>NW_017805385.1:1651952-1698782 GCF_001891065.2 Hippocampus comes
TCCGTTCAAACTTAAGTGACCATTCTCTCATCTCAAAATCATGAATAAACGACTGCTTGACAGTTGAGCTGTAACGTACGTATTTCTGTTTGTCACACTTGGTTGGCAATTCCCCTCTCTTTTTGGTCTGTTTTGTTAAAATGTCATACGAAGCCAAGGCCAACAATAAATACGGTGTTGACATGCTTCAGAAATGTTGGCACTCAGGTCAAAGTGTTTTCACGACAATCAAATAGACTCTGAATCAAAAGTTGACAAACATAACGGAAAAGGGGTGTTTACACGGATTTCCGAAATGAGAAATTGACAATGCTTGCATGCACAATGTCGACAGAATCACATTACGTTTGGCACTTGCATGTTTTCTCTCACACATACACAAAGAAAACCACAAATATTTTATTTATTTATTTATTTTCTTCGACCCAAGAGCAACACACAAAAGTCGATTCTGTCACACACCTCCACCTCCTCTGGCAGTGCACCACAGTGGCCTTCCTGATGTTTATCAAACCAATGTATGGGTAGTTTTCAGCTCCAGTGGTCTGAACATATTATTCCATTTCCCTCTTTCCCGCTGTTTAACACACAAATGTGTGTTAGGCACACACACACACGCGCACACACACACACACACACACACACACACACACACACACACACACACACACACACACACACACACACACAAACAACTCAACCTCCCTCAGTCACTGGGAGACCAGGAGGGCCTCTGCTCCCTGCAGTAAATCCAAAAGATTGATGTGTCTCCTTGGACAAAATGAGATTGTATGTCATTACAAGACATTACGCTACAGAACCCCCGAGTAACCGAATTAACACCAGCGTGTCACAGGAAAGCACACTTCACACACACACGCGCGCACACACATTCAGACAACAGATTGTGTCTCAGAGTCTTTGAATACGCCAGGTTTTTCATGTTTCCCCTCCAAGTTTTGAAATTTCCCCAGTCAGCTCAAAGTTGTGAACTTGTTAATTTGACGTCGGCAAGACCCTTGCCAAGTTGACTTTGACAACTTTTGGAAGTCACGATGGAATCGACAGCAGCAGTTGTCTCCCCGTGTTCATTTTGAATACTGCCCATAATTTTTGACTTATTGTTTTCAGCCCAAGTGGTGAGTCGACAGCAGCAATGAGGCAATCATGATTTTGGTTTCAGTGTGCTGGTTGTTGTTGATGGCTAGCTGTCTCAGCAGGGACTCCAATTTTTTTCACAGCTTGCACATTTCACAAGTCATCCAGCAGAGTCAAACAAAGCGTGACTGCTTTTTTATGTCTTGAAATGAGGATTTTGATTCTCTTGGAAGATGCAGTGGTCTGTAGTTTTCTCTTGTTACCTTTTTGGTTTCAGCTCACCTCACTTGATACCAAGGAGACGCACACTAAGAGTGACAAATGCAGCGGAATCTCTAAGGTTGAACACAATGGGCTCTTTGCACGGAATCTCCCACGTTGCTAAAAAAAACAGGCAGGAATGGTAATTGTACAGGCTATCTTTTCCAAATCAAGAAAAAAGCTCACAGTGTGAATGTAGCACTGCGCCACGTTATAGGTAGCTTTTCCCCGTCTTACCTCAATAGAAACGAATGTCATCATCGGATGCATCAAATCTTTGTAATCCATATCAAGAGTTAATTTTTAGTTCTCACGGGGGGGGCTTGGAACGGATTCGGGCATTTACATGGAAATCGCGTCTCTACTTACACAATTTTCTTGTTCAGAAATTTCTTCCAGAACCAATTAATTTCGTAAGTAGAGATACCACTGTACATGTACCGGTAAGTGATGAGTGAGTTAAACAATGGTGGGAAATCCGGATTCCTTAAAACGCTGTTGAATGTGGATGACGATGTGCAGATTGGATTACAACAATGTTCATGGTGTTGTTACTTTTCGGTGTTTCTTTTTTTGTTACCTTTAGAATGGAATAAAAATCCGTCTTTGCAAGGCTCATACTGTTTACTCGAGATATGAATAGTTAGCCTAACCGGAAGAGTGTAAACTGTATTATCCACTATGGATCTGACGCCATGGCGCATTCACTTTGGTACCTCTGTTTTGTCTATTGTAGATTCAGAAACAACACCCCCCAACCCAAATTGAAAATAATAGAAATTTCCTCCAATCCATTCCACCGCTGAAGCTGTCATAAAACCTTTATTGACTGCACAGGAAATACATTAACTCCGATATGATGAAACGTAAAAACCATAGACTAGCATTGACATTGACTGATGCATAGAATTTGAATGAAGCGGATGGTTCTTGACCTCACGCAAAGCACTTTTTAAAGGCCGTTCAAGTGTAAAAAGAAGTTTTGCTGCACAATGATACGAATAGTGTACTTATCCGTAACTGTGGTGGTGAATAATGGACACACACATGGTTGCCAACGTGCGGAATGTTACTGCCGGTCCCTGGAAGGCGCTTCTCATCACATGAAGACAAAACACACTTGTCTTTTGCCTCTGTCAGAACAGAGACGCACTCCTGGTATGCCACTATCAATTCCATTTCTGGTTCCATGGCACCATATTTTCTCTTTGTCAACACTGGTCGTGGAATCATCCAAAAACCAAGCTGAAGTCAAATACAAATCAAAACATGCTTGTATGTATGTGTTCATGTTTTTACACCCATCAATGTTCGTCCTGTATTATACGTCGTAGTTGTCGGCTATTTTATCAGAAATGGTTACAGTGAACTACTGTTATAATGTACAACTTCGCTATGTCCCCTGGGGTACGCTTTGACGAGGTTCGACTGTAGTTAATATGTAGTTATCGACCAAGTTGAAGTTTTGCAAATTATGCTGAGGTATTATTGCATGAGAGAAATTTAACCGAAGCCTATTGCAAGGTCTTTGGAGTTTATGGCTTTCACTTTTACTGTGTTCATGATACATATTGTCTAAATCAAGCGTGGTGAATGTAAAATATCCCATCTCAAGTAAAATCTCAACCAAATAACCTATTTTAATGAGTCTCAATATTTAATCAGAGTCACTGGTTATTTAATTATGCTCCAAACCATTTTTGTCTTGCAACAATGACCTGATTGACGTAGTGAAAACAGTCTCGAGGTCTGCCGACAGTCAAAACAAGAAGTTATGAAAACACTCAGACGTCCCATGTTGACATGAGGTTGTGGTCTCTCACCCATGCACTGTGCACGTGCTCTTTCTCTGCGAGCCAAAACAACAAGCAAGGCTTCTGTCGTAGATCTCGAAGGTCATCTTGTGACCTTTTGTCAAATTCACACGCAGTAGTTTCGCTCGCTAGCGTGACCAAATTCATGCACAAAGGCTTGATTGAATAAATTTTGAGCTTTGCTGTTTGGGTCAGGCTGCATGCATATTCAGATTCAACAAAAGCAAACACAGAAATTCTATTATGGGAACTGTGAGGGAACCTCGTGCGTCTGTGTCTCAGCATTGATATCTTGACCAGAGATAATTATTGGCAAAAGAGAAAACAACTCGGCAGGGGCCACATTGTTTTGAAGATCTTACCAACTGCTCGGGTCTTGAACAAGCGCGTGAAAATGTCCAATGTATTAGTAATAGCATTGTTGAACATTGCTGCCATTAGAATGATTTAACCGCCTCCCGTTGTCTAAAAATGCTCTACAAATGTCCCTCTGTCTGGCTTCATTGTTGAGTTATGCTGCTCTATATTCTTTGACTCCCAACTTTGCCTTGCGGTGACTTAACTGTGCACTTGTCGAGCTCCGCTTTGTTCGCCGATATAATGGCAGTTTAAGGTTTTGTTTGCTCATTCACCAACTCCACCCTATCTCGGCGTGAACAGTAAGTGCACTGAATAACCCTGCTTTACAATTGAAAAACTCGCCAGTTTACCCGAGGAGTCGACGCTTTGTTTTGGTAATTGTGTTCTCAAGCCGGCACCGTGCAAACACCGTCAAAACGCATGCGCACATGGCCCAATTTGTTTATGCATGGAGCAGTTTTCTAATTAATGTGCAAACTCTAAGTGCTTATCATTGAGAAAACCTTTTCCTGCTTAACCGTCTCCAAGTCTGCGTCTTTAAGATGCTGCACAAGGGAGTCCCTCTAAAGGAAACTGCTCGTGTGTGTGTGTGTGTGTGTGTGTGTGTGTGTGTGTGTGTGTGTGTGTGTGTGTGTGTGTGTGTGCGCGCGCGCGCATGTCAAGGGAGGTCTACAAATGTATAGAGAAACCACAGGGTTTTCTTTTTTGAGACTTCAACACAATAGTGCTTTTAACAAAGACGCACGCACACACACACACACACACACACACACACACACACACACACACACACACACACACACACACCTATTCATGTGCACACAAACCAGGCCCAGACACACTGGGGAGGAAGCCCCTCTCATTGTAGCACATTGATGAACTACACAGTTGTCAAGTGCTCCAGCTACCTCTGTGGTTTAATTAGCCAGTAGGAAACAGAAGGGGGAAATCACGTTGATAAGGGGGTAAACAACATATAAGCATTTGTTTTTTTGCTGTCATACGGATGTTGACAGGGATTAAGTTTCAAAATTCAAACTGGTTCCCACTTGGGGCCAGCAAACTTCAAATGCATGGCAGGCGTTTGCGTTTCGTCCAGGCATGCTGTGACACCGCTCCTCTTTTCCAACCTCTTTTTCTGTCCGAGCGCTGACTCGTTGTCGCACTTTGTTTGGGCTGATGGGGATGTCGAATCTGCTAATGCGTTGTCGTGATATTGGACAAATGCTCAGCAACAGCGCGCTGACAAAGTCACATGTGCAGAATTGATACGCGCGCACGCACACACACACACACACACACACACATATACAGGCGCTCAAGCTAGTAGACCACTGTCTCTTGAGATTAATGTTGGTGTGATCCACTCAGCTGGGCCTGATCACATTAAGATGGATGGACCCCCTGGTGGTGGCGGAGGCTGTGGTGTATGTCTGTGTGTGAGTGTTTGCAGGGTCCCATCTGTCTCTGTTTTCTCCACATCGAGGTTATGTGACCTAGCTGCCATCTTTAGTGCCCTCAACTGGGATAAGCAACGCATAGAGTGGCAGGGATAGACAGATTAAAACACAACTACTTTTCGACTCAATTTCTTGCCTTTGGTGACATGCCTCGATGATTGTGGTTTGTAGTTCTGAAGGATTACCGAAGCACTGTTGTGTTAATCTCTCACTGCTTCTTAAAGTGTTCTTTCAAACAATAATTTAGAAATGGTCGCTTTAAATAAACTTTGGAAGAAGGGTTTTAATTTATTTTGAGATGGTGGTTAGTGTTAAAAATTAGTGATCAAAGGAAGCACCAGTGGTGAGACAAATGTTTTTTCTCTTAATTCATCTGTAGCAGTTTTGGCTCTGAAATTCACACTATGACAACTTTAAATGACACTAATACAACTAAGGTCAACTACAACGTGCCCCAGGATGGATTAGGACCTTGAAATAGTGGAAATAGCCGTTTCAAGATCTCTTTCATAAAATTCTTATGGACTGTGTGGGTAATTTTGACGTGACTAAGTTTCGATTGCTTGGCGGTATACAAGTGGGCGTGCGCTGAGGTTTCTTGAATTCCAATCGTGCGAACTCAGGGAAGCTCAACTTCAGATGTGACACTGTAGTATCTCTATATGGGATTGGGGCGGAAAACTCAAATCAAACTTGTACCTCCAGCCCACCCCTCAAGTGCACGTATTGTGCACTAGAGAAAGCTGAAATTCAAATGGCGTGGTGTGAACCCGATTACTTGGGATGAGGAGTTCAGAAAGAAGCGCGCGTTTAAAAGAGTAGCATGCTTTGGCAGCCGCATGCAAGCGTTGTTATTTGAACCAGATATTTGTATCTCTTTGGGTCCAAGGTCAGTTGATGTGAAGCCACAATGCGATGTGTGCTGTTTTGATTTTTCTGGGTAGCAGACAGAATAGTTTTGTCATAATCCCACATATACCCTCATCAAATTAGTTGTTGCAAAGCACAGCCTTTTCTGGTTATAAATCTTTGGTTAGCCGTTTTTGTCGAGGCAATTTATTCCACACGGCGATTTAGAAACACAGAAAGCTTTTCAATATGGTTTGTACAAAAGGCACACAGTGAGCCAACAGAGGGTTCTTTCATTAAAGAAACTGGGCTGAGGTCAATTATTTGTCACGGTTTGGGTATTTTAAGACATTTGGATGAAACATTCTTGACATGCTGTAGCAAATTGCAAACCACATCAACGATTTTTGCACCAAAATGTGTCTTTCACTGATCCAACCTCAGTGTCAGATATCAGACATTAATGGATGAACTCCAAAATCATTTCTTTTTTTTCTTTTTACCTCTAACTTGCCCCAATCGTACTGTACATAGACAACTGTGAAGAAGCGAAGAAGGAGCCCCTTTATTCAGATTAAGATCTTCCTTGCTTATGAATCACATTTTAATTGCTCCCCACTCCACTTGTTCATTTCTGGTCCATTGGAGCTCGTCTTGTTGAGTGTTTTTGTCAACTTCTGCTGTCCTGTCCCACTGCAAACATATCAGATGAATTTAAAAACAGTTGTCTTAGAAATATGCAGGGGTACTTGATTGTAGCAATGGGAATTGACAAGCTCATCATTTTGACTCCATTTTCAATCCTATTTATTGATCAAGAAGGAAATGCGTCTAAGCCTGGTGGGCCAGGTTTCCAAGAGTGCTGAGCCGATGGTTCTTCGTTTGTCGGGCAGAATTTTCATTGTAACGTGGCAATAAATTCAAACAATAAACTCAATTTAACCTGACCTTAAGATTTTGCAGTGCCTTGGGCTATAGATAGATTTTACGCTACAGTTACAATTTTGCTCCAGTGCTCCCTTTTCTTGCTGCCCTCACTCGCCTCTTGAATGTTTTATATTCTTTCTGTCATCAACTGCTCAGCAGTAAACTTAGTTCTGCTCCACCGTAGGTGTATTTTTCTGATTTCATGTGGGTGTGTCCCGCACCTGAGTAGAGTTTTCTATAGATTTTGCGAACTTTTTAATCATATACTTTCAATATAAATAAAGACGTGGACTTGTCATAACGTCTTCATTTGTGAACTAAAGTCTTGTTTTTTTGAGAATAGAAGTTTGCTCTATACAGAAGTCCAACGTTGAAACTTATTGGTGCCATTTATATGGAATGATCTGTACTTTCAACAGTACCAAACACATTTAATCATCCCTCGCATGCTGTACTGTATATTATCGAGGCAAAACTAAGCACAATAAATGCTGCATTTCTATTTGTTTGATAATGAACCCAATCGTGTCTCGACCTACTTGTCCAGGTGCCTGAATGCATGTACCTACTGCAAGACGAAGCATGCCAGAGGAGACCTGGCCAGCTATCCCATACAAGAGCTGGTTGAGAGAGCTCGACAATCTTTCCAAGGTGAGTTTTAATTATCATACATATGGTATGTTTCACGTCTCAATGTTAATTGTTGATTTCAGTGTGCGTGTGACTCTCCGATCATGCGGGGAAAGTTTTAGTAACACATGTTGATGTTTTTTGTTCTTGCTTTGCGGGCCCATCCAGTTGGCTTGGTTTGATGCCAGATGAACAGCTGCTGTGCCCTGGCATCTGTTCCTTAAGAGTAGACTCCCAGATTCCCTACTGCACAGCAGGCGATGGTTCAAAAAGACCCCCAGGCGGGTCAGTCAAGGGCAAATCTACCTATTGACAGATCCTGTTTTCAGTGCATTTATTATAAACAATAGCTACAATGCCTAGCTTCATAAACTCCAACGATGGAGTCAATCTCCATTTTGCAAATATAGCCTCTTCCTTGGAAGATTTACCACAACTGTGGAATACTGTGGATTTATTTTTTTCTTCAATAATATGTTCAGAGGGAACAGATTGAAAAGCTGGCTCTGATCGAGTTCATGCCAAATCCTATTTTCTTTGATGGAGTTAAGGTCAGGCATTTATGAGGACCTGTTCACACTCAAATTCCTGCAATCAGCAAAGTAAATGCATGTTTTTGGTCTGTGGAAGGCAGATTTAAAAAAAAAAAAAAAAAGACAAGACAAGCACAAAGCAGAACAGACAAACTCTGCACAGAATGACCGCAGCTTGGATTTGAACTTGAGACCTTTTTGCAGCGCAACTCCAGTATGGAGAACTCTTTACAACAACTGCATGCATACCGCAGCAGTGCCCGGGGGTGGCCATTCAAGGGTGAACTCACCAGCTGGCGAGGCCTTGGTATTGGCATGTGCGTGCACTCATGTAAGATAGAAGCCACTGCTGGTTGAAGATCTCATGCCCTTTACACCTTTTGCACAGTTGAGGGGTACGTGTAGCATACTGTATTTGGCAAGACTGTGTTGGAAATGATTTTACTGCATGTTGCGAAAATGCCTTCATTTTACCCGTAAATAATCATCTCAATTGCCAAATGTTAACTGGGATTTTACAAATGACATTGTGTCTGCAACGTGACAGTGTCGCAATGTACTGTAACCTGTTTAAATTCCAGGGGAGCGCTTGTCATAAAACACGAAGCAGGAAGTTTAGTTTGATGGTGAGATATGCATGAGCGATCCGTTATAACACAGGAAGTATGATAGCAAGTGGCGGTTGTTTTCAAAACACAGAAAGAGGAAGCTGAATATTGTGGCCCTATTTAAAAACCAGTGGATGTAAGATAGGCAAGATACGTTTGTTTATTTATTTCTTTTAAATGAGATGTTTAGGTCCACTGCAAAAGATGCTCAGGTGATACGGTCCGTGTCCTGTCCTATAGTCTGTGGTTAAATCGAAATATGAGATTTACCTTTCCTTTTATTCATGAGACTATGAAAACAGATTTAGTTCCTCGCCACATGATTTCACACTAACACACCGGCATGTGTGATAAGCAGATTTCTTTTGCGGCATAATTGGTCTTCACACCCTTCGGCCATCTCGTCAAATTGCTCCCTGTTCGAAATCTCTTTTTGTTTAACATATCATGCACTGTATTTAGCAATCGAAGGCCCTATGTGCAGTTTGGAATTACATTACTGTAAAATGAAATACCCCTGTTTTTGCTTTCACTCTGTCTATTGGCAATTCGCTTTTTATCTGAATCAAGAGCAACCACCTAAATGAACCCCACAATTGCATTTGCTATTTGGTGGTGAATAGGAAAAAGTAACCAGCGTGTATGAATGTTAATTTGGATTGGCCAGTCAGCCAGCTGTGGGAGTTTGATTGGTTTATCCTGGGTAACTTTGAAAGGATTGATGGGATTTATTCCAATGTGTTTTGAGGTAAACAGCCCTCTAATAACAATGAGCCAGTGCACCACTTTTACAATTGTGTGAATTATTGAAATCTATCATTTTAAAATATCGGAGACACTTGTCAATTCTAGCCCCGGAACCATGTACTCCAACCGTTTACACCAGTTGTACACAAATATTATCATTTGTATCACATACATCGATCCAATAACTTTGTATCCTTAAATATCTATCACGGAAATTGTAGATCAGGTCATTCTGTCAATGCTGATGATGATTGAAAATGAAGTTGACCAGAGAACTGATGTATTATTCCTTATTCTTATGATGTGTAATATTTATACATGACTTTCAAACCCCAAAATTCCATTTATTATTATTATTTTTTGTATGCATTTTATACTTTGAGAGTCGCTTCATGTGGAATGGCCACAGCTGTCGGACATAAAAGTGAATTTATATTTATTAAACTACTTTGGCCATGGTCTTAGCATTTTAAACTGTCAGGCACATGTCCCGAGTCCTACCTGACATGACACTTCATAGATCCAGACACACGGCTATCACTCCTGCATGACACGTTGCATTAGTGTGTGATTCACATCTTAAAATTCACGACACCACTTGTGTTTTGAGCCCCTTCTATCATGCCAAGACTTGCTAGAGCCTGATATCCCCAACCTTGTGTTTGCCATTGTTTATTTTTATTTATTTGTGTGTTTATCTGTACTTGTAGTCGGGGGTCATCTATATATTAGATGTTTGATGCAAGGCATTTTCAAACGGCCATCTGATAATGCAGAAGTGTATTCCAAGTACTGTATTTATCGGAAAGACACAAGCTTTTTTTTTTTCTTGGACCAACAACTCTAAGAGCATCATTTAAAGAGGAGCCAAACAGGGAAATAATTATAAATGTGAAGCAATCCACGGTGAAAAATCCCCCAAGCCTCCGCTGTCCAATGAAAACAAATGCCTTGCTTCTTCTGTCATTTCCACATGACCGAACGATCAGTTTCAAGCAGCGCGAATGACACCGCTTATTTCACTGGCATCAGCTGGATGGCATTTGACAGATCGCCTCAGATAGATATGTGGGCAAGCTCACTGGCTAGCTGCAACATCTGTGACAGGTGTCAGCTCCTGTTTACCTCTGCCGCCGCTGTAACGTGACACTTGGGCAGGCAGGGCTGCCAAAGTTTGCCAGGAACAATCCTCCACGCGTCAGTGGTTCCGCCACTTTTATTGGTCGAACTGAGGTTTTGATTAGCCGAGTAGCGCACCTGAAGTACACAAAGGTTATTTGACCCACCAGCCGAGCCAGTCATTACAAGGCAGGAAGAGCGGCGGCTTTGTAACATTCATAGCTTTGTTTTGACGAAAGGGATGAATGTGTGACGACAGTCCTGAATGTGTCAATGAGAATGATCTGTCAAATTTGTCGTCTATTGATGTTTCGACGGCAGATTGGACAGATTGAAATATTGACAGGGCTGCATTGATTGTAGTTGAATCGCCACCATGCGCCGTCTATTTGAAACAGCGTAGAAATCTGCTGCGCTCACTTAAATAAATTCTAGCCCAAGTCATTATCCTGTGCCAATGCTGTCATGGCTGGGCTAAAATTCATTTCTGGATAGAAGTTCTTGCAGGCTGAGAAGCTGTTATTTTCAAGCAGAAAAGTCCCCCATCTGTGCTCCTCCACACTCAGACATAGTTTAGGCTCCAGCAACAGTTTTTCATTATGTGGCTCTTGTGCAGCCACTGGATTCTAAACCACACCACTCCGAGCAGAGTTCACATGGATGTCGACAGAATAGAATTATTTCCTGACTTCGTTCTTTGCAAATCTTTGCAGCTTAGTATATTCACAATGAAGTCTATGATGCTCTTGGAGGAAATGTTTTCTCTGGAGAGAAGCTTTATAGTTGCTTATGGTGAGTCCCAGACAAAATTGGGACTCACCATAATTGTTAATTAATCACATATTTAAAAAAAAAAAAAAAAAAAAAAAACAACAAAAAAAAAAACCAGAGACTAATTGGATTGTGCTCCTTCATTGTAACCAGCAGAAGCTGCACTCTTGGTCCAGTCTCAACTTTGCATTCCAAAGAACTCAGTGTTCAATCGAGGAATGATGACATCATCAATGAGAAGTTGACTTCCGCTATGGCTTAACTGATACAGGCATTTTGCTCAGTGGGACATGGATGGGTTTAGAGGGATTGTGTCATTACGTGAACAATCCTATTTCACAAGTGACAATGAATTGATTGAATTGAAACAAAATCAAATGCTCATTGATAGTTTGAATATTACAGAACACGTATTAATAATCTTGATCTCACATACATACTGAGATGTGTTTTATGAGTTTTGGTGTAGGAATGAGAAATATTGCAACTTCCTAAGAGAACTTTTTGGAGTTTCAGTGTGATGTTTTCCATGGCAACGTGCGGAGTAGTGTACTCATGAGAGTTTTCATATTAATAAGATACTTGCCTTAAATGACTCACCAGCAATCGCAAACGTACACATTTTCCCCATTTATATTTCTGTTGCCTGTGTGGGGCCACATTTGCACACAGCACAGCAATTCAACTTTATTTTAACACTTTGTGTCCCTTGACAAGTCAACTTGTCCTCACAATGCGCTCTGCATCCAAACATTTGTCCCGACCATGATAGAAAGCCATACACACTTTCCTCAGGCACTCTCTTGAGGAAGGATTTGGACATCACGGCTGCTGTCTCACCTCTTCCACCGCTCATTATGCATGTCCGTGGTGCTTAATGTGTGTGTGTGTGTGTGTGTGTGTGTGAATATTTGCGCAAGTGCAAGTCTCGAGTTACTGAATAGTTAGTGCAGAAGCAAGGTGGCGTTTATTTTTTATTCCTCCACTGTTGTTGATAGTTTCAGCTTAAAGTTCAACCAAAGTATCGGTGTATTTGATTTGTTTCTCTCTGGATTCTTCTTTGACCCCTTTTCAGTCGCTCCATAGGCTGGATAAAAAGGCAACAGAGAGTGGTGTTTGCCCGTGTGTCTTTTTGTGTGCGTGCGTGTGTGCGTGTGTGTGCATGTACTGTGTTGTCCCGTGATTAAGTGCCAAGCTGGCAGCAGAGTGGAGTGAATAGGGGGCCCCTTTCACACAAAGAGAGCAAGGGATCGAGACAACACACACTTGCACACGCTGGCCCATGCCAGACTGCAGGCCACCAACTGCACACCTGGCATGCTACTATTATGTCACCAGCGTGTGCTCGCGTGTACGTGCGTGTGTGTCATTGAGTGTGAGTGGAGCAGACGCCATCTGCTCTGTCCTCAGTGAACTTGTGTCCACACCTTTTTCCCCTTGTCCTTTTCCAACAGTTATTGGACCGCGTTACTTCATGTTATCTAGATTTTTATGATCCACTTTCTTTCAAATCACAACCTCATTTGCTCATTTCTCTATTCAATTGTGCAACTGCAGTCGAACTTTTTATGAAGTACTGTAGTCTAACTGGTTAGCTAAGCTGACTTGCAATTTGCTCACCTCTCTTAAATTTAATGACATTTTCTGCCATTTTGGGGAGGGGGCTTTTCACTGCTACTCAACTTTCTCCCGTTCTCTTCAAACAATGGTGTGTGTGTATGTTCAGGCTGACTGCTCTGTGGGGGGAGGGGGAGAGCAGTCACATATTCAGTCAATAGGTGGCAGTAGAACACCAACGTTTAAGCTCACCACGTGCTCAACCACTGAGCGTGTTGTTGTCTGTAAGGCCTTACACGCAGGTCTAAAGAGCAGGGTTTTTTTTGCCTGTTCAAATGTTTAACTCCTCTGACTCATATTTGGCGCTCCCTCCATGGTAACACAACTGTGTGTGTGTGTGTGTGTGTGTGTGTGTGTGTGTGTGTGTGTGTGTGTGTGTGTGTGTGTGTGTGTGTTGTGCATTTCCTATTCTCAAGATGCACACGATTGAGTTCAGGCTGATGCGGTATATCAGCTTAGCCCTCGTTATTCCGTTGTTGTCAGTTAAAGCCCCAAATGCATTAAAAAAAAAAAAAAAAAAGAGTAGATGTCACCTTCCTCGTTCTTGTAGATTATTTGAGTTTTGATTGTTAAAAACCTTTTCATGGCAACAACGTCCCTTTCTCAAATCTCTCAGATGAGTGGAAACTTTTGGAAAAGTAAACAAAATAACGTTCAAACATTCAAGCATTTTCAGATGATGACATCGTGATAATGATGACATGCGTTGTCAGGGTCATTTTGTCATCTCATCTCTATCCACTGGCGCATGTGTTTATGCTTATCCTGAGTCCCTTGCTCACAAAATACGTACAATTAAATCCCCTTAGTGCCAATGGCACATTTAAGTGTGATTGTACTGAATTCTGCGGTCTTCCTTATTTCATGCCACACTTTATTTTCCTCTCCTGTCGTTTTTCTTGCTTTTCCTGTTTGCCAGCATATGCTTCTGCACCGCTTCAGTCTTTCACACTTTATTCCGTTCATGTCACAGGATCACTGATGTAATTTAATCTTGAACTTGAGTATTTCTTCTTTTTTGAGTTTAGCTTCCCCCCCTTTCATAAAATGGTTTTATGTCCTCGGGCAACATAAGGAAGCTTTTGCACTCTGCCCTGACTGGTTCGTAGCCCATCACTCTACGACTGAAGATAGAGACGGCACGACTACAAGGTTGTTTCCATAAGCCCACTGAGTCACACATGATTGAAAAAAAATGTACAAATGGCTCAGGTCCTCAACTTTGTGTGCGCTTTGAAGTTGAGACCTGCAGCTTGGCAGGCTGAAGAAGGAGAGATTAATTGGGCTGTTTAATCTGCACTAGCCGTTGTCTGAACCCTTTTGCTCATGTGTCACCAAACAAAATCCCGATTGATGCCGAAGAGTTCTGCTCTGTGGCACATATCTCTCCTTTAATTTCCTCAAATACTAAAGATCAGAAAAGGTAGCTGATAGAAAGTGTTCATCTAAAGCAAGTCATTCAGTAAAATTATCTTAAGATTGTTTCTGAAAAAAATATTTTGACTGATTTTGACCAAAGTTGAGGGCACAGACTGAGTCAAAAACAGTGCACCCATGCCAGCATGACCATAAATGAAAGACATGCTCATCAAATGAGTCGTATCTTTTTTTTTTGGGGGGGGGGGGGTAAAATTCTGATTCTCAAAAGAAAAAGAGGGCATCCCAAAAATTTTGGTGCAACTGAGCGATCACCGTGCGCGACTTGGGACAAGTGTGCTGCGTGGTTGATAATGGAGATGCATTTGTTTCTGCAAAGTTCTTAAAAAAAAAAACGTGTTGGGGGCTACATCATAAAGGAATGCAGGTAATTGGATGCTAACTTGAACCTGCGTGATAATGAACAGTAGAACAATGCTTCTAAAAGTGACAAGGAATTCAAATACATGCTGTTTGAAATCCACCCGCAAGACACCTGTAAGACCTGAAACGTAGAGATGCTACTCTGATTATGGACTACGGTCAAGATGTCCTTGAGCAAGCCATCGTCCCCACCATCCAACTCAAAAGATGCCTCCCCTTTCACTCTGGCATATCTCCTGATTAATTGGAATATATTGTACACTGTAAACGGAGTCCTTTTTTACTCGCCTGCAATTCACTCATTCAGACCTCTAACACACCCACCGCCCGTAAGCTGGGAATGAGTTTGCAAACACCAAAGAGATGTGATTTACTGACATCCCAGACGGCCTGGAAATTCCAGACACCTGCACTTTTCCTGAGGATTGTGAATGTCATTGCAACCCATGAAAAAGACATGTCGCTGGCCGGTCAGGACCTGTTGACTGCTCCGGCTCCATTGAGTTTTTGAAGCAGTGCGTTTTTATTTGTGGTATGAGTATTCTGTCTGCACTAAATCCAAGAAAACACATTTTATTGCAACACTGTGCTTATGGAGATTTGTCTTGTAATGCCGGCTGCTGCCACAATGTTTGAAGCGGAATGAGTCGGGGCAGTTGTTCCCCGCGATGTTCTCAGGCAATCAATCTCATGGCTAAAATGCTGAAATACCCGACTCACGGGGACTCTTTGATCAGCTCAATAAATTATATTTAGCTATGTAGTCTCTCGACACACATTTGATAGCTTTTTGTAAGTGTCTTAGAATGTGTGGCTGTGCATACGCGAACCAAATCTAAACTTTCACCTTCCGGGCACGCTTGATTTACTACAGCCTCTAGTGCTTAAATCGATGGGAAAATTTGTGGACCAGATTTTCAGAGTTAGGTTTGCTTCACCCAGAGTGCATAATTGGAAAGAAGTTGCATAGATGACAGACTTAAATGAATGGCAGTATCCACGTGATCTATGCACCTTTTCCGACTCAAGCACATGAGAGAATATGACCTAATGTGAGGGGACTCATGGTAATCTTACTCAGCGTTTTCTCTTTTCTTTCGATTTAACAGTTGTAAAATTGTTTTTAAACGTGTATGACTGTCCGAATGTTACTTTGGCTTTAGAATTAACAAAGGTTTCATGATGGCTGGAAGTTATTGTAAGTATTTGTTATTTGTTGGTATTTGTTATGGGAAGAGTCAGTCATCTATTCAAAGAAATTAGAAATTTACCAGCGGAATGAATGGTCTTCAATCTTTGATGTTACCCTGTAGTCTGAGCAAATAGGCTGAGTTAATATAAGATATTTCTGAGGAGAGTTCTCGCAGTTTGCCATACTTTTTTTTTTTTCTCTATTGCTTTAATTAATGGATTGACAGCCCTGTCTGATAAGTATGAAAGTAATTGATGTTGCGGGCCACTTTGTTGTTCCAGTTTCTCACAGACTGTGAACCCGTAATGTTTAAGCATCCTATTATATCACTACATATAAACAACAAAGTGATGTATAACTAGGTAGGAAAACGGAAGTCTCGAAAAAAAGATGATTCAGCTGTTGTTCAAATGACTCTAAAAATGTGATTCGTTACAAACAAAATGCTTGCAATATCTTAAAGTTAAGAGTCATTGATTTTTAGCAAGAATGATTAAAGTTGATCCACATCATTTTCTTTTGCGGGCCACCCAAAATGATGCCTCGAGTTGGATAGCTGTGTCCTACAAGAACAATAAAGTGACTGAAGTTTCGGGAACGCAATGTGTTGGTTGGCAAGTAAAATGTCAACATGTGAGGAGTGGCTGGACACTGTTTCATTACGACATGTTCCTTTCAAAATGTTGGTGACGACAAAATTCAGATTATTCGGCTTTTTTCAATTGGGACATGATGCAACTATCCCACTTTAATGATGCTTGTCTCTTTCCCTGGCTGAATTCAGTCAATCACTTTACTTCCACATGCCATGTAGAGCTGCTTCGATCCTCATGTTTTGTGTTTCTTTTTGCCCCTCCGCGCTATCCCTGTTGGTCATTACCATCTCCTCTTTTGATCCTCCTTCACATTCGATCTATTCTGTCTCTTTGGCATCCTCAACTCTCTGTTTCGGTTCAAATCACACCATTGTTTGCGGCGCCTGCTGTCTTTGATCAACAAGTGAACATCGTGTGATCATTCTGCCATAAATGTCTGATGCTCTGTCACAACTGGCTTATCTACATTGAAACGGAGCGATTAAAGCAGTACTTTTGAAATCGCTCAGCTCATTCTACGAAGCGGATTCCTCATCCTCAATTCCCATACTGCAACATGAATAGGAGGTGCCAGAAGCCGAATGATGATATTGCCGTCCTGGGAATTAGAAATGGAAATACACTAAGAACCTCAGCGTAAAGGAAATGTGTTATTACACTACAATGTAAGTGCGAGGCTTAGATGTATTTATTTCAGAATGTACAGTGCTTACATTGTCTGGATGGAGAAAAAGAAAAAAAAACGGGCAAATGTTGGTTGTTCACATCACCTGGTACTACATCTACTTTATGTTGTGTAACAGTGAAAATAAGACACAAAGATCAAAATACAAACCTTAAAAGACAACAAAAGCTCATTCGTACAAGAAAATAATCTTGATCATCTGGTATTTTTTTGGTATGTGCCCAGCAACACATTACATCAGTTATGGGTGTAACATAACTGCAGAGTAGACTGTTTTCTTGGTATCACTCAGTAGTCTAAAAAGTCAGGAGTGTACGTGGAGACAGATTCACACATTATTCACACACACTCAATTCTAAATCGACCGAGTGTTAACAGAAAGCATTATATTGAAGGACATTTAACTTTTATCAAGTCCATTGAACTGAAGATTTGTATTTGATCGAGAGGCAACATTTGATTAAAACCAGACATTAATACGGATCACTTATAAATCATGCCGGATTAAACACACACACACACACACACACGCACACGCACACACACAAAGTGACAGCAAGGCAAGACAGTGGTCTTAAAAATGCTAATTGGCCTAAGTAGACAGCATTTCATATCAATGCCTTCATTTCTTATACCGCTGACCCTTATCGGGTAGAGAGACAGCGGGAACCTATATCAACTCATTTTAGGCAAGCATCAGGGAAGACCCTGGACTGGATCTGAGTCTGTGGCAGGCTTGTTGGCTACCTGACTGATCCTACCAGTAGCATTTGCTTGGTACAGTGAAACTGTGAATCATTCATTAAATCAGCATTTCATTTGTATTTGTCTTTTTTTTTTTTTTTAATTAATTTTTTTTTTTTTTTCATAAAGCTAACATTTGGAAAGTATATTAGCATCTCTGACACTTTGTTTAATTTGCAGATTAGCTGGCAAATGTATGCTATTTTTTTTTTTAAATGTCTTTTTTTTTCTGGAAAATCAGTTCAGAGAATGGATGGGTGGACAATGTGCCGAATTATCCTCCAAAGTTACATTGATGTCTTCAAGCATTTCATAGAAATGACTTTGGTCTCGGGGTCTGTTATCGCTGCAGCACTCTGGTCCCCCTGTGAGAGTGTATGCATTCTTGCGTGTTTGTGTGTGCCCTCCCTGTGATGTATATTTTGATATCATCTAGGGCTTTTTCACACTCCCTGCAGGGATCAGTTCTCACACAGCGGGCCACCCATGGCCGCAGCCTTGAGCCCCAAGTGGAGGGTGACACGAATGGGCTACGGGGAGCGGGGGGGACAGCTTGCTCCGGGAAATGTTTGGAAATGCTACAAAGTGCAAACTGTTGTGTATGTCCCGCAGTAATATTCCCTTCCACTCTTTTTAACTCTGTTGTTCTCTTTGGCCGCTCCGGGTTGTACATGGCTTCATTGCCCTTGCCTCACTGGTAACAGAATTGAGTTCTACTACTCAAGCGAATCGATATGAAGTAACGAATATTTTCCTGAATTTCTTTAAAGTTGCAGTGTGACTGAAATAGGAAAACCGTATGGGAGGAATCATTATTTCACAGCTGTTGCAACCTATTTCTGTATTACCAAGCGAAAGAGGGAGCTTTATCGTCAGGTGATTTCCCCTTTTCATTTGTAAATAACGTTATTGTCGAGCTTAGTTTTTCATACTTTGATTTAGCGTGCGAGATTTCTGTGGATCATGAAAGACGGTATCATTCAAAAGACACTCTCGCTCAATCATGAGTTTTTTTGAATTATAAAGTACTTTTTCATGGCAATACCATGATACATTGAGAAGGATTGACAATGACATCCCATCATATTTCAGACATGTAAAGAGAAGTACATTTATATCGCAGATGGTAGAACTAAGAATAATCAAGTCAAAATCAGTACATTAAAAAGCCAAAGTCGAAATGTGAGGAAATAGTAAAAATAAGACAAGGAATGAAATAATCATTCGTGGAAAAATTAAGAAGGTGTTTGCGTAACTGATATTATTGGGCCTTCAAAGTTGGGTACGTCTCGGTACATGTTTGGGCATGAACCTGTGTGTCATTTGCAAATTGCTTCGTTGGTTGGTAGGTTGTTACGCAGCTCGAGAGAGTGTCACATTTCGATCTGCGTTAAGTGACAAAAGCAGGATGACGGCTCTTCCTATGCCTTTGATTGCATCCTTCTTTAAATTGTCTCACACGTTTCATCGGATTCTCAGTTCATTTGGCGGCTGCCATCGTCAATGGAGAATAATGAGCCTGTCCCAAAAGAACCCATGCAACCCACAAGTCATGACATTTCCTCCAGGTCTCCAGATGAGCTTGCACGTTTAGTATCAAGAGCAGATCCTTTTTCTCCAAGCTGATATTTCAGTGTGGCTTTCATATTCTCCTTGCTCAAGAGTGGCTTTGATGCCTTCGCTACTGCCCCTTGGAGGCTGTTGCTGACAGTTTTGTTCAAGTCTTTCTTTGCAGCTCTCAAAATTGTTTTCGTTGCCAACTGCTGCTGTTTTCCTTGATCTGCCCGATCTTCTCCTGTTACTTGGCACACCATTGGTTTCTTTCTTCTTCAGTGTGACCCTGGCCAGTGGTTATGCAATGGCTGTGATTGAGTTTTGCATTTTCTCTCAGTTTCACAATTCTTTTATTTTTATTTATTTTTATTTATTTATTTTTTTTGTGAGGTAAACATTCCAGAAACGTAATTTTTGTGTTGCAGTAAATTGTCACTTCGTCAACTTTGAACACAGTAATACAGACACAAATCGGTGTGAATTCTGACACTGTCGGTCTAAGACAGGCCCGGAACGATAATCATGCGCTACAATTGTTTAGTGCACTTCTGCTGCCTGCTTGTTTATGCTTTTGCATTTGTGACTGTGTTGACATGTCTGGCTTGCTCTCAACCACCAGTAAATGTCACTTCAGGTTTTCGGCTGAAGAAACTGTTGAGTGTTTCTGCCTGACAAGATGGCCTCTCCTGGCATCTGTCATGCTGGAGAAAAGCCTTCTCTTTGATTCCCTCTGACCCCCATTGCGTGTGTGGGTTAGGGGCAAAACTCTCCCATGTTGATGAAGTGTGTGCGTTTGTGTGTGTGCGCATGAGCGTAATGTTCGCCTCCATGTGGAGACCCCTCACAGATAGCTCCTCATATGAATAAAAAGTATTCTTACTTTGTTATGGTTGGACCAGTTTATTGCACAATCTGGAAAACGTGCCCCCCTCGATCTTATTTTCTCTTTCTTTATCTACCGTCTGTCCCATCACTTTGTCTCTCCATCTCAAAGCTAGGCAGACGGTTGCCCCACAGAGCCTGTTCGAGGTTTCTCATTAGAGGGAGTTTTTTTTTTTCCTTGCATCCGTTGCCAAGTGCTTGCTCATGTGAGGTTCTGTTGATTTTCTTTGAACCTTGTATTGTACTGTACACAGTATACTGTATGAGGAGTGTGGTTGTCGACCTGCTAAATGTGGAAATGTCTTGAAAATGGTTTTGAACTAGTCCTTTCACTGTTGATTTAAGTTGACTTATTTGGGAAACGGTCACCTGGAATAACCGACTTGAGCCTTTTTGGGAAAGAACAGAGAAATGATCCCTCTTTTTGACTGAAACATCCTATGTGTTACCCTAACAGTAGTTGGTGTAGTGGCTCCGAAAAGAAACACGACAACTCAATTGATTTCTTGAATGCTTTTAGACGCGGCGACACCACTGTAAATGTCAACTTTTGAGCATTCAGACCCATTTACCCTGCGCCAAATGTTTGCGCTTGCACACGCTAAATCATTTAATTGAACAGCCAAAAGAACTTTTTTTTTTTCCATTTTTCCAGTTGAAAATGGTCTTGAAGTTCGGCGAGTGAAGAATGAAGTCTCGGATGCTTTTCTTTTCAGGAAAGCTTTGCTGTTGTGTTTTCTTTATTTTCTCTTTGTGTGCTTCAGATAATATTGTTGGTAGCAATATTAAACTTGGGCAACGAACCGCATTCATTAAGTCATTAGCCATAGGCAGTCTTGCAGAATATTTGTGCATGTTTAAATCAAAATATTAACATTTACGTACCAATATTATATTTACATGATTAAAACTATGCTAACAGGAATCCTCCGAATTAACATACGCACACTGTCGCCATGAATGGCATTTTTAAATAATTTTATGCGATTTCCCGACGACAGCAAAACAAGTTACCGGGTACACATTGTGTCGCGGTCACCAGCTCGCAAATAAACACACAAAATCTTACGAGTGAAGTTCATCAGGGTTTGCCACAGTAACTCATTTGACCAACGCACGCACACGTGCACGCTGGCTAAGCGAATTAACAAACACAAACATCATGCCTGCCGGTGGGTCATGAATATATTAGCATAAATACTGACCAGACGTATTATTGTTGATCAAATTAGTCCCTGTACAAGCTTACAGGCCAATGCGCACACACATCCTTACACAATATGAACAGAAATTAGGTCGACAGCCTTGAATTAAAGTTAAATCTTATTATGTCTGATTAATCATAATAGCGTGCTTGGGTGTGTGCATGTGTGCGCGCACGTGCAAATGTCTGTTGCCTTGACTTCTTTGACAGCAGATCTGAACTATTACCACCTCAATGGCTTTTTAATAGGAAGCCATTTCCATATGTTATGCGTGCGTGGGTGTGTATGCAGTGCTCCCAGTGCCTTCCTGTTCTCCGAGCTCTGTGAACCGAGATGTGATCTGCCCCCTACAGCTTTCTTTGACTCTTAGACCCTCTGACACTCGCTGTGTCTCAGCCTCTCCGTCTTCTAATCCATGAGCCCCGTCGACATTCGTCCTCCCCTTGGCTTCAACTCATGCGCTTTTAATGACGCATTGTACATGTTCATTATCCTGATAGACTGACATTGGGGTCAAGTGTGGATGAATACTGTTTGATGGATAACCTTTTCGAGATCGACCTTTGTAGTTCATAGTTGTGCACTACAACAGTACAACATGAAATAAGGGCTTAACGTGGGCCCAAAACAGGATCTCTTCCTTCCATTCTGACGAAGCGACGAGTTTCAGTTCATCGAATAAATGCCTTTAGTTATTTGAATTTGAGGTGAGCGCGAGTGATTGCTTAGTGCAGGGGTGCCCATGGCGTCGATCGTGATCGACCGGTAGATCGTGGACTGGTCCACAACCATTTGTATGTCTTTGTGCATGTTAGTAATATATATATTTTTTTGTGTGTTAATGTACACTGCACCCTAATCATCCTATTTCTCAACCTTGCTTTTTTCCTTGAAATGGTCTGCCATAAAGTTAAAATTTCAAGTCTCGTCTGTGTTCATCATCCTTGTGTCTCTGTTATGAAATAAATAGATAGTCATTTGAATACAACCCCCTCCCTCATTCCATATAGGTGCACCCAATTGCATGTGTTTGTTTGACTAGTTAATAATGGACCACTTCATTGGTTTTTAAAATAAACATTTTGAGTAGGCAATGAAACTTGCCACGCAGAGTGAAAACAAGTAAACTCCCTCCGTTTCCACACAAATTTTGATGCAACATCAATGAGCGTCACTTGTCCATTTACTCAACTCTTCTCTGCCCGTCAGTTCACCATTCCTCCACTCGCCAGTTCACAGGAAATACCCATAGATCTTGCAGCGCTGCTGTGAAGTCAAGGACTGTACTTGTCCCCACAGATCCACTTTCCACTTATGTTGCCGGCCATCTGCTTGAGGAACCTCACAAGATACTTCTGTCTTGACATACTCACAGAAAAAAAAAAAAAAAGATGAAAGAAAGGATGGAACATGCGTTCCACTCGACTCTATGCAATCATATACACCCTCGCAACCGTAAACATTCATACCGGCATGCGGATGCACAAGTGCAGTGCTCTGAGCTCCTCTGCCAATTACTTCTGATATATCCATACAATATGCCTGACCCATATACTATATGGCACGTTTTCCCTTCACATACATTGCAAGCGGCGAGCAGGCTCACAAACGCACCAGCAGAAGCTTTGATGTATCCAGGCACTTTATCTCTTGTGCAAGTGTGTGCAGAAGGTCATGCCTTGTAGTTTGGGAACTCTGTGAAAGTAGGTTAAAGAAGACATGTTGTGTTGTTGAAAGGATTGTGTTGGCTCTTCGTTAAAGTTGCGCACATACATGGACATCTGTGTGTGTGTGCGTGTGTGTGCGTGTGTGTGCGTGTGTGTGTGTGTGTGTGTGTGTGTGTGTGTGTGTGTTTATGCAAATTTTTGTACATGTGTACATGCATGTTTTTTAATGTAAACATGCCTGAGTGGGAATATTTGCATAATACAAGTACGTGTTGGTTTAATCCGCGAGGATGATGCTACCTGCCAGGCTGCCCACGTTCCACATCAACACTTGTTACTCTAAATTAAGCCGTTTAATTATGCCCGCTCAACTCTGTGTGTGTGTGTGTGTGTGTGTGTGTGTGTGTGTGTGTGTGTGTGTGTGTGTGTGTGTGTGTCTGTGTGTGTGTGTGTGTGTGTGTGTGGCATTTGTTTATGCGTGTGTAAATGTATGGAAAGTGATTACATCTTTTTATAACTTTCAATATAAAGCTTCATTACTGTATTTTTTTATTCCAGTGATTCAAAGGTATGCAAAGAATACTGCTTACTATCCTTGAAATATGCACTTTTTTTGTTTTGTTTTTAATAGAGGAAGAAGCAAACCCAGTTGCAATGCAGCTACAAAAACAACAATAGCAATCATCATTAAATGGCATCAAGTTCCGGTTGATTTGTGGTCCAAGCAGTAATGATACAGCATCAAATAATTGGGGAAAATTGATTTATCATATGTTGTAATGAAGTTATGTCACAAGAGTTATATTGATGTCAGGAAGCTGGCCATAAATCAAAAAGCACTTGCGCATACAGTATAGTTAATATTGACAATGACAAATGGTCGCTGCTGTAGCCTGCACACTGTCTGACTTTCTCTTCCTCCTTTCAGTTGCTCAAGTTGCTGTTGTTGACATCTGGCGTAGAATTAGTCGCTTTCCCGAATGTGGGCGGAGAGGTTTACTGCGAAGGCACGCGGCAGCTATGAGGGCTTGATTGTCGGATGGGGGGCGGGACCAAAGCGATTGAAGGTCAGACAGGCCTTCAAGCCATGGCACAGCACAAGAATTATTGCCCGTTTATGTATGAGATGTGTGTGTTCTCTCTAGCTCTTTGTATGTGATTAAAAAAATGAATCATTTCTGGATTGCGGTAAGGAGCCTGTAATTACAAAGCTCCTAATACACGTTTGCGTTGGTATCTCCGAACAGTAGCTACTATTACATCACTATACGTCATGCAAATTGCCATTTTTCTGTCTTAATCAACCGGCACCAACACACATAAGACAAATTTTTTTATGTTACCTAAATGTCATAGAATCATAACCGGAACCAACAGTCATACCCACATTTTGCATAGAATATACGGTACCTCAAAATTTTTTTATGTCACTGCAGATTGATATAAAAAAGTATTACGTGATTAACTAAAGACCAACTGGAAATTGAACGTAGTGCAACATAGCTTTAATGTGGCAAAGAAAGTGGCACATGCTTGTCTCTCATTGATTTTAGTTTTATTTAGTCATTATTTACAGTGATGAACATATTTTTACACTTGTGTGGCTGTTAAATGTTGCTTTTAGTTTTGACACAAACAATAACTAAATAAACAAATCCAATAGGAAAAAAAGTATTAGATTGTTGTAATGCTCTTTTTTTCCTATAGGATTTGTTTATTTAGTTATTGATTTATTTTTTACTTAAACCAATTCTGTGGGTTCTTACTGTCCTGGAATGGATCATGTTTGACCCTCACATATTCCGCTATTTGATACTGGAAGACAGGGGGCGAAATGCGTCATAGTCCTAGCATTCAAGAGTTTATCAACAGTGAAGCGTATCTTTCATTTTGTACTCGTTAGGTTAAATGTTCTTGTTATTTTTTTGCCTCAGCAGTGTTTTTAGGAACAGATGATGTCTTCGCCTATTCTGGAGTCATGATCATTTTAGATTTGGAAGGTAGTGTGAGTAAGTGACAGTCTGGGATTTAGCTTCCTGCTCATTGAAATCACACCCTCCCTTGAACTTTGAGATAGGAGGATATGGAATGTTAAGTTGCCACTGATGCTGGGTTAGTAGTTTGAAGCCCCCCCCCCCCCACCCACACTCTGAGATTCATGAGCAATTATCCATGAGCAATTATCCTCTTCTTTCCCCTCACTTGCTGTTATCTTATTATTTACTGTGATAAAAGGAAATAGATGCTGAACATAACACAACAGTGCGTGCTATTTGCTTATTCTTTCTTTAGCTCCGTGTTGTTTCTATGTGAATTGCTGTGAGTTAACAAGCTGAATATGCACTGGGGCGGGGCGGGGGCGGTGTATCGATCCTTTGCGCTATGTTTATCCTCTTCTCTCTTTTTGCTGGGCAGATGTGTGTTTGTGCATATTTCTATTCTAATTATCGTCTCCATGGGAATCGACTAGGAGAGTTGAGTGAGGTCAAATCAAGGGGAACAAGTTGTGGTTGAAGCTGATTTCAATAATTTAAAAAGGAGTGTTCACTGAGTGATGTCTGTGCTACTTATTACGAATGGTTTAAACTGAAATAAACAAAACAAAACATATTAACCTGTGCCCTTCCCCGTGTGTTTGAGCACCGCACTTTCTTGATATAAAATGCTTTGAACTACAAATACAAGACACAGCATACATATTGTACGCACCACTCCATCCATTAAGCTCATATGCTTAGTGCTGTTCATGAGGTCATGCGCTTTCTTACTGGTTGCGTGAGTGGTAATGTTTATTAGATTATAGATTGTAATGCACACGAAGCTGATCCTATTATACTGTATCAAATCCTTGTTTTTCCATGACACAAAGCAACACACAGCTAAGCATGTTAAGCCCTCATGATGTGTGAGGGTGTGAGTGTTTGAAGCGTAATCATACTGCATACAACCCTATAGACCACCGATTTAGTGACGTGGTCAGTCCACAGATCGTGATATATTAAAAAAAAAAAAAACTGCAATTGATCGAGACGTCCCTGTTTTTTTTTCCTATTCATCTGTCATGCTGGCTCACACTCAGCGTGCTGTATGTTGTGTAATATGCGAAGCAATTGTTGATCTGTGTCAGGGAAAATGGCGTTTTACTGCGGTTTAAGGGGATCATTTTCATGCTCATGTAATCTGCAGTCTGTTAACATGTTTAAGCCAGTGGCAGTTTGCACAGTTTGGCCTCCTGAAATAGATGGTGTTTCATAGATAAAAAGAAATAATACAAGCAAATCACACCTACATGCACAGATGACGGAACCTGCGGAAGCACAACGGAAAATAAAATCTCGATTTATTTATTTTTTTATGATGTCTGTTGAAGTCAGTCAAGAGTTGAGCCTGAACAAATGCAAATGTCATGGATCTTAAAGTTGCGTTGTAGTTGGAATGGAAAATCGGCCAATGGTTGGGCACTAGTCCAGGGTGTGCCCCGCCTCATTTGCCTAAAGTCTGCGAGCTCCAACTGTGACCCTCCTATAAAAACAAGTTGTATAGAAAATGGATGTGTCTGTGAAATAAAATGACTCAAATATGAGTTCTGTTAGAAAACACAGTTTTTAATGAGATACCTACACTGAGTCGTTCCTTTTGTTTTTTGTTTTTTTGTTTTTTCAATATTCTCTGTGTGTATGCGGCATTTGAAGCAATCACAGCTGACATGTATAAACTACTTAAAAAGAAACAAGCATGACAGAAAATGGGTGGTCACGTTGCGCCATTCATTAGTCTCTCATTATTTAGGAACATTTTAGCATTTCAGCACTGGCTTTCACTTCAGCTCCCGATCATCTAAATCACTTAGATGTGTCATGCTTCCTCAAAGTAACTGCCTCAAAGCATCACCCCCTACCTCCTCATGTCACTTTCCCATCAGTTTGGGTAAAAGTGGAACATGAAAAGTGATAAAGCTTGTATATATATTTTTAACAAAAATAGTGTGCATAATATTTGCATTTCCATGCAAATAAATCCAGCTTCACTTTAAATGACTAAAGTTTCTCATATTTTGAGTACCCTCTTTAACGACAAGCTACTACCGTACCTAAAAACATAATCTTAACTAAAATTTCATATCTTTGACATTGTCGAAGACACCGAGGTGAAGTTTGGATCCCACTCTTTGATTCTATTTGATTAGATTTTGTACTTAATGTTGTGGCTAGTAAGCTTATGTTTGTTTTGCTTGTTGGTATAGGTATGGTTGGTCACAGCGCAGGCCTCTACACAGCTGTTTCCTCTGGTACTGTGCATTATTCTTTGTGTCCGTACTGCTCTTTGGCAGCTTCCAAGGCTCATACCCTAAACAAAGTGGGTCCTGCTCTTTGGCCCAGATTCAGTACCGCCAATCCCTTGCCTCCTTTCATCTTCCGTTGTTTTGCTGTCTTTACAAGGCTGTGCCAAAGTTGACTGAATGTCAATTGTGTGCAGGAAAAGTTCTTCTGCCTGGCTCGTTTGCAATTGTTCCGACTTGCAGAAAAAAAAAATGGTTAGGCTCAAGGGTTTGTTTAATGAATATGCACACATAAAATCAGCTGCAACATTTTGGCCACCTCCACAAACAAAAAAAAAAAAAATCCAACGCAATAGCGATTGAATATATTCAGCCTTCTCCAGCAAAGAAGTGTACGTTTACGACAGTGCTACGGTGTCTAATGTACATTAGCATTTTGTACAGTCCGTAAATTAAATCCCAAACTGAGATACAGTTTCAGATTCAGAACTGTTAATGAATTAAATCTGGAAGGGCATGCAATAAAGACAGTGGTGTATTTTTTTATTATTATTTTTTTTTAAATAGATTATTCATAAAATGACATCGCTACTACTGGTTTTGCATGCATTTGTACATTGCCACATTTTGCGGTCATGGGAGTGCTTTGATACTGTCGGCATTGGTTCCTTTTATTTACGATTCTAAACTATTCTGTTTTTTTTTTTTTCCACGCGAACATTCTTACTTTACCATGTTATAGTAGTTCGTGCAGCAACACACGAGGAGTTGAATGCCAGGCAGGAAGTCAATTTGAATTCAGGATGTCATAGTTGCCATTAATATGCAGTCGCAATGGAATTCTTGATACAATTAGTAGCCCCTCTCTTTGCTGCACACATTGAAACCAGAGGAAACAGCTGTGGATTGTATGTGTGTGCTTTAGTGCAGACAGATGAGGGAGGCCAAGCTAACATTTCCGACTCAACGGTCACATCTTTTGCCAGCAATAACACGATTGACGTGATAATACAAACAAGTCTACTGATAAAACAGAGACTGCAATCAACTAGGCAGGTTATTCGGTGCAATGGAACCCTTGCAATGTGGCCTTTCCCCTCCCCCCCCCCCCCCCCCCGAAAACATAATTAACACAGGCCCCTGAATGTTTTAATATCACACAATACCCAGGCTTACTTACTTGGCAGCAGCGAAGTCACTGGAATTTTGTTTTGAAAGGGACATATTTAGCTCCTGGATACATTTACAGCATGTCTGGTCATTTATTTCAACAGCATGCAGCTAGCAATTAACTGGGACAGAGCTTTGACACTTTTTTTTTTTTGTGGAAACTACAGGAATACATCAATCATTAGATGTGCATGATGCAAGCATGGGTAAGAGAGTGGCTTTTTCTAACCCAAACAAAGTAACGAACTCAGCTGTGAATTTGCCCATTGTACAAATATATAAATTAAAGTGAAATAAGAAATCCATCCAAACAACAAATGATACTTGGGATTTTCACCCTTTGGCATTTTTCTTCTTTCTAAATCCTTAAAAGCAAAGAAGAACTGCTCTAGCTGACCCAATATTGTGAACAAAGCTGTCTCAAACAATCACCAAAACAGTATCAGTCTCATTCTTTTTTTACATGATGGACAGCATTGGATTATTTTATGAAGTGATTTGATTATTTAAAGGACACCTGCTTGGCATGACCTTTTTGTGAATTTCCTGTGTGCTTCTCTCACTGTCCCACTTTCAACATTACCTTCAATGTATAGCGTCTCTTCTTTGTTCAAGAAAAAAATAAATAAACGCCAATAGTCATGATCTAAGTGGTCAGGAAAGCTCAGTGTACTGTACAAGCCCAATTCCAATGCAATTGTGACGTTGTGTTAAACATGAAATCAAAACAGAATACAATCATTTGCAAATCATGTTCAACTGATATTTAATTTAATACACTACAAAGACATAATATTTCATGTTCAAACTGATAAACGTTCTTGTTTTTAGCAAATATGAATGTACAATTTCTGGCTGCAACACTTTCCCAAAAAGCTGGGACAGGTGGCAAAAAAAGACGAATAATGCTCATCAAACACCTGTTTTGAACATCCCGCAAGTGAACAGGCTAACTGGGAACGGGTGCATATTGATTGGGTTAATAAAAAAAAAAAAAAAAGCTTTTTTGAATTGCTCACTCGTCATCTACAGTCCATAACATCATCAAAAGGTTCTGAGAACTAACTAATCCAAAAATATATTGGCACTATTCGACACTCAGTGAATGCAAAAGACATTAAAACCTTGGATGTACTCTTTATTTATTTTCGACACTCTTCACATGTTAAAACACACACACACACACACACACACACACACACACACACACACACACACACACACACACACACATGCACACACGTACGTACATAATCCCCCACCCCGGATTTTAATCTTAATTTTTATTTCACATGAGTTGTTGCTGATGTCATTTTTTCTTAATTAACCTTGACCGCCATTATCTGTAAAACGCTGTAGCGCAGACCGTGCTTTAAAAAAAAAAGGCCTGCTTGCTTCCTCAAAACTCAAATTAATAACTTTAGCTTGCGATTAGGTGAATTTAATGAACCGAGCTACTCTGATTGTTAGACCAAGGTGAGCTCTTGAATTAATTGCATACAGAGGCAAATGTTCACTCTATCCTGTTGTTTTTATTGTGTGTGTGTGTGTGTGTGTGTGTGTGTGTGTGTGTGTGTGTGTGTGTGTGTGTGTGTGTGTGTGTGTGTCTTTGTATTTGAGCAGTGAGCTCTTGAATTAATTGCATACAGAGGCAAATGTTCACTCTATCCTGTTGTTTTTATTGTGTGTGTGTGTGTGTGTGTGTGTGTGTGTGTGTGTGTGTGTGTGTGTGTGTGTGTGTGTGTGTGTGTGTCATTGTATTTGATCATGCGTGATTGATAGATGTGTTTGTAGGTGCGACTGTCCTGCAAAAATCATGAGCGCCTCCTATTGTCAATGATGATGAGCCTTAGAAAAGCGTTTTCATTTGGATAATGATGCCACGATCATCTTTAATCTTGGTGGTCCATGCACACCTTTAAATATGTGCTTTTCCTCCTTTAAGTGTTCCGCACTCGCACGCATCCAATTAGCCACACCGTTTCTCCTCTCTGAATGACCACATGCATCTTTCCGTCCGACTCCGCTTGGTTAATGGTAATGACAGTTGTGTCTTTGTGAGCGTGTGCCACTGCCCCCGCTGCGAGTGTAAATGCGTTGAGATTTCCTTGCATGATCCGGGGTGTGTCGTAACTCATAGCTTAAGCAGACAATCAACTATTTCCAGACCTGCAGCCAAATGACAGTTAGCTCATTAAGCTGTGGTAGTGAGTGTGGCTCTAATCTATCATGAAGCCAGATAAGTCTCCTCTTGCTGGATATGACCTTCACCTTCCGCGAATGCATGTTTATAAGGTGGTTATTTTAATTATTGTGAGTGACTGTGATGGCTTTGCAGCGTAGAATCGATGGCAAGTAAACTCTTCACAATAATTCAAGGAACCGGTGTGATTTTAGATTAGAGTTTCAGGCTTGGCGCCGGGTCATGAAATCTTTTAGCAAATTCTGGCTAAACAGGATCAAAATCTCATAGCCATATTTGGATGTAGTTAACCACGACATCACGTGGGGCAGCCTGTTTCTCCACCGTCTCGCGACGTACGTCGCTCATGCATCCACGCGGCAGAGCCTTTGTAGCCAAATAACACAGAACACTTTTGGGAAGAGATACTTTTTCGGGTTGTGGGCATAACTTGATGGATAACTGCATGTTGTAAGCGTTTAAATGGGCCAAGTTATTCTCCGTAAGAACGTGACAATTGTGCCAAATTGCCCCAAATGAAATGAGAGCACTTATATCGCGGGGAGGGGGGACTCATGCTGTTCCTTGGTTGCATCAGCTCGTCCCCATTTAGGCCCGTCCCAAAAATTGGGACACCTGAGAGGGTGAAAAAGAGTTTTATGCTATTTTTTATCAATTCAGTAGTAAATGCATCTCAGTTTTCAACACATATTTGATGTATTTAAAACCACATACAAATTACTCTATAGGGTCTTTCATGCTTAGTTTTTATTTTAAACTATTATTGGAGTCCGATTTTCATGCAACACTTTTATTACATTTAACCGTGATCATTACTTTGGTGCATTTTATTTTCCTACATTAAGGCACAGTGTTAAGGTTGCACTGTGCTTAATGTTGCAGCGCCTTACGATAATAAATCCAAATGTAATTTTGGAATAAAACCTCTGCCTCATTTTTAAGAACACTTTGGCCCATTATAATGTTGGTCCTATGGTGGTACTTGTAGAGTGCAATTTTTTTAGCTGCTACTTCCTATAAAATGTTGGGAAACCACTGCCAAGTTGACTGATTGACATGTATTTGATTTATAATGCTAATACAGATTGTGATAACACAATATAAAAAAGGTGCCACATGCAGGTTTATTGCAACACATATAATAAACGTTATGTAATGATTACTGCAGTTAATTTTTAATTACAATTTTGTGTAATGCGTTACATCTTAATTTTTCTTGAATTGCTGAAATTGAAAAAAAAAATCTCAAGGAGACATGAATTGCATTTTTTTTATCTTTCTAATGCATGAAATTGCGAAAGCTTCCCTTGCTCAAGTGTATTCATGTTGCAGACATAAATCTAAATTAAGGTGGTGTAAAATCCAATTAATGATAAACATGATTCTCTGGTGGTTGCACTTCCAATGAAGAAGGTCCTCTTGTGTATTGCATGCCGGTTACCACAATAACCTTGAGTTAGATGTATTTACCATGGCGGTGTACTGTTCATGCCCAAGTGAAACTGAAGCTTTGTCTCAAGCGAGCTGTACAATAAAAAATACAAGTTGTGCTTGTCGTGGTACGGTTATGGTTCATCTTGATCTGGCATGTGTTTCCACCGCGGGCTATGTCGGCATCTTCATAGCAGGAGGACAGCATTCAGCTCGCCGATGAGTTAACTAAAGATGACGTGACACGGTACAAGGCGAATATTATCTGTATACTGTACAAGGAAGGCACTCTTAATTCCTTATTCCCATTTTTTTAATGCAGGCTATTCTGTTCATTCAGTCCATCGTAACAAGAACGTCTCACTTATCTTTCAGCTCATCAATGGGTGGCTCCAGTACTATACAGTACTGCGACTCCAGTAGACAGCTGCTGGAACATTTTCGGATCCTTGACGATAGAAAACAGCAAAAGATTCAAGACTGAATCCAACTGGACTGACTTATGTCGCTCAGTGGAAAAGGGTCTTTTGTTCACCTGTGCAATCTTTTCTTGGTTTTGTGTGTGTGTGTGTTTAGAGGGAGTATGTGAAATCTGGCTGACCAGTGAAGACACAGGAGCTTATGGTCGAGACATTGGGACTGACCTGCCCACTCTACTGTGGAGGCTAGTTGAGGAGATTCCTGAAGGGGCCATGCTCAGGCTCGGGATGACCAACCCACCTTATATCCTAGAACACCTTGAGGTATGTAAAACCTAAAACATCAGTACCCATTCATGACAAAGGGTAACATGAAATATTGCACAAACTCGATTGTAATGTGTTTAAGGAAGATATGTTTGACCAGACAGCTGACTGTAGAGATATGTCCTTTTTTTTTGTTGTTTTGTTTTTGTTTTTTTGTTCTGTCCCTGTGGCTTATTGTGTTCTCCCTTCTTGTGGACAAATATTGCTTTGTCTAGATTTAATAAACTAAATGCCTTTCCGTTTTGCTTAGCAAGCAGTATCGCTGCAAACCTCCATTCATTAGTGCAGTTCATTCTCCTCTCTCACTAATGAGTCAATTAAGGACCATTGTGTCCTCTTTAGTCGTCTCGTTTTATCAGTCGTTATTGCCTTGCCTAATGGAACAATGGACATTGTTATCCCGTCTTTCTCTCTCCGTTCAGGCTGCTCTTCGCCATGTGTCTTGTCAATCTAACTTACTATCATTGAAATCTCCCAATTTACACTCTATCTTTCTTGATTATATTTTTCTCCGTCTATTGTCTCGGTCAGTGGTAACAGACATGTCGTCAGGATTTTCAATAGGCAATGGGCTTACTAGCCCCTGCTTTCAGACAACATATTCATTTTTGGAGAAGGAAACAAACCAACATAGAAAAATATTGAAGGGGTGTTGAGGGAAAGATTAATATGAACAGTACTTCTTCTGTCTTTCTTACTACAGTTTTTTTTTTTCATCTCTAATTCATGCCATAATGACAAGATACTCTAGCGTGATGTTTTCCTTTTTTAAGTATGTTTAGAAGTTTACCTTTACCTGAAGCACAATTACCTTCTGGTGCTTAGGCTTTTTGGCAGAAGTCTGTCAAGGAGTAGGGTGTTTGAGCGACATTTCTGGGCGTCAATGGAGCACAAAAATGGGTGGATGGGTGCAAGTGCGTGCCTTATTAGTTAATAGTTGTATGTATGTTCTAAATATGTAAACCTGTGTGTTCTATTAGGGCTATAATGACTGAAACTGCATTTATATTTAAATATTATGGTGGTGCTTACTTTTTAACTTTTTTGGAAAGGGGAGAGGCAAGAGGGGGCGGAGTGTAACCTATGATTATGTGATTGCCAGTCATTTCCAGAAAGCAGTTCTTCTTATCTTTTTAAGATTACGATCAATCTCTGAGGAAATTCATTTGGAAACGTAGTAGAGAAAATTAAAAAGGGAGAAAGAGAGGTCTTGGAGGACTCAAACAGGGACTTCTAACCTAGAAAAAAAAAAGACACATCAGTAAAGTTCATAGCATACAGTTTATGCAGTTGAACCAAACAATTAAAGTTGATTGGCTATTATGAAGTGAAATGAGGACAGAACTTGGGGAAAAATGGGGATGAAGGCCCCGGGATAGATTTGAGGGGTAAAAAGGAGTGAGAACAGAGCTGTGGGATGTTGCATTGGAGGTTGCAATTAACCAGGGGTTAATGGAGGTGGCTAATTGTCCCCCACATGTATAGGTAGGGTTTCTGCTTGGCTACATTACAATTAAAAACCACCCTCCTAATGATAGGGAATAACAATTAACCGATAATTAGAAATATGCTAGGATGACACATTAGCGTGGGCTCTATGTGTGAATCTTAATAATCATTTCATATGCCGGCAACCCGTTTATTGTTAATGTCCATGCATTACATTGAATTATATCTTTTTTCCTTTTAATTCCTCAGTCAATTAACCTACATAAGAAAAGATAAGAGTCATCTTCCCTAACTTATCTGTGCCTTTTGTTGCTCTTGTCCCCCATTTACCCTTTCTTCATTCAACTTCCACCCACACTTCACTTCTTGATTTGTTTCCCACCCACTGACAAAACCCCCCTTTCTTGACCTACTTGTAAACGCCACATTGATGACTATTTATTGGCACCAATGTATAGTTTTTGTTGAATTATTTTCTGTTTACTTCACACGGGGCTGATTAGTACTGTAATGGTTCAAATAGCAGGCAGATCGTCGAAGAGGGTAGCACATTTGCCTCACAGTTCTGAGGTTGGGAGATCAAATCTGAGTTCTGGCCTTCCTATGTGGAGTTTGCACGTTCTCATGACACTTGTGTAGGTTTTTCTTGGTACTTGTCCCACATTCCAAAAACAGGCATGTTAGGTTCATTGTACTTACATGTAATTGGGATTTCTAATGTTTATACTTTTTTTTTTTTTTTTTGCGTGTGTCAAGACAAATTCGCTCACCTTGTCTACAGTTTCAACTGTCAACACTCTGTCAACATACCGGTTGGTACCCACAGTAGCTACAGATAAAACCTGCTCCTTTTCAGCTGCGCGCCGACAGCAGTGCTAAAATAGGAGGTGGAAGTGGTCAGCGTTCATGAAAGTGGATAGCACACATCAAATTGTGCCAAAACCACCACATTATTATCCAAAAAAATCCTCACATTAAGTATCATATGAGAATGAAAGCATTGTCTTTTTAAACAAACCCTTGGTACCAGGTGATGACTTTTTTTTTTTAAATAACCCTTCAACCCTTTGTACAAGCCCCTCAACTTTTTATTACATCACATTGCACAGCCCTTCCGAGGCTGCTTTCTGCAATATGTCTTAATTTTGCCAATGATCGTCAAAGGGTGAAATGCGCACTGCAGAGTGAGCAGTCACTTGCATCCCCTCTCCCTCTTAATTTTTTACAGTTCAGAAGTATCTCCTTTTTCCACCTGTAAATTTTTCCACTTGTTCTAATTGCAATAGTTTATCCAGTTTTTATAGCTGCCAACATGACGGCAGTAATCACAGCAATAAGAATGGTTTGATGATGAAGGTCAAAAGTCGATCCAGTCGTCATGTCGAGTGATGGCCAAATGACACCCTTTTCATTTGAACAAGAACAGCGCTTATACTGTAAAACAGAATTGTAGTAAATGGCTACGATTGAAAGTGAAAATGTTAAGTCACCTCTTCTTCTGAGAAGTTCACCTCCACGCGCACTCACACACATTTTTCTGCGCCTTGTCTCCCTCTGACACCCAAGAACACGCAATTTCTCCTCATGTGCTGCCTTTTCCTTTTCTCTCTTTTTTTCTTTTTTTTCCCCCCTGTCAGACAACCTCAGTACCATTTGCTGATTGGAGCAGTTACAGGCCGACTCTCCTCTCGGTCTTCTGCTCTCTGATGTTTTAGTTGATTGCATTCAGCAATCAGTATTTCATTTTAGAGTAGTTTAAAGTAAAATGCCACCATTTTTGTCCCTCACTTTTCTGCCATTTTTAGCGAGTCCTCCCGCGATCCATCAAACCACCTGCTAATAAATTGCTCAATGGCTGTCAAAGGTGCATCATTTTATCCTTTGATCGTGTAAGGTGTCTGTGCACATACATGATGATACCTGTGAGGCTGCTTTTGCAAGCCCGCGTGTGATTGAGCTGAGCATGGTAGCAGCAAATGAGCTGTGAAAGTAGCCCCGTACGAAGCAATCAGCCGGGCTGAGATGAATGAAATTGCTCTTGTCCATTAAACATCCTCCTCAAACCTCCTCTGAGCTTGACCAGAGAGCCATTAGATAGGCTGTTCACACATTCCACACTCAGCGATGTGCAGTCATGGGTTTATGCATGACTGTACAAGCTCCGAGGAGTTTACTTTACGTTTTGTGATGCTTTATTTAACAAAACTCCTGCCGTTCCAAGACATCTACTGCTTAGCAAAATCCATTCAAATGATTACTGATGCGATGTTTTGAACTTTTTTTTTTTTTTTTTGCCTATGAATACGTTGTTCCAAACTATGAGACGATAGCATCTCCTTGATCCAATGTAGCAATGTTGGTCTCACGTGCAAGCATAAAAAAATAAAAATAAAAATGCAATCTAATGTGACTCAGATATCTATGTCCCAACACAGGAATTTTAATGTAAATGTTGCCAAACGTGCACCCTGAAAACTGGGTTTGACATTACAGTTTTGCATCTTGCATAACAATAATACGATTTATTCAAATTGGATACGAGACGGCTATATTGTTTGTTTGATTTGTTTTTTTTTTTTGGTTTGTTTTTTGGGGGTTTTTTTTGACTGACATTATCAATGTGTCACTTCACAACAAATTTTAATTTGAGCGTTGTGGGACTGCCCAAAAAACCCCAGCAACAACAAAAAAAAAAGAAATTACACTTTTGAAATTTGTACATAGAAAGTTTTGCTAGCGCTGTCAAGAGATTAAAAAGGTGAGATTAATTAATTGTGATCTTTAATTAATTGATCCAATTAATCTATATTTTAATCTCATCAAAACATTGCTGAGAAACCCCCTATTTTCGTTTTAAATTCATTACATTATTGAGCATTGAGGCAGATCAAAAGATTCACATCACAAAAAAAGTGGTATTATAAAGTATTTTATTGTTTTTAAACAGACTTGAACAGATGCAGTCCAAGCCATTTTCTTTCTGCTGTATTTGAGACTAATCCCAAATCCTACCTGCAACCTTTAGTTTCGACCACCAGGGGGAATATCACTGTTTTGTTTTTGTAACAAATACCAAATAATATCCCACACACATTTCTCACCTTCACACGAGACATGCGGACAAGCAAACTACATGAGCGCACGCACTTAAGACGGCACCGTCTCACGACCATTTTCATTTTAATGAAGCCTTTGGGGGCCTCTTCACATTAGTGGCTTAATGTTGCATTGTGCCAGGGATCCCGCACCAAATGAAGCCCCACAGTAAAACTGTTCTCATATGTCTCTTAATTATGACCTCCGACTTCCTGCACAGTCTTTTGTTTTCTGAATGATGGTAATCACATTCAAGGGTTCCTGGAGACCATAATTCGCTCTCCTTGTTGGAGATTGAAAATGTTCCGTTTCTTTCCGATATGGTTACAGACTATTAGGAGCAAAACAACACATTCAGAATGGCATCTGGTGAACACCGACTTAAAGCAGGAGGCCTGTCGTCTAGCGTTTTAACTAGCCACAGAATATCTTGCTTATGCGTGGCTGTTTCCTGTCTCTATTTTGCTCCACCTCACTAAACACTGCAGCAGATGAAGGCAGAGGTATTGCCTCATGCTTCTCAGCAGTTGGGTGCAGACACCTTTCTTCTTCATCTGGAAAGTGTTTTAATTGGCTCGATTTCTTTCCTCTTTTTTTGCTCCGCTTAGCCGCAGTTAGTTTTTGTTATCCTGCTGAGAGTGTGGCTAAACTCATGGGCTGTATTTTTATCATCTTTGACTTAAACTTGAGCATGAAGAACGTGAAACTAATTTGCTCGCTTATGAAATAACCTTGAGTCTCTGGTATCAGTTTTCATAGTTCTGAGCAAATTAAGCAAAACAAAACAAAACAAAAAGGAATAGCAGATATGTATACTGTTTGTGTTTGACAAAATTGCCTTGAGGAAGCAATATTGGTAATAAAGTATTACTATCATTTAAAATCTCTGAAATAAAACAATTCATAATAAAAACGGCAACCAAATAAATAAATACGAATTCACCATGAATGAGAGCCCGGAGCCTTTTTTTTTTTTTTTTTTCACAAAAGGTGATCTTAATTTGGTTCAAAGTACGTGAGTGAAAAGCTTTGTGTTTTGAATGTGCGTTACACGGCTGATGTAACTGCAAATCATCGGTTTACACACCAACAAATTTAACATGCATTTATTCATACGAGACGCAATTTAAATGCGCCCATGGACCAGTAAAGGCAGGCAAAGGAAAGCCTAGTATTTCAATAATGTGCTCTACAACTCATTTGTGTTGGACTGTTTTTTTTTCAGATGTTATTTATGTTGAGTGAAAATAAGGTCAAACTGAATTTGATTCAAGTAAATTATATCTTGTCAGCCGTCGGAACGCACTTAATTAAATAAGTCAATGCTGTTTCCAGTTAAAACTTATGTTTGAACCGTGGAAAACAGTCTTCAGCAGATTTAGTAAATAAATAAATAAATAAATAAAATCAACCTTGCTAAAAAAAAAAAACTACCTGTTTTTTTTTTTTTTTTTAAACTTAATGAAGCTTTTTTTCTGCATAGTACAGTCAGGTCAGTCATTAATAACAGATGCTAGCGATTTTTCTTCGTACAATCCATGTATTGTAACTGCACTGTGTGAGGTGCTGCATTCTGGTATTATCCTCAAGGGAAAATTAAGTGCACTCCTCGAGATGTAGAATATCATGAGAAGCTTGGTTTCTCTTGGCTGCTGCTGAATGCAGTTCCCACCAACTGGGATTTGACTTACTATCCTGGGAACAGAATGTAGAATATTTTTCCCTGAGACTCCCTTGGGTATACCCACTTAATACAACTTGTGGGTTTGTGTATAATTGTCTATGCTTCACAAATATATGAGGTGTGCCAGTAAAGTTCCAGGGCTCGTGTCACAAAAAGAAATACCATATATTTCGCACAATCAGGCGCACCTAAAAGCATTCAATTCTCTCAAAAGCCGACAGTGCGCCCTATAATCCGCCTTATATATGGAGTTACAGTCTCTTTGTATTCCCCACTGAATTGTTTCCCTGTTAGTGTTCCGATGCCACCTCGTGGTGATTATTAGCAGAAACCAATTGTTACCTAAAAGGGTTCTGCCCGACACTAATTGACATGTGCAGTCGCCAACACACGCTCAGTCAGACAGTCCATCAATGGGGAACTGGGACCTGTACTTGCTCACCAACAGACCACAGACTGTCAGGATCCACAGCACCATCTCCTCCATGACCCTCAGAACTAGCTCTCCCCAGGGCTGTGTGCTAAGCCCCCTCCGTTTCACACTACTGGCCTATGACTGCTCTGTGAAATTCCTGAGTTGTCATGCAGTGAAGTTTGCAGAGAACGTAGCGGTAGTGGGACTCATCACGGACAACGATGAGTGCAAGTACAGCGAGGAGGTAGATCTGGTGGACTGGTGCAAAGGTAACAACCTTTGAAGACCAAGGAGATGGTGTTGAGATGCCCTCCCAAGCACATCGGAGGAGCAGCAGTAGAAGTGGTCTCCACCCACAAGTAACTTGGGGTCCATCATTCCAAGGACGTCACTTGAGCCCAAAACACTTCTGGTCTGCCGAAGAAGACTCAACAACGTCTCGACTTCCTCTGGCAGTTATGACCTGCTTAACAGGGGAGCCTTGTCTTGAGGAGCTTCTACAGATGTGAGGTGGAGAGTGTCCTCAGTGCCACCATCACGGTGTGGCACTGTTGCTGCTCGGCTACAGAAAGGAAGGCTCTTCGAAGTACGTTAAAAGCTGCGGAACAGATTGTGCGGAACAACCTCCCCACAACCACAGACATATTCACCACCAGATGCAGAAAGAGGGCTCTTTCCATCATCGAGGACCCAGTCCAACACACACACACACACACACACACACACACACACACACACACACACACACACACACACACACACACACACACACACACACACACACTATACATCTCTCTCTCTCTTTCTGTCACTGGCCTTGGATTACCATTGAAGCTTTAGTTATCGTAGTTTTTGTTATGGGTCGGAAGAGAGGGAAGCCAGATTTACAATATTAATCAAAAATTGAAGTGAATTGTAGCATTCCATTTTATCTGTAATGCCAGCCAGGGATCATGTACAGAAAAAGGCCATGGTTGATGGAAGAACAGTCAAAATCCTCAAAGAAATTTTTCCAAAGAAAACAAAAGATCACAGCATGTTTTGTTTTTGTGAAAATAGAGGTGAGGTATATGCAAGTTAATGTGTAATTCTTGTGAGATCTTTCAACCAAGTCTCCCCTTCTCCACACATACCATATATGTTCCTTTCCTTTCAGTGCTATCTGATTTTAACGGGCTGGATATCAGATCCTTTGAGCTAAGCCAGTTGAGATAGAAGGTTTTTGATTTGTGTGTCTATCAGAGCTGATATAGAAAAGATGAAAGGAATTTGTGTCTTGCTTGCGTGCGTGAACAAAAACGAAAGCCATCACAGGGGGGGCGAGGGGGGCATGAAAAAAAGTGACACAATGTCATACTGTTGTTAAACTGATAATCAGAACAAATCCACAAAAATGCACTCGTACCAACATTTAACGGCAAAATCTCATCAGGCCACGAGGTGATGTTTGAATGTGCTGTCGTTATCGCGACATCGTTTTCTCTGCGGACTCACAAAAGTGTCCGCAAGCACAAAAAAGGCCTGCGGTCCGCAGGGATCGCTAACGACAGAGATTCATATCAGGGTTGTGGGTAATGATTGGAGGATGGGGATGCACTCTGTCAGACACCCACGATAAATGGCTCATGTGAACGAAAAGTCCTCCCCTTATAAGATTAATCCCACAGTTGCCTTCAGCAGTGCCCTGCTTCTGAAACTACCACGTTTAGACCCCGGTTGCCGCCGGTACTCACATGCACACACATCTTGATCATCCGGGAGTTATCCCTGATCGGGAATCTAGACTGCAACATATTGCCATAGCTAATAATGTATGCCTCTTGCATACTAAAACAAGACTACGCTGCACACCGAAACAAGGAGTTTCGACACATGGATCCAGTTTCTGCCCCGGTATATATTGCTGACCTACAGACAGATGACTGTATCAAAATAATTGACAGCTCACTAAGCTCAGTTTACAAGTGCTAAAGGCGACAGTATGACTTCATCCCACTGTGCCCACGATGACCTGTACATATTAATTACTCTCAGAGTGGACATGCCTGTCACAGCAATATTGCACATGCAATGCTTTCTTTGACTTGTATTCTTTTTCTCGGGTAGTGGAGTTGTTTTTGATGATATTACAGAAAAATTCGAGAACAATTCGGAGCACAAACATTGAATGTATTTCTGCTCTTTTGAAGTCAACCCAGTGACACTAGTATTATTCTAGGTCAAAAATGGATACATAGATTCGTACATACGCTAGTGTTGAAGGATTTTCATCAATCTATAAAATCAGGAAAAAGATTTCTTTAATTGAGATAATAAAAATGGCATTTCTTTACATGCATGTTAAATATCGCAATAATGTCTATCACAATATACAACACCCTTATCACATTTTTTTTCCAATATGGTACAGCCCTATTTCTGAAATTGTAAACCTTCGGTCCCAACAAAAAACTAATAATCAAATCAGTTGTCTAAACAGAGTCGTTTGGGAGGGCTTGGAAATAAAATATACTTCTTGTTAGTCCTTCACACAGCATATGAGCAAACATTATTGATGCTTGAATTGTTTTCCTTTAACCCCCCCCCCCCTCTCTCTCTCTCTCTCTCTCTCTCTCTCTCTCTCTCTCTCTCTCTCTCTCTCTCTCTCTCTCACACTCACACATTCTCTCACACTTGTCGCAAGCTGATTTCTGTCACCAATCAAGCGCCTTTTTTTCCCAACCAAATTAATTCTTTCTAATTTGGAGCTTGCATTGGTCAACCCCCTGCGGTGCGCTGTGACTGAGCTCTGTGTGTCTCTGCGTGTCGATGTGTGCGCGTGTACGTACATTTTGTCTGCGCATGAAGTAGGAACCGTCTTCAATAGATCTTAATGAAAAGACGGACTGCAATCAGTACATTCTTGTCAGAAATCATTAAATCATTTCATTCTCCCCTCTCCTTTTCTCTTGCCCTTCTTCTGGTGATTAGCATGCTAATGATACCACCTTGATTATGTCCATTAGACAAATTTGACATCTGTGCTCTCTCCAGCCTTTTAGTTGTAGAAATTACCGTTAAAAAAATGCAATACCCCTTCTATCTTCATTAATATGGCGTTTTTAAAAAGCATGCTCATTTAAACGTATTGTCCACCCCCCCCCCCCCAAAAAAAAAAAAACATTAAAAACACTTGTTTTTATTGAGGGTCTTAATTTCATTTATATCAAATACAAATGTGGTCTGTCTGAGCATTATTATGAGTTGAAAAACAGCAATGTGGGATTTCAAGCTTTTTGAAGTCCTTTAACATATTTATTTCATTGTAAGCCTCCAGCTATTTTCACTTTGTCGGGTTTAAAGGACAAGAAGGCATTAAACAAACACGCACGTGCATACATGCCGAAATGGAATGGGCAGTTTCAAAAGGAAAAAAAAAAAAGTTCTGCATTGCGTGTCCGGAAAGAGACACAGCAACAAAACACCATGATAATCAAGTCAACACATGAAGACATTTATAGGGCTCCAAAGTTGCTTTTGGACCCTGTCACGAATCCCTTCCAACGTTTTACAATTTTACCATCCCTTCCTTGTCTGTCCTGTGCCTCTTTAGGAGATGGCGAAGATATTGAATCATCCACGTGTCTATGCCTTCCTTCACGTTCCTGTGCAGTCAGCCTCTGACAGCGTCCTCATGGACATGAAGAGGGAGTATTGCATTGATGACTTCAGAAGAGTGGTTGACTTCTTGAAAGAACGGTAAGGCAAGCTGTTGACCTTTCGTGGACTTGTGGTATTGAAGGGAGACATGACCTTAACGATGTTTTCATCTTCCATCAGTATTGCTGTTTGGTAAACCTTTGAAGATTGTTTCTCCCCCCCCCCCCATCTGTTGGCAAGCCTGACTTGGCTCAAATGTATCTTGCAGTGTTCTTGTGTCTGCAATCTTTGTGTGTTTAGCACCTGATTTGAAAATTGAAATGACAACAATTCACGTCACACAGTCCCCCCCTCTCGGTTTGCAGCCGACCGCCCTGCAGGTGCATCATGGGAATAAAGCAAACATTTCACGAGCAGCAGAGGATATCTACACCAACATAAAATAAAAGAGTGATAAACCTTCGGATATTCCTAATGTGCAAATAGTGCCCCGTCTGGCCTCGTAATATTTGCACACTCTGTCGTATCACTCGAACAATTTCGCACATACTAAATGCCATCTTATCTTTAAACGCTCTGCTCTTTCGTTCATAGTCCTTTGCTCATATATGTTGTCCTTATGCCTGGAGTGAAGTTTATTCCTTTTATTGTATTTCCCTTCGATAATGCTTTTCTGACCTGTGTGAAGGAAACAAGTTTCACTGCTGCATTAGCACTGTTTCTGCAGTGCATGTGACCATACAGTTCTTGAAGCTTAATTTAGTTTTCAAACTGCACACTGACATCACTGTGGACAATTTCCTCTCCAAGCCTTACTTTCTAGTATATAAATATTACGATAAAACTGGACTCCCCCCCCCCCCTTATGGCATTGTGCACAAAATAAAACGTAATGTATGTAAAAATAATCAGTTTGGCTGTGATTGATTGTCGCCGTGCTCAAATTTCAATAATATGACATTAAGAGATTCATACGAAAATGGGTTGAAGGCTCATATCTGGCTCAAATCTCTTCGTATTACAGAGTGATTTAGGAGTAAGATGTGTATATTATATGCAAGGATGTTATTGCTGTTGCCAGATGATAACCTCTTATCCTTAAGTAAGCCTTTCCCCGGAATTAAATGGCTAGCATGCATGTTTTCAGATAAGCAGTCTATGAGGTATTTGTGGTTCAACACAGTGTTTAGTTGACAAATACAGTACGACTTTGTCATTGTGCCAGTTTGCTCTTATCTTTTATCAAACCTTTTCTCCTGTTGCAGATTAAATATGTTAAGGCAGATATAGCTTGCCCTAAAGCAGGTGAAATCCATTTATTTTACAATTGAGCGCATGTATATACACTCTGTATCTTTTATTTAGGTCAACAGTAGGCTTAAATATAAGCTGGATGGTACAAAAAAATAACAAATAAGACACTGATATTGTCATCTTGGATCACTATATTACAAGTATTTTAGTTTCTGTTCATTTTATTTGGTATGGTCACATTTACAATATATTTATAGGTCTCACATAAATTTCCCAATAGTTTGTTTACCTGCTGTAATTTTGCTCATATAGTAAGTTATTAAAATAATAATTTGATAATCTTCCATTTTCACCATGCAGTATGGGTCCGTATGACACACATTTTTGGCCTTTACATTATACAAGGTTCCATAACAGCTGACCTGTAGCCGGAATCGAATCTTGCACTTCTGTACTGTGAAGCGGACATGCTAACCAGTTTCCACCGTGCCGCCTTATTATCAACCATCCAAACAGTAAATATTGTATGTTGTATTGTTTTATATATATATATAAAAGAAATCATATGTAAGCAATCCACAAAAGCATTAATAGTGAGGCTAAACTGTGTGTGTGTGTGTGTGATATATATATATATAACTCACCCATTTCCCCTACTTCTACAGTTTTACCATGCAATCCTTGGTTTGGTTTCATTGAATGAACAGTTTAGAAAATGTGACCCATCTGGTCTTTGCAATTTACAGTTTATCTAACTCAAGCTTCAAAGATTATTTGGTATTGGGAGTGTTAAACTCAATGCTTGGCATGTTTACAGTCCCACATTTCTCTTGAGAATTTATGTGAGGTTTAAAGTTTCCTTTTGCTGTGTCAGTAGTATGGCACCATTCGTTATGTCAAGCCTATCTTTAAGTTTTGTAGGCATCTGATTCGTCAGAGTCTATCTTTCACTGGGGCTGAAAAGCGAACAATTCATTTTTTTTTTCTGTTCAGGACTGACGCCCCTTTAACATTGACTCTTGTCTTGGTATGTTGATTTGTGTCTTATGGAACTGTTTGACCTAGTAAAGGTCTCCTCCGCTGTCTCCCAAGTTGTTGTTTTAGTGTTCAGATGAAATTCAACACAGTGACACTAATCCGAAAAGGTCGTGACAAATGTCTAAGGAGAAGCTTACCACACTCAGTGCATCTCATCATAAGATCTTGTTTATACTGGCAGACTAGTCCGCTGTGCAAGTTTTCTTTGTATATATTTATGCGCCGTCAGGCTGTTGCTGGCTTCTGTTACCTAAACATAATGTTGGTTAAGTGAACTCAGTGTCGGTACTCATCTCGTAGTTGGCCCAATTTAGCTGGAGCAGTAATAACTGGGAGGCAACTGTATGTCTGGGAGAGAGGCCAGGACAAGCCAAAACACACGACTCCTCTGTTGGATGGCGCAAGAGCGTGTGAGTTCAACCCAAAATTACCGGAAAACAAAAAGTCACAAGCAATGAAAAAACTAACAGGGATGCACTGAAAATTCACACATTTTCAACTGAAAATGGTCCAGATGTGTATTTTCGGTTTTGACCTGAAAGAATTTTTGTCACCAAAACAACATGACCGGATGAACAGAACATTAAGCAAACCCTTTGTGGGTTGAAGTACGGAAGTCCGTCCTCTTGCTTCCGGTTGCTAGCAGGCAAGTGGTCGTGGTGCATCACACCACCGTGCGGAAATGAACCAAGAATTTCCCTGCCGTTGGCCGGGCGCGGGAAGGCCACTCCTGGACTGAGTAGCAACAGTGCTGAGCTTTCAACATTTTTAAACCATCTCTCTCATCTTGGGCAATAAACTACTCAAAATTGTGGGTATTCCGATAGATTTTAGGTTATCATTATCAAGAATAGCAAAGTTCTTGTGATTTATTTTTTTTTTTTTTCATCTGGCAGAGAGGCTCGAGCCAACACTTGCTACCTTAAATCGACTCCTGCCTCTGATTAGCTCTTGGAGCAGTCAGCAGATTTTGTCTAGTGTTGTTACTTGCATTAAGATGGGATCGTGTTTTATGACCACTTTATGCAGAAAATCCAGGTACAGTCTTTCCCCAGTGTTTGCATCATTTGTCTTGCAGCTGTAATTACGCCCCAACTTGTTTAGAGGTCCTTGCAAGGTTCGGAATACCAATCCTGTGGTGAATGTTTGAGTCATGAAGTGACTAATTCATGTCTCCTCACTTTTAGGTGCTGTTTGTCAAAGCGGACAAAACCTGAAAGGGGATTCCCTTGTGTGTGTGTGTGTGTGTGTGTGTGTGTGTGTGTGTGTGTGTGTGTGTGTGTGTGTGTGTGTGTGTGTGTGTGTGT
>NW_017805385.1:1699816-1724067 GCF_001891065.2 Hippocampus comes
TGTGTGTGTGTGTGTGTGTGTGTGTGTGTGTGTGTGTGTGTGTGGGTTGGCAGGTGGTCAGGTTGGGAGGCTCACAGATGACAATTAGTGCTTTGTTAGGCCAAATGAAGTTAACCACAAAGCAAGAGACAGACCGACTCTTGTTCAGCGCAAGGTCAGCGTTTTATCTCCTTGCTCACACATGACAGGAGATAAATGTATAATTTTTTTTTCTGCTTCGTGCCACCAACATCGCGGAGGTCATGAAGGGCCAAATGCTTCTGGCCTCCCTAATCAGCAAAAACACACATCGGACCTCCCTCCTTGACATCCTCAACAGTGGACCTCCATTGTAAATGTTTGTTAGCAATGCTTGGTAGGTTGTTGAAACATCAGTCATATATTTTAAATCTATAAAGGCTTTTTAATTCAGAGTGTTAGGGGAAAACATCTAACTGTGGAAATTACGAATAAGGTGCGATAAGCCATGGAAGGTCCTTGAAAGTTGTGCGTAACCAGCAAAATAAGCAACATGCTCCCCATATCTGACAGGTAGACTTCAGAATATCACTAAATCTTATAAATGTTGCATTAAGTGCCGTATTGATGACAAAAAGCTCATGTTAATAGGCTTTGCTAACAGTCATGCTCAACTAAACCACAACATACCGGAAGCTTTTTTCTTTTCTAAAATAGAAGGTGTGTTCACATTACAGGGCTAAAAGTTCACATCATGTTCCAGTCCATTGTTTTGAGACGGGCAGTTACCCGCAGAGAAATGTTGTTACATTAAATGTTCTTCCCTTCACAGACTAACTCATTTCTCTAATTCGGTCAGAACAAGAAGTATTTCTTCATGCATAATTCACACTTTAAGTGGAATGATCATTTCATTAAATTTGATAATTTGTCATCATCGGCCAACAGTTTTCACCATTTTCTCCCCCCTACTATCAATTAAAGTCAAATAATGGAGTGCAGCCCTTATGTAATCATGTATGGAGAAAATCCTGTTATAGTGGAATAAAGCGGTTACACAGTTAGTGAACGTGGTCAGAAGATTCTCCACACTTATTTTGCAGTTTATTATATGATCAGAGTGGATTCCTCCCCCTCGACTACCCCCCTGGATTAAGCGTGTCTGAACCACAGGGGCCAAAGATGAAACACATGGAAGTGTCTGAGGGGTGATTGGTGCCGTCTGTGCGCGGAGGAGAGAGAGTCTGGCAGAGTTATGTTTGAATGCAAAACTGCAATGCTAGTTGCCTGTAAGTGGCAGAAACTGAGGGGCTGCCCATTATTACGAGGAAGGGATTGATAATTGTGGGGCGGGGGCAAGGGTCTGTTGATGAGTGGCTACCAGGCATTCTTGGGTTCTTGTCTGCTTTGTGGATCGGTTTTCCTCAAGGTTATTTGTTCCCACCCCAAGGCATGGACATGCTTCCATGAAGGCTTGACGAGGTGTCAGCTTTGCCTGTTCTCATTGAGGTTTATTACTGGCGGGTCCAGTATGAACCTGTAAGGCTTGAAAGGAGAGGAGAAATATTTTACTTTCATGTTTAGTGGGGTTTTTTTTTAGATGTGTGCATCTGCAGGACCTGTGGGGAGTTTGCACTCTTGAGTTCCAAGGGGGAAAACGGTGGATCAGTTTGCTAGGTCAACATGTGATTAATATGTGAGACTCAGTGACTGAAACAGTGACTCTTAACCTCCGACGTGACCTGTGGGAACTTAGCCTTCTCCTTTCAATCTGCATGCGGGGATTTGGTTACCGGTCTGCTTTTTTTCTTCTTTTGTTTTAGGATGTTGGATGTTCCAAAAACACGATTGATGCATGTCCCTTCATTGTATGAGACTGCTTTTTTTTCATGAACAATGTGTGAAGACACGATTTCAGTTGATTAAAAAAAGAAAAAAAGGTTTCATCCAGTTTTGAGATCACTTGTAGCAGTGTTTGTGTTCTTTTCACGTATGCTATAGTCCGTCATGTTTCTGGAGCACACCGTAAATGCTGGACCCTAAAACTGAAAATAAGCTTTAACCTTGATGGCTTAGTTAAACAAAGATTTGGCACGTTTTCCCAAACTTAGGACCGTCACACTCTCAACTATTCTTAGCAGGTTTTTAATTAAAAAATATATATATTTCCAATGAATACATTTCAAATCATATTTACACGTAGCTCAAGCACACCCCTTTTTCATGCTGAAAAAGCAATATTTCTTTCGTTGTGACACTAGCAATTTTTTCCCCCATTCAGTGTTACTTTGTTTTTACTACCTTGCTACCTTGCTACCTTCCTACCGAGTTTGGCAGTTTTTCTCACGTCATATTTATACAGATTTTGCCCTACCTCAATTTAAGTAGCTCAATGTTCACCAAATGAGGGGCATGAACGTGTTCTTGCTTCTTTGTTCTTTGAACACAGCATCTCTACTAGTTTCATTCGACTAAGAAAAGCCTGCTAGCCTAACCTTCTGGGGGAACGGATAGCAGGGCTCATGGAAATTAGCATCGCAATTGCAATCATTTTAAAATCTCAATAACCCGTGACTTTAGCGTAAACCTAGCAGTAACATAAAAAGAACATTCAGGAATACTCACACTCTTATTGAATGCCCCCCATGTATACTCGCTTGATATCATCAATGAATCTCACTTTGTGCACACTACTGTGTCCGGCAGTGTGAGCGGTATCTGTAATATATGCAGCGTGTAATCCTGTAATTTAGTGTGCACTGCTTTTATGGTGTTTTCACTTGACGTCATGCATTGTAGTTACAACAAAAGCAATCGCTGAAAACGTTGAACCAAACCTCATTCCCAGTCGTGTCAAAACAATGGAGACGTGATTTCTCTCTTCTCATTTTATTTGTCACATTCCGAGGTACCAAACAGCAGTCTGCTAAACACTATGTTTGACATTATTGTTTGCAGTGTCAAACTGTCTGCAGAGTTGATGCTGTTGACTGTTGATTGAACGTGTTGATAAATGTTGCATGTGTGTGTGTGTGTGTATGTGTTTCTGTCTGCCAGTCTGTCTCTTGAGTGTAGTGACTGGCTCCAAACGGCTCCAAGATGGTTGTGTTTGTGTAGCGTCTGTGTGTGTTCACGTGTTAGTCATCTCTATTAGTCAGAAGGAGTGACAGGATGATATCAAGCCTCCCTGTGTTTCCAGAGGACGCATGCAGTTGTAGCGTGACTCCTTTGTGCGAGTGTGTGTGTGCGTGTGCGCGCGTGAGCGTTGCTGATGACATGCCTTCATTGGTTTACTGGTCACACTCTTTCAGGTTTAAGGTATCAGATGAGGCTAATGTTTCACCGGCATAGCATGCAGGAGGGGCGTCACTCTCCCTTGGGGCCCGGAAAGAAAACAAGTGAAAAAAGCAGTGATAAGATAGGAGAGAGAGAGAAAAAAAAATTGAGGGGAACGTGTGGAGGGAAGGCTGGCGCGAAACAAAAGCAGCAAATAAGGCAGGTCTGGCCCGGTTTCACTGGCGGGAATTCTCAGCAATTTAGCCCTCAATTATTTTGCTCCCTTGCCACCGCACGACACGAAGCAATGTAAAGACAGAAAGCTTCCATGTTCAATGCTCTCTCAGCGTCACAAAAGCCACAAGCCAAAATAAGACATTTAAAAGCATGAAAACAAAGACCATACAAGTAACTGAATCATTGTCAGAAATGATGGTGAGGACAACAATCTCTCATGTGTGATGTTACTTAATCATTTAGTTTTTAATGACAAAAATTGGTAAACAAACATTATTGTTGAAAAATGACTTTTGATTTACACCCGAAATGCAAAATAGTTTTATCCGATTAATCGATAGAATAATCGATTCTAAAAGTACAGTACTCAATATTTACAGCCCAAGTCTGCATGCTACATGTTACCACGTCGTGAAAGTACAATCGTTAACCTGAAAACAAGTGTGATGTTTCCATGCCTAACCGTTGTATTCTTCCGCACACTCAGAGAGTACAGACTTCAAGCTTTAATTACAAGAACTAATTCATTCATTAAATAGTGTAATTGATTTTTCTCTTCTCAGACACCCATTACCTGTCCTTTCTGTTGTCAAGCCCACAAGCTCCTATGGAGAGAAGGGGCAGACAAACAAATGTACTTACAGGTAGTCTGCATTGACACTCAGCTCTGCGTTCAGAGTGTGATTCCTTATTGGTCTCTCCAACTGAGAATGATGGACCTTTGAAAGGCTCACTTGTGCGTTGAATGCTAATTTGGTGCATCTTCACTATTCTAAGATTTCTCCATATGGCGTCTCAATTTATCAGTGAGAAAGCAAATGTCCCTTTGGACTGCCTGATTTTTTGTTGTAATGGTAATTAGTCTCCTGTGTTCATCCCAAATAATGGGACTCATGCTTTTTACAAATCTTGTGTGTTTCAACTCTGATTACTAGTTAATCTTCACCAACGTCATATGCTGCTTTAAATTCTTCAATAGGAGTCATACCAACATGCATATACAGTGTGTTACTCAACATGGGTGGTGAAAGTTGTTGCAAAAGTTATGTGCACATGCCTAAATGTGACCGAATGACATTGCTTCTTGGTCACTCTTCAAAATGCATACTCTCACACACACTTTGTCGTGTTTTTATGTTTCATTTCAACTCAAAATCTATTTGAGATCCAGCATTGCAACATCATATTAGCAGGTAAACAATCTTGAGCTGTGCACTTGCTGAAACACACCAAAACAGCTGATACGTCGAACAGCACTGTCAAGTTTGACTGGGTGACTCACCCGCCGGTCTCTCACTCTCATAATGTCAGCCACACAGTTTGCGTGCAAGGACTTTGGCACGTGCGTGTTTGTCTGACTCATGCGGTTTGTGACCACTGAGCTTGAGTGCAACTGACGGACGGCATTGCGCCGCGCGTCATTGCCACTTCGTTGCTTACGTTTGTTTTTCTCCATTCCTTTATTCTGTTGTCTCCTGGGGAGGGAACTGTGCCGCCAAAGCAAGCTTGCAGGTGTTAAGTTACGATTAGCTGCTAAGCTATTAAGGCCTTAGGAATGCACTTTTACCAGATGCAATTTCAACACTCTCTTGTGAAGCTGATTTCCTTCTGTCTGTCTCTCTGTCCGTCCACCTGTGTCCGTCCATCTGTCTGTCTCTGTCTTTCCGTCCGAGCTGCTCATAGGGTAAAACGGATCTGAAAAATCTTGAGAAAAACAAAAACAAGGACCTTCTCAAGTATTCTAAGTGATTTATAATGTATCAAAACATGCAATATCTTTCACCATTTTTTTAACCAGTTAGTCATAAAACTACCACTATAAAAGTTCACTCTTCTTCATGAATAGCATAGTAGCGTTTTTGTCATGTTCATGGCCTCTTTTGACTGCAGTGAACCTCCGCCTAATTGAGGCTTTTGTTCTTTGTGACCTAACACATTTCACTCATATTCATTTTCTATAACCGGCAATGAAAGATTTGCTTTAATTCAAAACATTGGAGGGGGTTAAAGAATAAATGGCCCTATACCATGGCATTTCAATCAGATGCAAGTCCACTCTAAAACCTTCATTTTGATTTTTTAAGTCATTCAGAAGTTGACTTGCTGATGTGTTTTTGATCTTTATTGTGACTCAAATACACTTCAGCTTTCAGCTTGAGGTCACAAACTGATGGCCAAACAGAGCAGAATTCATGGTTTCATCAATCACAGCAAATCGTCCAGGTCCTGAAGTGGCGTCTGACCACACTCTCACTCGTGTAATTAAGTATTTGTCTGATATTCTTTTTTGGATATGCTGTGTTACATTTACGGCAAATGTAATGAGACACACACCTTTCACTGTGTTCAACTTTCATTTTGTGAGTCCACACAATATTCTTCCTTAAGTCTTAGGAATCATTCAGTATTTTGGAAGATAAGCCTTTGTTATTTTTGGTCAGCATAACTCTGCCAGAGGATGTCATGGCTGCTCTAAAGCCCACAATCTCCGATATTGTGTGGTTTGCAGCCACATGGCAAAGTCAACACATCAGATGGGAAATCTCTTATTTTAAATGTGACTTCAGAGTAAAGAAAACAAAAGAAAAACATGGCAGATGAAGAGGAGAAAGCACCGATAGTTTATGGTTTATTTTTAGCAGAAAAAAAGCGACATAAAGAGTCAGGGCCTTGGTCAAAGGAGTGGAAACGGACGTTCTATCCTCGGGGCACAACACACATGGTGAGAAGTCGGGCCAAAACAATACAACACAACAATATTTGAGATTGGATCGACCCAAACATCGTTCTGAGTGGCGGAGATGAGTTTGAACACACCACATACAGAAGGAATATATATAAGGAATATATATGGTCATCTTTGATGCCATTACGATAATAGGGGCATCCTTACGATTGTTGGGAAGGGAGATTTGGAGCTAAAATCAGGCTAATTTATCCTGCCGCTTGAACGAGGCTTAACGTGTTGTGAAACAGCAACATACATGCCAGCATCCTCACATTACCGGTGTATTTTTATAAGGGTATTCTTGTAAGATGACTTTTTGATGATATCTAAGTGTTTCATGGTTTTCATTATTTTCCTGGTTTTAACTATGAATATGGACTATTATGAAAAAAGTATAAAACATTGGGGAGGCTGTAATTACTCATGGAGTCTCCCTACTTATGTTCGGGCTTTGTCCATAACCCCTTTTAAAACTGGGACCTGACTTTATTTTTTTTCCCCCATTGTTTTTTCAACCATATTTTTGGCAAAAGAATCGCAGATTAATTCTCTCTGAGATAAACAACCATACATTTGGTGCACACACGTTTTTTGTCATTCATCCTGGCCAGGTTGGATCAGTCCAACGCGGAAAGCATGTCAGTAAAGGTTTGAATGATTTGAAGTCGAAAGTGCAAAGACGACAGGCTGGCAGGATGCTCGCTGCATGCACACATTGTCTGTCTGTCCGTTCGTTCTTTTGGTCTTGCGTGTTTTGAGAAATCGGGCATGCGTGTCTCTGCATGTGCGCACGAGCTCCATTGAACTGCAGTTGTGCTCAGGCCCTTTCATTAAATGATAAAGTTTACTGATGACTCCAGTGGGAACATTATTCATGTGGCTCTCCCTTCCCTCCCTTGATCTTTACAAATGACTTACTGCACACAAGCGCAGAGGTTATTTTGCACTGCAGGTTTCCAGACAAATGGCTTGTGTTTACTGAAAGCAACTAGCCACAGTTAACATTCCTCTATCAGCACATAGAGTAGACCATTTGTTTGTATCGGGAACACATGGATTGATTTGTCTTACAAAGTTATAAGTTCTAGACAAAAGTAAATAATCAGCAGTAATCTTCATCTAGGGGTGCAAATAAAATTTTATTGAATCATCGATTAATCTGTCCATTATTTTGCCTGAAGGTCTATCCCTTTAATAATAGTGATAATGGGGAAGGAAAAAGATTGAGCGACCACTACAGTTTATTGACCATTTCTCAATATGAGGAACGCAGAGTCCGTTCTCGTGCGCTCGCCAAGTATGGTCTTCCTAAGAACTTTGGCGAGAACTTTCTTCCTAAAAAGCAAATCTCTTTGTAAATTGGAACAGCTGTGCACTTGTTAACTCATGTCTCTGTCACCATTTTCATGGATGCTGAAAATGGTATTTTGTGAAATCAAATTGTTAGTGGTTGGCATGTTCGCATCCTAAAGACAATTGTTATGGCTGCTGTCTTCAACCCTGACTATCACAGGACCCTTCAGGCCACTTAGCTGCTTCTTATGTCGTTACACTGTAGTTAACATGTCCGATTAGCTTAGGTTTTTTTTTTTTCTGGCACTACCTCAAGGCTGCAATTTTACAAGCCTCTCAACCGCTCTCTTCATTGTCCACCTCTGACACTAAAGTAGCCTCACTGTGTCACAAATTAACATTTCAGATAAGACACAATGCAGCACTGAGGGGTAGCATGGTCTCTTCCCGATAGATGAATCTGTAAATATTTACCTTCCCAGATTGTCTCTTTCACTCACCTTTCAATCTCCTTTTTTATAGCTCCATGCCATCCTTTTTTTCTTCTTTTCGTATTTTTTCGAGTTTTTCTGTCCCGGTGGTCCTGTCTTTATCTTATCATAGGGGACCCGCTCGCAGGCATCTGTTGAGTAAACATGCTTGCATCCGCATACACACAGTTTGAATATATGATGAAGTGGATGACTGAGTGTATGGAAACGAATACACACACAGGAGCCTCAGCAAACAATGAGTTCATAATAAATAGGCAGAAGACAATAGTGTATGTTTTTTTAGGCTTTAATTCAGCCTTTTCTAGGCAGATGGAGAAAGATGGTGTGATTAACGATTTAATTAATAGACTTCCATTTCTTATGGCCAGATTCTTCTGTCAATAACGGGTGGCGCTGGTACTTATATTAAATATCTTTAACGACTCAAGAATGCCTCTTAATTGGTAGGATTATTGTGAAGCAGTTATGAGAATTGAATTGAATGTGGACACTTATGTTGGAATGTGCTTTGGCAGTGCAAAATCATACGTAGGAAGTGGCAAACTTTAATGGTATGTGCACACCAAATCCTGTGCAGGCTTTCCGCTTCGCTTTATTCGCGAGTGTTTGCCCACGGGAGTTCCTGGTGACGCATTGACTGAATTCCCACACAACAAAGAAGAAGGGCGGGGCGTTGCTTGCCTGACGATAGCTGTTGTACCAGCCATTTTGTAAAGAGCCACGGAAAACAGAGTTGTTGATACTGTAGTTCTGTACTTGCTGTGGAAGAAATACAAATGGCAAAATGTCACACTCTGTTGTGTATGGATTCAACAGTTGTAAAAAATAATCATAAAATACATACCATGTCTGCCAATATCCTCGCTCGTGAGTGACGTAGTACACACCGAAGCCTGATTGGTGAATAACTTTGGCGAATAGACGCTCCAAACGCCCCACACGCTTACGAGCCCCACCACACGAACTACATTGACTTTAATTGAATTGCACCGCCAGAAATGCTCTCAACGGATTTGGTGTGCATGTAGCATAACATTTGTGATGTGTGATATCCTGCCAGACAGAGCTGAAGTCAGAGCAGTGCAATCAACTGCTAACCTAAGCCTCTAGTGTTAGCCAGTAGCAAGCTACTGCCGAATCGCTATCGTATTTTTATATCTTTATGGGCAAGGTATAGTGAGTTATTAATCACAGTGGGTAACTTGAATAATTGATGCCTACTTTTTAATATGCCCTTAGGAGAACATTTTATAGACTGCCTCATATTTAAGTTAATAATTAGGGCAGCAGCTATCAAATAATTTAGTAACCGAGTATCCCACTGAAGTCGGGTGAATAATCAAGTATTTGGATAAAATATATACATTTGCTTAGTTGCTGAGCAATTATGAATACTTAAAAGAGAATATGACATTCCACCTAATCATGAACTGATTTTTTTTTTTTTTAGATAACAGTTTTTTTTCTTGAATTCACCTTTGGTGCTTACTAGTATTTATTTATTTATTATTTATTTTTTAAATCTGCCTGGTTTGCACACTTTAAAGGTACGCTGATTCTCTCATCCAGACATCTGACACACCCATCATGCGAGTGTGTGATTTTGTATTTTAATAAATAATATTAACGTTTTTAATTCAAATAAGGTGATCATGGCTGAACACATGCTTGGAGCTGATCAAATAATAACACACTATGCACGATTAAATAATAACAATTACAAATTTGATACAGTGCCACAACAATGTAGTTGTTTAGAAGCAGCGCTTCCAAAATCCAAGCCTCCACAACACTCCCAACATGCCGCCCCATCTTTTCCAGAGCTAAACCATGTGTTTCATTTTGCCAATGCTTGCTGTGAAATACTTGATTTATGATGTGTAATGTTGTATACGTGTGATCTGCGGCACACCTGTTTTATAAGACTTGGTGTGTGTGTGTGTGTGTGCGCGCGCGTGTGTGTGTGTGTGTGCGCGCGCGTGTGTGTGTGTGTGTGCGCGCGCGTGTGTGTGTGTGTGTGCGCGCGCGTGTGTGTGTGTGTGTGCGCGCGCGTGTGTGTGTGTGTGTGCGCGCGCGTGTGTGTGTGTGTGTGCGCGCGCGTGTGTGTGTGTGTGTGCGCGCGCGTGTGTGTGTGTGTGTGCGCGCGCGTGTGTGTGTGTGTGTGCGCGCGCGTGTGTGTGTGTGTGTGCGCGCGCGTGTGTGTGTGTGTGTGCGCGCGCGTGTGTGTGTGTGTGTGCGCGCGCGTGTGTGTGTGTGTGTGCGCGCGCGTGTGTGTGTGTGTGTGCGCGCGCGTGTGTGTGTGTGTGTGCGCGCGCGTGTGTGTGTGTGTGTGCGCGCGCGTGTGTGTGTGTGTGTGCGCGCGCGTGTGTGTGTGTGTGTGCGCGCGCGTGTGTGTGTGTGTGTGCGCGCGCGTGTGTGTGTGTGTGTGCGCGCGCGTGTGTGTGTGTGTGTGCGCGCGCGTGTGTGTGTGTGTGTGCGCGCGCGTGTGTGTGTGTGTGTGCGCGCGCGTGTGTGTGTGTGTGTGCGCGCGCGTGTGTGTGTGTGTGTGCGCGCGCGTGTGTGTGTGTGTGTGCGCGCGCGTGTGTGTGTGTGTGTGCGCGCGCGTGTGTGTGTGTGTGTGCGCGCGCGTGTGTGTGTGTGTGTGCGCGCGCGTGTGTGTGTGTGTGTGCGCGCGCGTGTGTGTGTGTGTGTGCGCGCGCGTGTGTGTGTGTGTGTGCGCGCGCGTGTGTGTGTGTGTGTGCGCGCGCGTGTGTGTGTGTGTGTGCGCGCGCGTGTGTGTGTGTGTGTGCGCGCGCGTGTGTGTGTGTGTGTGCGCGCGCGTGTGTGTGTGTGTGTGCGCGCGCGTGTGTGTGTGTGTGTGCGCGCGCGTGTGTGTGTGTGTGTGCGCGCGCGTGTGTGTGTGTGTGTGCGCGCGCGTGTGTGTGTGTGTGTGCGCGCGCGTGTGTGTGTGTGTGTGCGCGCGCGTGTGTGTGTGTGTGTGCGCGCGCGTGTGTGTGTGTGTGTGCGCGCGCGTGTGTGTGTGTGTGTGCGCGCGCGTGTGTGTGTGTGTGTGCGCGCGCGTGTGTGTGTGTGTGTGCGCGCGCGTGTGTGTGTGTGTGTGCGCGCGCGTGTGTGTGTGTGTGTGCGCGCGCGTGTGTGTGTGTGTGTGCGCGCGCGTGTGTGTGTGTGTGTGCGCGCGCGTGTGTGTGTGTGTGTGCGCGCGCGTGTGTGTGTGTGTGTGCGCGCGCGTGTGTGTGTGTGTGTGCGCGCGCGTGTGTGTGTGTGTGTGCGCGCGCGTGTGTGTGTGTGTGTGCGCGCGCGTGTGTGTGTGTGTGTGCGCGCGCGTGTGTGTGTGTGTGTGCGCGCGCGTGTGTGTGTGTGTGTGCGCGCGCGTGTGTGTGTGTGTGTGCGCGCGCGTGTGTGTGTGTGTGTGCGCGCGCGTGTGTGTGTGTGTGTGCGCGCGCGTGTGTGTGTGTGTGTGCGCGCGCGTGTGTGTGTGTGTGTGCGCGCGCGTGTGTGTGTGTGTGTGCGCGTGTGTGTGCGAATGCACAGCAGAGAAAGCCTCATTGTTAATTTCTCGTCTGCTACACACTTTGAATAGGTAAACTTCTGATTTTAAAGACATCCTGGCAGTTCTCCTGGCATTTATCAAAAAGACTGTCTTGGTAATGCTGATTGACCTATAACAAGAAAAGTTTAGTCTGATTTCATATCTTTTTATAGAGTGTATGTAAACATCTGGTTTCAACTGTAAATGTCATGCAGTGCGATTGAAAGTACACTGACAAAGTTTATTCCCTCATCGAAGTTGCTTTGCCAGTTTTAAAATAGCAGCCTATTGACTTAATTGAAAGTAATTTGGAGGTGGAAACTCATATGGCATGTGTCCTGATTTCCACCCTTGTCTTGGTATCATTACCTCCATCTCTCTTTTTCTCCCACTCTGGTTTTGAAAGTTGAGCAATAACAAGCAATATTCCTCTCGATCTCATTTTAACAAGGAGTGTACAAATGCGGTCCTCGTTCATTATGATCTCATATCACAACTATGTCACCTTCAGATCTGGGAGAAACAAAGGTGTCAAAATGACAGCGTGTTGTATGCTTTCTTTTTTTTCTTTCTTTTCAGCCTCGACCTAATCCACTAAAGTCAATTTGCACATATTTCTTACAGTATTCCATCTCTGTGTGCTATTTTACAGTTTGGCCGGATTTGTACATTTTTGTCCATCGATGGTGTGAATGCGCTTCGTAAAATAATGTCACACTGGCTGCAGAATACAACCCCCCCCCCACCACCACCAAAGGCTACAAACAGGAAATGAAACAACTCCCCTTGGTGATTAAAAAATAAATGATAGAAAGAAAAGCAAAATATGCATGTTAATTAATGACTTTTATGTACTTCCCCTCCCATTGATTATGATAGCTTGAAGCAATATGCTCATATGCTCCAGTGACAAGAACATTACATATCAGCAATCACAACTAATTTATAATCTATTTATTTATGATAACTATTCCGAAATATTGAGAAACTGAGATTTTAGTGTGATGTAAAATTGTATTGGTCCTACAAGCCATATATAAAGCTAATAAAACGTACAACTCTGTGGGTACATTGAAAACACCAAAAGCATTCGGTGGCTTTGACTAAATCATTACAAGAAGCCTCCAGACAGAAAATAGTCATATAAGTTAATATTGATTAAACCGATCCGTCGTTCTACTATGTTTCTGCATATACTGTACACATGTATTTATTTATTTATTTATTTTTTAACCTTCTTGCTAATAAAATTGCTAATCAGTACCATGTGGAAGGACAAAGGTATTATTCATGATTCAGATGCTGTTAAATGTCATGAACTCAACTCAACTGTATTTATAGAGCACTTTAAAACAGCCATCGCTGTATGCAAAGTGCTGTACATGGAGCAACTATCATACATACAACAATAAAGCAATAAATCAGTAACAAAGACGGTAGAAAGCATCAAACAGGAAAACTAAGTGAGTGATATGCCACATTCAAGTCAGAGCACTGGAAAAGGTTAATCACATGGTGTGTAAGATATGCACGTTGACTCAAAGGTTTCTTTTCCGCTAACTTCAAAAATAATTGTTGTTATTGTATATCTTGTTGTCTGTTTAAGAGGGAGGAAATTTCATCTGTGCTGTATACAGCACAGATGACAATAAAGTTGTACTTTATACTTGATATTATTAATGAATTATGAGTGAATGTGATATTGTACAGTATATTTGCCATAAAAAAACAACCACTTTATCCAATGATCAGGCCAGCTCAAGTGACCCCGTTGTCCGGGCAAGCCATCCGTAAAGTCTGTCCAAGAAGTACCACACAAGTGATTATGTGAACATGAGACAAATTTGAACGAAAACAGAGCCTGTCATTCACTGCTGCCAGCACACGATCGTGCTGCCACATATGCGCTAATGTTACATAGCATTAGCAGTTCAGCTGCTTCCAGCAAAGAGGCCACTGGATGCAAGCAAAGCAGCAATCACTCGCAGCTTCATTATTATTCAGGTGATTTGGATCATGGTAAAACCAGCCACGTATTCATATTAAACACGGAAAGTGGCAACAATGTGAAGAAGGTATGTATCGACATAAGTGATCCCATTTACAATCTGTGTCTTCAATATCCCTAAATTTACAGTTTTTTTTTTTAACACCTTTAAAAATACTGAGCGATTCAAACCGGTGCACTGCTCTATTTTTCTACATTCTATGCACTCTTGAGTGATTTATTTTTTCCCCACAGATTTATTTGCCATATTTGCTCACCAAGCCAATGTAAAATTGGGTTTACTGTTTGAATTAACGACCATGAAGAGTGTTGTTGTTAGCAAGCTATTTGCCTGCCTTGATCATTTTTAGATTATTAAATAGTTTGTGCATTGTGTTAATGTGAAACTATGTATCCAAGATGATGCACGTTTGCAAGTCGCAATAACTTCATAACTTGAAAATTATCGTGTCCACATTTCAAGGCATCTTTAATATATCCCTGAGGGGGCTCGATGTGTATATTTGCATATCTGCAAATACTCATTCAAGAAAGTGGTTCACCGTGTTCTACAAAATATATTCGGTTGCATTTATTGTACTGCTGGCTAAAAAAAAATATATATATAGATATACTTTAGAATTTACATTCCGGTCCACTTTTTCCTTAATTTCTGGGATGTTAAATTGCTCTCTCTCTTCTAAGGATTTCAGAACAGTTGCTTTCAAAACTGGCCTTTTAAAAAAGTTAAAAAAAAAAAAAAAGAAAACGACAACTGCAAAATATCCTGATGATAATTTATGTGACACAATATGAACATAAATAATTGCAGAGCCGTAATACACATTTGTATGTATTTATGTGCTGTATGTATGTATGTGTGTATGCACACTACACATTGGCATGTTTTACATATTTGTAGAGTGGAACCACGCATACTCGCGGTTTAGTACACTCACTCTGTATGTTTATTCATATATTCGTAAAGAAATAATGCTCACTTGACACATGTATTTTCACTTTTCCCTTCCGCATTTTATTTTCCTTTCATTCGGGAAGTGATCAGTTAAATCTCAGAGGTCAAGGATGATTGCGCCTGAAGGCCATTGGTTAATATTAATGGCCATCAGCCAATTGGAACTCATCAATAGGTCACGGGTTATCAAGGGGTTGCAGATGCAGGAAATTAATGCAATCAATGATGATCAAAGATGTTGACTGGGCAGGTCATTTCTTCTTTTGTTTGCTTCTTGTTTTTTTGTTTACTCAATGTCTTTTTCTCAATCTCCTAATGGCGTTAATCAATAGTTTAGATTAACTTCCTTTCTTCTCAGTTTTTTTTGTTTGTTTTTTTAACTTTGTGTTGAAATATAAGGATCATTTCAATACAGGGTCATTTAATACAGATTGTAGACAATCGTTTCCCTTGTTTGTTTGTCATCAGAATGATTACAGTCATTTTTAAATGGATACGACAGTATTTGCACGATCTTAATGAAAGAAATGCCTCCAAATCAAATTCAGGATGCTGGTATGCCCAAACATCTCCCATAAATCTTTTTTTTTTTTTTTCCTACCCAAGTCAACATTCTGATTCGAGACCTGAGCAATACTTTAAGAAGAAAAAAAAGGGCACATCTAATTTGTCTCAATTGTCTTGTATATATATTTTTTCATTTGAATAAAACTGTCTCTGTAGCCGCGCAGCTCAAAATGGTCGTGTTGTATTTGCATATTTATATCTATATCATATCATATCATGTGCTTGTTGTTTCCACATCTCTCAAACATGCTATATAGATTGTGGGACACTATACTGTTGTTTTTTTTTTTTGTTTTTTCTTTCTTTTTGTCAATCCCGTCTTTGTGGCATGCAATCATAACGGAGGTGAAAAAGGAAGCACTCCAACCTCACGCCTCATAAAAGTGACCAGCTACACACATTAAAGCACCGCTAACTTACGTTTGAATAAATCTTTTTTTTTATTTATTTACAAAAATGCTATCCTTTACTGGGTGCTTTTAGGCCACAGAATGTACCAATAATAATGTTGTACTCTATTGGGTGTTTTGGGGCCTTGAATAATCTCTTGAAATTAATGGGAAAATCATCTTCAACGGACGACCCCCTCCATCCTAGTAGTCCGTTAAATCAGGGTTTCACCGTATCGTCTTTTCGTAGCACGCCAGTGCTCTGCAAACAAACTACCGTATATTCAAATATCCTGCCCTAAGAATACGAACTAAAATCTGAACTTTTCGCTTCGTGCAGTGTTGCCAACCTGCTGAAACGAACACCCATGCCAGCATAAAGCATTCCCAACAAGGTGTTTTACTGCTAAGACATGTTTAGCTGTTTACCGATGCTGAAGTGTCATGTTTAAGACAGCAGCGTCAGACCGTGATTGGCCCAATTTCCAATCACGTGATCAGATCGGAACAATACTAACTTTTTTTTCTTCTGAACATTGTTTTTGTCCGAGGTCTCTTCTTGCTAATTTTGCCCTTTTGTGGTAATTGACAGCTGATTTAGCCATCAGGCGTGAGGCCAAACACCTCAGGGATTTGAGCTAATCATTAAAACTGTACAGCAACATGTGAAAACAGCATACATTAAAACTGTAATGTCAAGTATGCACTCGAGAGAGCTGGTTTATTTTATTTATTAATTTTTTTTTTGGGGGGGTGGTGTCTCTGATTACCTGGCCTTGAGTTTCTTGCACATGCTCTCCAGCACTCGCCAATGCAAACACAATATCGAGAGCAAATCAATTCACGTATTCCCTTTTCCCGGCCAATTAATTAATCCAGTGAGCAAGCAGATCAATAATCAATAGCAACCAATTGGCTAAAGGTTTCCAAATCAGGTTTTGATAGGCTAAATGAGTCCATGGGGACCAGCCCTGCCTTTCTGACGAATGTTTTCTAGTTTTACGGCGATGGCAAAATGTTGGTCTATCACAAACCTCATCTACATTTTTTTTCCAATAGAAAATTTATCAAGCAGCAGTGGTAGCAGCTGTCCCAAGCAAAGCCATTTATCTAATGGTGTGCATTTGTGGTGTCAGATGTGTTCTGTAATAGATGTTATCTCATATTTGCTGGCTTGTAAACACTCTTCAAATTCATCTTCAAGGTGTCTGATGGGGTTGAGGTCAGAATATTGTTTACTTCCCTACATACATGTATCATATGTAAGAAATTGGGAAGATTCTGAAAGGGAGACGTGGTCTTTCTAGCTTGAAAGTTTTTCGCATCCCATTGTACACTGCAGTTATTAATTGAAACGGAAGCGTTTCACACTCTTCGTCTCTGTCTCTCTCGCAGGGTCCCAGGTGTAACAATAGCGACAGATATAATCTGTGGCTTTCCCGGCGAGACGGAGGAAGACTTCAGCGAAACTATAGACCTGGTGAAATGTTATCGATTCCCCAGTCTCTTCATCAATCAGTTCTACCCCAGACCTGGGACACCAGCCGCCAAGATGGATCAAGTGCCTCCACATGTGGTCAGTGCACACAAGGCGACAATACAGTCATTCATTTTAACCATTCAAATGTTAGCCATTTTTTTTTTGTGGATCCGTATGCATCATTTCAGCATTATAATTTCCATGGGGCGGCTCTATCCTTTTACTTTCGTATAAATTGTATATTAGTCACTAAAATATTGAACCTAGGATCTCTATTGATAAATACTAATTAGTTTTCCAGGGCAAGGAAAAAGATGAGACAGATAAGATTCTATGCTGAAACTATCCTCTCAGCATTTGAAAAAAAAAAAGAAAAACTGCACTTGGGAGGTGAAATGTACATTGGCTCTAAGCTGAAGCGTGCCACTTAAAAAAAATAACTCCATTCACTTAAATCGTGTTAGGGTGAACATACAAGCATAGCCTAGTGATAGATGAACACCTGGAAACATCTGCACCTGTAAATTGTTCTCTCTGGTAGTACTAGAAGAGGGCGCGTCAGTCAATTTTGCAATGTCACTCCAGCAATTGTGTTTCCTGTCTGCAGATTCGTCACGAGCTACTGCTCAATTATTCATTAAACGCGTGAAAAAACACAGCGATTTCTTGTAGCCAGTTGGGAGTTGTGAAGGAGCGACGATCCATTCTAAATCTGATAGTCGTTTTCCTTGAGCTGCTGTTATACGGCAACAGCGCAAGAACAACACGACATTTCTCATACAAGTACTGCACAACTGAATTTTAAAATGTACACTGTAAAAGCTACCAAATAAAATAAATGAATAAATAAATACCGGTAATCCAACTTGAATCCAAACCTCAAGTACTTTGAAGTTTCCAATATGAGAAGTGACGTGTTCTTATTTCAGGTTGGACTTTTCCTCCTCGCATGTGCATGTACAGGAATTAGAATTACACACTTCAACAAATTTGTCTGTGTGGGTAAAGAGGAAACACATGCCTGCCTCTTGTCATTTAAAATCCCCAACTCTGCTCTAGTTCTGTCGTCTCTCTATAACTTCTATACAGATTCTAATATTACTAATCCCAAAAGCTATCAAAAGACAAACCCACATGTGTGTATATATATCAAGTCGTCATTTGAAGGTACCAAATATTAATGCGTGCGTCTTACTCTCAGTGTTAAAGCCTCGTCGTGAGTTCCAAGTGTCTTCCAAGTGGAAACTAAGTGGACGGATTTATTTTGGATTAGCGTATTCTAAGACTGGAGGTGACGGAATGAGGCATCTATCAGTCAAGCACCTGTCCCAAACCCGACAGGTCTTGCAGCTGTGATAAAACTCAATAGAATTTTAGAACTGCTACCAACAACGCTTTAGAACAGTGGTTCTCAACATCGAGGGTTCAAAATAATTTGCGGTACATCATGTGCATAACTACATGTGGGCACTGGCACACCAATAAAAAAAAAAAAAAAAAAAAAACCCAACAATAAAAAATTACTTCTCCCTACCTTAGCTTTGTGTCAATTAACAGCTCTGACATTACAGTGACGTATCAGAGAATTCTAACCCAGTGCACAACATTTGTGGCTCTCTTTTCTTCTCTTTTCTCATGTTGAGTTGCACAGGTGAGGAAGGCTTGGAAGCAAAAGGATGGGCTAAAATGTTTCTAACATGTCAATAAATCATAATATTTGTGTACCGTATGTACAAATGGGCACCATGTGTTTGGTAAAGATTAGTGCATCTGACTTTGATATCCTGTGGTTTTACTCAAAACAATGTGAGAATTATTCTGCTCAGACCTGTATTGTCTTGTTTTAGCAAAAAATTAAATGACAAAATTGTTAAAATGGAGAGGTTGGAAAGGACATTGAAGACAAAAAGACTGACTTTGTTTTTGTGAACTAGCTCCCTCGGTTTACAGCCATGTTATTGGAAGCGGTTCATGTCAGCTCGCGACAATGATTAGATTTTAAGTTTGATTAGATGAATTTTGTTCAATTCCTTTGTGTTCACAGAATTCCTCGTGATCGCAAAAATAAATAAAAGCTGTGCTGATTGTCAGATGCAATCCAGTCATCTACAGGCATCTGATTGTCAATATGGTGGTTTACACACCTGAATTTCACAGACAAGCCAGGTGACACCCAAAAAAACCCCTGCTGTACTTGTCCAATGGTGGCAGCCAGTGGTTGGATTCCATTTGCCGAATATAAACCGCAGTGAATGACTTCAACAGGTCAGAAGCATTTTGGTTGAAACCATAAAAACAAAAAACAGAGAAGAAATCCCATGGCATTTAGAAGCGTGCGTAGTAGTTGTCTGTAGTGGTCTTTAAAAGTAGGAAGGTCTCCTCTGGAAACAAAATTCCCCTGTCAGGCGTCCCTGAAACCACTTCTTGAAAAATAAAATAAAATATACTACTAAAGATCCTACATTTGTGTCATAAATTGCCCCTGTGAATTGAGGGTGCACACTTGCCTATGCTGATTCTTTTTTTTCAACTTATCTCTGACAGTGGAACAAAATACGGAGAAATCGGAACATTTGGCATCTCTGACATCTGCTGGCTCAAACCTGAAACACTCTGTGACGTGCTACTTTTCTTGGGAATTAAATTCCCTGAGCCCACATCTGCTTCTTCTGAAGCCATTTCAAAACACGTTATTGTTACAAAGTACATGGTACACGTTAATACTAATTGGTTTGTGTGACCCACCCACCAATAGCATGCGACATCAGATTGGTGACTTTGGAGGAATGTTCGGGAGACGACGTGTTCAGTATGTGTAAAATAGTTGACACAACTGTGATTTTATTTTTTTCCATAGTTATTTTCTTCTGACGGAAGCTTCTTGGACATTTTTCTCGAGTGTGACCTCCTGTGCTACACCTTGCATGTTATATGTTCCATCCTCTCTCGCATTTATACTCTCTCACTCTTTACCATCAAAGTGTTGACACATCTCTTTCATGTGGAGCGTCTTCATAAGTCATTCCCTTTGTCCCCCCCCCCCCCTTTCACTTGATTCTCCGAGGAGACGCTGAGTGCGTCTTAGAGGGATCAATCCCCAGGCAACTGCACAGCTGCTCCGCTTCTTATCTTTTTCTGCTCGCTTTTCTTTCTGTCGGATCGGTCTCATCCGAATCTTATTGTCAAGGGTTGGATGTAAGCAGGCATCCTTTCACACCCTTCTTCCAGAGAACACGACTGAAAGTTAGACAGTGGAAATATGCCCGAGCTTGCAGAAACCCTCTATGATACATGAGACTTTTTCCAAACTTTGTTTCAGTTGCTTGTTTTTCATTAATGGATTATTTGAAAATATTATTTACATACATTTGAATAAGATAAGCTAAGATAAGATAACCTTTATTTGTCCCACACTGGGGAAATTTGCAGTCTACAGCAGCAAAATGGGGGGGGGGGGGGCGCAATAAAGTGTTTCATTGCACAAAATAAATGTTTCAGAAAAGAACTGTACACAGTTCAATATAAATGCAATATAAAATAAAGCATTAGCAATATATTTGTAGAATAAATATAATAATAATAATACAGTTGCTTTGTACAATGGCTTCCTTCATAGCAATGGGAAGCCTGGCAAACTACTTTTTTAAAACTTTTTTTTTTGAGTGCATTCTTAACACTATGTGACAAGAGTAAAACCATGGTGTTAGTGTTACACCTGCTTCTGTTGGGCAAACCTGCAAAAAAAAAAAAATTGTCAGCATGCACCTGCTCTTACACACATGCACACACATACACACTCACTCGAACGCTTTGGTGGCAGCTAGGCGACGTCGAGGCCGTGAAGGGTCAGTCATTAATAAAGTGGACCAGATGGTTTGTCTGGAACACTACTGTGCTGAATAGCCGAGGGAGGGAGGGAAGGAGGGATGGATGGATGGAGAAGAAGGAGAGAAAGCGAGTAAAAAAAAAAGGAGTTGGAAATAGAATGAAAAGAATACGTACTGGGGAAGCAGCCATTGAGCTTTGGAGTGGCACAGTGCCCTTAGATAGCGCTCACCATCTTTGTTCATCTGTCAAATGTATTAGCTGAAAGTTCACATCAATTAGCTGGGGGGTCATTGGCGATTTGTAGCTGGCTTGCATGATGTGTGCCAGCAAGCTCATGTATTGCCTGCCACATGAACACATTTAACAGTAGACAATGCTGGTTTCTAGTTGGTTTTTGTTTTTGTTTTTTGTGTTTATTGTTCTTCCCGTCCATGTAGTTTATTTAGTAAGTGGATAGAAACAAATCAACAGGACAAGGCGGTGTATCCAAACAAATTTGGCTAACCCTTTCAAAACAGAAATGTTGCAGAATGTTTTCATTTAGGTCAGGGCTTGGGTCAATAAATATCATTCCAGTTCAGAATGGAGTCATGTCAAAACAAATATCAGAAGAGCGGTTGCTTTTTTTGTTTGCATTGCGAGATGATTAGTTGCGATATTGGCACCACGAGAACGAACTCAACAGAGCTGATCTGTAATCTTGCCTGTGCACTGTTTTGTTTAACGTTAACTGCACATGAAAAGGCAACCGGTGATGAACTCGGGTAATCAGCAAAGGCCGATGTCTTGGGCCAGTGGTCTAGGCCAACTGACTAATTAGGGAAGCAAAGAAAACACGCGAGAGTTAGAGACGGTCCAGCTGTGAGGAGGTCCAGGTGCTTAGTGCTATCTGTAAGTTATTGCCTATTGTAGTCTGTGATATATGAGAGAAAGCCACATGAAGAGTAGAGCAGAAGCAGATGGAAGGAAAATAAGACCACAGGGATGGAGGGAGAGTTGGGAGCTTGTAGAGAATATAAGGACGTGAATGCTATTAGCTCGGATCTCCATAATCATCCCCAGGTGACCGGAACTTAGCCTTGATAAATGGACTTGCTGAATGGAGTCTGTGTGTGCGTTGGGCTGTCTGAATGCCAGAAAGGGTTTCCAGTGAGCAGCTGCCGAAGCGAGTGAGAGCAGAAAAAGAAGTGATGGTGAAAGAGATTAGTTGCTCTGTTGGGACTGTATTTTTAATTTCCCCAGATTGTAATTGCTTAAGGACTCCATTACCCACGAGGCCTTGGTGCAGCTGCCCTCAAAGTTAAACAGCTGGCCAGCTACTGGTAGCAACTCTCTTAGAATGTTGCTATCAATCATCGACGCCATGATGCAAAGGCAAACACTGTCCCAAACGCAAAGTCTTCCTCTCTAATGAATATCACGGGACCCAATAATACTTGACCAGAGGCAACAGGCATTAAGTGTGAGGTGATGCTGAAGTTGCTGTCTGGGGTCATGTAGGACATGCACATGATTAATGAGTTTGAAGGCATGACGGAGTCCATGTTTTCTTTTTTTCACATTTCATTTTTACATGCTCATATTTAAATGTGGCAAAAACACTTCTTCGCCATCCCGAAATCTCTGCAAGGGCGTCATTTCATGGCTGTAAGTTGTAGCAGGGAACTCATCGTTGAAGTGAGATAATTTAAAATGCATCCAAAAGGGACACTTCATTCCAATCTTTGTGCTATAATTTAATCTTTGAGTTATTTGTTTACACTAAACTCTCTATAGAGAATTGTAACCAAATTGTTTTGCTGTTAAGTGTTTTGAAGCACACACTGCACATTATTATAGCGCGCCCCCGTGAGATGTTGCTTGTAATCACTTTATTAATCGTCGATGTACTGGGGTTTGCTAACTTGCAATGTCTCATCACACGGTGTAGTGACTTATCACATTAGAAACTACAACCACAATAATAAACAATATCGTTGTTTAAGTAAACTCTCTTTACTTTAGGCCTTTGTAGCTGATACCTTTGAGTGTAGTTTTTGCCAATGCTTTCAGTCCAAAGTTTTTATTTATTTATTTCTGGGCAACACTGCCTTGCCCAGCTCTGCTCGTGCTACTGGTACTTGGCAGGCTTGGCCTCATGGACATACATGTACAGTGTACACATGTGCACAACTTCAGAGTGCAGACATACGGTGTTCAATTCCAGCTCCGGCGTCCCTGTGTGGAGTTTGCATGTTCTCCCTGCGTAGGTTTTCTCTGGTTACTCCGGTTTCCTCCCACATTCCTAAAACATGCATGGCAGGGAGATTGAACACTCTAAATTGTCCCTCGGTGTGGGTGTGAGCGTGGATGGTTGTTCGTCTCTGTGTGCCCTGCGATTGGCTGGCAACCAGTTCAGGATGCCCCCCGCTTACTGCCTGAAAACGGCTGGGATCGGCTCCAGCACCTCCGTGACCCTTGTGAGGATATAAAGCGGCTCAGAAATTGGATGGATGGAAGGAACCCATTTATTCCCTAGGTTTAATAATAATAATAATAATAATACATTTTATGTATAAGCGCCTTTCAAGACACCCAAGGACACTTTACAATCAGGAACAAAAACAAGAAAACACAATCGTGATAAATGTCTATTTTATGGGATTTGGGAATGCCGTTTCCAACATTTTTCATTTTGTACAACTTTAACTCGATATGGCAATCAAATATATGCTTGCAGGAATCCAAATGTCCTAGAGCCCCTTGCATGCCATCACCCAACTAAACAGTTTGGAACTAAACATGCCCAGGCACGATAATTTCATGACATCATTTTCTGTAGTGTGCACTGTAATGGCAAATCCCATTTCAACTTGCAATATTATTTCAAGCATGGGCAACAACATTTCACATGCTCGGACATCAGATTAAGTTGCAATGTGCTGTGGTTATCTGGGATTTTCCTCTTTGAAAAACTGGAAACTGTTCATCAATTACAAAGCTAGATGATGTACCTCTTTTCAGAGGTGATAAATAATTAAGCCTTAGTATAGTTTAAAAGTTATCAAAGACCAAGGCCAATTTCTTCATTCAGAAAAGATCAGCCTCATGCGGACTCCTAATCCACACAAAATGTGCGCTCGCAAAACAGAAACATCTTCACACATGCATGTACCGTGATGTTCACAAAATAAGGAGGTTTTAGAGTTATTGGCAACCATGTGTGTGCCACTCTGTCCGTGTAGGCATCCATGGAAAGTCACTTCCTGTTGGTCACAGCATCTGTCTCTCGTGGCAACAACAGATGGACGTCATGGTAACAACTATCGTTCCTCATCATGTTGATGGCAAAGCCGCATAAACGCATTGGCTTTGCATTGTTGGGTTGCCACTGACACAACATTGACAGCATGCTTGATTAAGTTTTCTGGTTTAAAGACAGCACACACACACACACACACACACACACACACACACACACACACACACACACACACAAAAAGAACATTTTCTTACACATCATTCATACT
>NW_017805385.1:1724177-1724931 GCF_001891065.2 Hippocampus comes
CAACACACACACACACACACACACACACACACACACACACACACACACACACACACACACACACACACACACTAAAGCAGCCTATTCTATTACATTATTAGAACTTGTCGATTGTGCATTAGCGTTACTGTCATGTTGGCGCAAATGTGGGCTGATGTCTGTGATTTTGAAATGAAAAATGTGTTCATCTTAAACCATCCATTTGATGGAAAATGGTGTTTTCCAACATGAAAGTCATTGATTCATTTCAACATTAGAACAAAGTATCACGCATAATCAAGCCAGGCTGACCTATCCTACCTGGAGCAGCGAGGTTAATTGAACATGCGTAATGCTGAAGTCTGCACATGACAATCTTGCATTACTCTTTTGAAGATGACATTAAGAAGGAGATTCTTTATGATTTCAGTACTTGGTCATCTTTGATGCTTAGTTCATTGTTGCAGACCCTCTCTGTACATCAAGTGTCTCCGCAGTTTATCATTCCATTTAGTTCCGTTTCTATAATAGGTATTTTATTTGTTAATTTTATCAGTCCATTTCAAATGCATCCAACAGCTTTAGTGGGGGTGTGCACGCATGTGTGTACGCGTGTGCGTTTGCGTGTGTGTAAACTGCATGGGGATAGAGAACTCCTAACCTGCGGTCACATCTCTGTTGTGTTTTTATGCGTGCGCACACACACACACACACACACACACACACACACACACACACACACACACACACACACACACACACACACATACACACA
>NW_017805385.1:1724962-1737399 GCF_001891065.2 Hippocampus comes
CACACACACACACACACACACACACACACACACACACACACACAGACACGATGTATGGGGGTCGAGAGTAGGGTGTAGAAGTAGACAGAATGGTTCTAAGGAGTGATGATGAGAGGATTGCTCTCACCTAAGATGCTCCAGGCATGTATAGTGAGATCCATCAACTAAGGGGTGGGGGAGAGGGTTGGAGAGTCAGGGGGAGAGAGTGAAGAGTGAATAAGTATGAGTGCTCCCATCCTGTGGGGAAATATAGCAGATGAGGAACAAGTGAGGTACCGAGGGATACATAGAAAGCCAAAGAAAAGATTGAGAAGAGAGAGAGAGTTTTTGCGTTGATGTGGCGAGCCCCTTGACTGAGAGTGCGAGAGGGATTTAGGTAAAAGCCAAAGAAACTCAGATGTAGACCATGGAAAATGGTTCTAGGATTGCAGTTTGAGCCTTTAGGGAGCAAATAATTAGGAAAAGATTGGGAGTGGTCATTGGGTTGAGAAATGTGTGAACAGAGGAATATAGGGTACACTGAGGCGTGATGAGGTGATGAAATAGTTGCGTCTTGCAGGATAATGTTGGTGGAACAACAGATTTGACACAAATTCATTCGACTACCCTGGAAAATGATTCTTACTTGTATACTATAAAAAGTAAGTCCCCTCTTACTACCCCCCCCAAAAAAAAAAGAAACCCAAAATGATGTCATGTTTGCTGAAGCTACAGTGATGACTGCATGTAGAAGCAGAGCAACCTGTTAGGCTTTTTGCTCCCTGTGTACGGAAGCAAGCCTGAGGACACGAGCTCAACCCTTTACCGATCAGAATTGAGTGGAATAAAGCTGGAGAAAGAATTGGAAATGATTACAAAGTTCCTTGTAGCAATAGCGGCAAGTCCATACAGCCTTTACCCCTCAGCCAGGCATGGCCTAATCAGTGGGCTAATTACGCCTCTTTGTAACTGTGTCAGCGTCATGTCACTGATTGCATTAACAAGTGCTGTGTATCAAACACTCACGTCTCATGCCTGTGCGTCTTGTTACACATCGCAAAGGTTAAGGCTGGACTTGGAGCATAAATTGAATCGAAAAAAATGCTTTCTGATATGATTGGTTGTCAAAAATCTCTATCTCTCTTCCTTTGTCTTCATTTTATATTTTACAGAGTGAATGGATTACTGCAGGCGTTGCTGTTAGCCGTAATGAATTTTCTCCCATCTGCTGAAGTGACCCATAAGTTAATAAGTCAAGATGTATTGCATGTCTTACGTCTTTACACCATATGCCATGCTTTTATCTTACATTAAGCAGGACTAGCCTACAGAAGTGGAACAATTTTAAGGTTAGGTCTCCAATATTAATATTCGACATGGTTGTTGTCAAAGCTGTAAGCACCAGCCCAAAATGTTGCCAATGATTTTCACATCTTGAATCAGGTCGGATACCAAAGCCAAAGTTCTTCCTTCCGGTTTGAGTTAATGTTGCATTCAAGTTGTAGATTGCATATGTTTTGTTTATCTTTATCTTAACATTGCATTCCTCGTTTTTTTCAATCACAGAAGAAACAACGGACAAAAGAACTATCTCAACTCTTTCACTCCTACAACCCTTATGACCACAAGGTAAGACTGCATTTTTCTTTCCTTTTTTTTTTCTTTTTTCCTTCCACTTTGACATGTGTCTTTGTCCATTTCCATCAGTATGCACTTGTTTCATCATCAGCTTGCGTCTTCCTTAATCGGGCTTCAGAAGAAGCCCCTCACTTGACAGCAGAAGTTGTCAGTCATCATTCATGCATTGTCTTAAGGGCTGTGATGATTTTGTTTTACACTTATGTGGGGGATCGTCTCTTGTCAGCAATCTTGTGGAGAAGAGCATGTGAAGTGTTGGCTCCTGATTACAATGGGGGCTCAGTTTTCCTTTGAGCTGGATGCTCAGGATTTAACTATACAGTATGGTGATCGGTTTTGACTGAATTCAGTCATGCATTTCGCATCGTGTACAAGGCAGAAGCGCCATCAACTAAATTATTTGGACAATCAGGGCGATTATCACTCTTTTTTTTTGGAGAGCTTTACTTTTCATCACAGAGAGCCCCTTCTTACTGTGTGAATTTCCCGAATTTTTTTTCTCTAGTAATAGTTTTTAGGAAACCCTCACACACAAAATAGAGCGACTAAATATTTGCTTACGTTGTATTTGTTCTTCATGCATAGAAAATGAACTTGAAAGTTATACAAATCTGAACATGTGATGTTCTGATATATTTGCCTCTTTCACACAAATGATTCCACAAATCTTCTATCCCACAATGTCTGGTCAAGCCCAGAATGTTCATGTGGCTCTGCGTCCATTTCCAGAGATTGTAGATGTGCAAAATAAATCCCTGTGCATCACAAGTCCAGATAGCTGGGAGATATGCTTTGCTAAAAAGATCCAATGTCAAGCATGAGCCATCCCAGATCCGCCAAGGTCTTCCTGTCCTTGCCTCCGTCCATTCACTGAGGAAATGTGGAGGCAAATCATCTTTTATTAAACCCACATACTGCAGGCGTTAGTCTGATCATATCACTCATTTTACATTAGATTGTATGGTTGCATGGCCTTTCGGTTTATAGATTAGGAAAAGTATTGTGGGTTGACATCAGTGTGCGGTTTGTGTACACATGTAACAGCAAGAATGCATGTGTACAAGGTGTAGGGATAAGTCTCCGTCTTTACGGCAATTACTGCTAATATGTATTCGACAAGGTAGGCAAAGGTCATTAATAAAGGCTGAGTTGCGGAGGGGCTGTTGTGTTTGTGGGCCTTTATTGTTTCAAAGCTGCAGGCTACAAGCCTCAATGAAACAATGCTATTTAAATCAACTAATTGTTTTATGACCAAGATTGTGTCTTCACATACCCGCTACTAATGAAAAATCCCGAGAGAGGTAAATGTCAACCTTCAATATTGACACTCAATGGGATTAATGGAATTAGCTTGCTTCTTGATTGGTCTTTCTATCTTCCTGTCATGCAGTTGACCTCAGTTAAAAAAAAAAAAAGTTTTAGATTTAAATATGACATTAGATTACACGTTTTTATGCATACGTACATACAGTGTTGAACACTGGCCCCCTGGTGTGTGTTTTAAGAGACAAGTTGTGAGTGGATGTGCCTCTGTGTGTGTTTGCAATGATTAATGTGAAGTATCCTGTAGCCAGATGGTGCTGAACTAGGCCCATCCATCAGCAATGAAAAGACCAGTGGGCAGAAACCTGGCAGAGCACTTTGTCTAGGGCCAGTGCCCTGCACCACACACACACACACACACACACACACACACACACACACACACACACACACACACACAATAGGGTTTATAATGAACTTGCAGCAATTTTCCTGTTTCTGAATGCCAGATCTCAAATATTAGTCCAAGATTTTTCATCCAGCTGGTTTGTGTGTGTGTGTGTGTGTGTGTGTGTGGGGGGGGGGGGGGGGGGGGTCATGTTTTCTTTTTTTTCGGGTAGTACAATTAACTCGACAAAAAACATAAAGGATTTTGAAGAGCTCAAATAAACTGTGTTAAATGTTGATGGTCAACTGGTTGTTTTGAGAATTTAGTAGAAAAGGATTGGAAAGGTTACGCAACGCACTGACACTCAGGAAAGCACGCACCTCTCACAGTAGGGGGATTGTGCTTGCTTGTCAGTTGGCAAGTTACTTTCTGTTTCTTGGGGGGGTATCTTGTTGACCCAATGTGTGTGATTGCCACTCGTCCTGGCTTGTTCCCAGCAATGTAGTGATACTCCAGGGAAAATGTGCTTTGCTCAGCACAGAGATACTGCCAGGGTGTGTGACTTGTATAAAAACACAAGACACAAGCTTTCATCTCTTAAGTTTTTTGCCCCTGAGGCTTGGCCCTGCCAGGTCAAAGTTCTGAGACTCATGCCCTGGTGTGTGTGTGTGTGTGTGTGTGTGTGTGTGTGTGTGTGTGTGTGTGTGTGTGTGTGTGTGTGTGTGTGTGTGTGTGTGTGTGTGTGTGTGCATTCAGCTGGTTCTCAGAGTGCTTACAGTGCCCCTTGCCCCTGTCACCGTGCACTGTCATAATCTCCCGAGAACATACAAATACAGATGCCCACATCCATTTTCCATGCTGTGCACATAGGCCTGAATGACAAGAGTGACAGTTTGCCTTGCAGCTAGAGAGAAGGGACAAGCTGTCAACATGGACCGCTGCACCTGCTCAGCGCCACCAGGGACGCCCAAAAATTGGAAATATAAATAAAATGCAGGTTGAAAAAAAGAAAATAGGTAGAGGTGCTTGAAATGGGGGAGGATAATGAAAAACCAATGAGCAAGCGGTTGTGGAAAATAAATTAAATTGCTCACAATAAATGACCCCCTCCCACCTTCCGTTTTTGTGAATTCCCACCATGCCTTGTAATGTTGACGTAATTATCATTTGTCACAAAGAAAAAAAAAACAAAACACCGGAAGAAGTTAATTAGTCTAACAAGTCTCTCTCTCCCCAACAGATCACTTTTAATATTTTCAACAATTAGCGTTCTGTTTTTTCCCCCCTTTGGGGATCCTAATTGTGTTTATTTGCTGAGGGAGTTTTCCCAGCTGCTGCTTTATATTATTGGGAAAAGCTAACCTCGATCTTTGTCAAATTTGACATTTGTTCGCCACAATTTTCCTCTCATTTTTCCTGTTAATTAATGTATTGTTTAAGTAGACAAAAGTGGCAACGGAAAGAGACAAAATATGTACATGCATACATTTAATGCATTCAGTGATTTGTTTTCTTGACACATTCTGGTTGCTTGTCTGCCCACATGAGATGCGAGTTCAGAATGCAAATCCCAGGCATCTGTTTTTACAAATTCCAATTTAGGTGAATAACTGAGGGGAGTGCCACTAACTGTCCTCAGTCTTGTTGCATTTTATTGAAATCAGGTGAACAACTTCTATGTTGCCCTATGTCGTTTATGTGAGATGACCGCTCCATCCCCAAGAAGGCCGGCGGAAGAAATGGTTGTAAAAGTGACATATTCTACCTTGGCTTTAAAGACACCTTTAATAACTTAGTCTTCAGGATAATGTTACACCTCCTCTTTGATCAAAGGCTCCACAAATGGAACCAGACTGGTTGATGTGCGCTTGTGCAAGCATCCGTGTGTTTGCGCAGTGATATTCCGCCCTCATTGCTATGCCAAAGCCATGCTTGTCTCTTCTTTTATGGTTGAACAGTAGAGTTCTATTTCTAATGCAAGCACACGGGAATCAAGTCAATTTGTGGATGAACTCAAACGTGTTACATTCCCCTTGGCGATGGGCGTAGGGCTTTAACATAGGTGGCCAAAACGTGCCTAATTCAAATCAAACAAATAAATCAGCTACCACAAATGGAAAAGAATCTGGCCTGTTTAACAGATGCGCTGCTTTTAATATCGTGCCATGACGCCGACAGTATCGGGTCAATTTTAATATGGCGACATTGCCGTTATTCCATCCCAAGTCAGAACGTGCTGTGAACTACCCCAAATGCAGTAATAAATTCAGAGTTGGCATAGCAAATACAAATAGACCAATAAGACAATACACAGTAATTAGAGTACAGAGTAAATGTTCTTCTGCAAAGTGATGACGTAATCTGCTCTGTTTCCTCTTAGTATTATTCCAATTTAGCTACAGCCATCTGCTTCTCCCTTGATAATCGCACCATGTGTTTGGAGTTAACTGTATGTGACACTTCAAAACTTCGTTTCCTGACAACAACACCAGGGTTTGCAGTCTTTCCGTTGCAGCGAGTTGGTACCTGTATAGTATGTGCGGATGTCAATCACCGACTGTATTGTTTTCATGATTGTCTCGTTCATGTGCAGGGCTTTCCTGATATGAAATAATGTTACACCTTGACTTTATTCTTTTTTTTTTTTCTGTTGTTCTCTTTGCAGTATTAGTTGAGTCTGCTCAATTTTGGAGAAAACGTGTTGCCAAAGAGGCACAGAAAAAAAAAACAAAATCGATGTTATTTATTTTCACGATTGCTTAAGTGAGTTCTTGAGTGATTGTGTGGCTTTTATCCAAATTCACACATATTTTTGTCCAGTTCCAATTTGTAATGCCTCAGATTCTTCTGTGCTGTGGGTTTCAAAGAGTCAAAACATGGAATAGTGGCACCAGTGGCCTAATTGCTCCCAGTCTACAAGTGGACGTGTCTCGGCCAAATAGGCGTAAAGGTTTATTATAAATTCAGCCTCATTTGCCTAATCATTTTTCTCTCTCTGATTGCTGAGTGCAGCTATTCCTTAGACATATGAAGCCTGCTTCAACAAAATCATTACAATCTACATATATGGACATTCATATTGACAAAAAGAGGTTTAACTTTTGTTACTTCTTTCTGCCTGTGCTGTCCAAGAAATTCCTTGCTGGCTCTTGTTCGGCCTCTATTTACCGGGCACACAAGAACACGAGGGACAGATGAATGATCCAGCTCCAGGAGTTATTTGTATCGCTGATGTGGTGTGTGTTGTGTGTTTGCCTGTTGCTTCACCGTTTCCCATGTAAATGCCTGTTTATCGCTATGTAAAATAGTTGTGCACATACACAATGCTAAAACAGCCAAATAGTTCAGCCAGTATGTGCAGGATTAATTCACCTTGCCTTTAGAGACAGCTTTTCATCAAACAAGCTGTGGAAAGTTGATCGCTCACTGGGAATGTGCATGTGTTTACATTCTGACACCGTTTTAAACCTTTCACTACTTATTGATTGAAAATAAAGAAGCCAACAAAAAGACTTTCTCTAAAGATTGCCGATTGCAGGAAATGAAAGCGCACACACACACACACACACACACACACGCCTATCATAAAAAGTGAGGATCATAAAACTCTCATCCTGTCAGACGATTTCTAGAAATTCTTGTTTCAATAACTTAACATTATAATATTATAATGTGGATTGTCGTACAATACTCAGAGAAAACATATCTATTTGGGCGTGGCCAGTGAAATTTTCATATGGTCTGCATGCCATTCATTTGTAAAAGAAAAACAAATCCCTTCACCACAATGCTGGGATAAATTGTCCAGTATTTTGCAAGCACCTGTTCGGAATAAGTTTCCTCAATAGCATGTTCCAAAAAAAAAAAACATGACAAAGAGTTATAGGTATGTGTCTTATCTGTTCATCTGTGTGGGAAAGCACCAGCAGGCCGGTAACAACAGACTGACAACATCTGCTTTTTGTCTGTTGAGTCAGCAGACACAAACTCCCCACACCTGCACCTATGTATTTAGGTACAATAAAAAAAAAGACCATGTAACGAATTGAGTGCTGGCGTCCTAGATGTTTCTGTGATTTTAGAAGATATGGCTCAGCATGTCAATTTTTGAAAGTTTACAAAATATCTGACCTGTACTCTCCCACTTTAAATAAAATCAAATGTGAAATGTGAGTTTATTCTTCAAAATCAGTGACCAAAGCAAGACCTCAAACAGACTAGAAGCGTTTTTCTGTGAGGATATTTGTTACAGAGGTATGTGTGGTAAACTGCGTGAAACTACAATTGACAGAGCTGAACCATACAATTGAACTGCCTCGGTTGGGAGAAATGGCATTCTAGCATATTCTTGTGTCTGACATCCAGCCCCCTCAGTCTTGTCCAGGCCTCGTTATAGTGGTTGGAATCGATGCAGCTGCCATTCGTGGCCCAGCTGGAATCCCACTGTGAGCCGTTTCTTTCTTTTTATTTACCGTATTTTCCGCACTATAAGGCGTACCAAAAAGCAATCAATTTTCTCAAAAGTCGACAATGTGCCCTATAATCCGATGCGTTTTATATATGGAGTTACAGTCTCTTTATATTCCCTATTGAGTTGTTTCCCTCTTAGTGTTCTTATGCCATGTAGTGGTGATTGTTAGCAGGAACCAATTTTAACCTAAAAGGATTCTGCCCGACACTAATTGGCATGTGCATTTACCAACACACACTCCAACAGACAACTACTTTGTAAGCTCTGCACAGCCATAATGAAATAAAGATAATACCAAAAGCATAGTTAACTACTGACGTAACGATGGAAGAAGGAGACAAGCAAGACTTCTAAGGATATTTAGCCCCTTGTGGATGTGAGCCCACGAGGTTTGTGTGTCTTTTTGTTGAATCTCTTGTCTTCATAACTTTTGCCATTCATTCATTGTTTTGTAATACCATTTGTATTGTTATGTTTCATTTTGTGACCAGTTTTCATGGCTTTGTTGGTTGTGACGGCTCTATATAAATATTGCTATATTGTATTGTCTTCCCTTGAGCGTAGCGCTACCTAGTGGATGCAGATCACAACCACAGCCACTATTGTAGCTTCTATTCTCTGCACCTTATAAAGCGGCGCGCCCTATCTACGAAAACGGTTTTAAAATACCCATTCATTTGTTTCAGTTTTGTTTGCAATTTTGAGCACTTCTAACCCCACAGCTGTTTATCTCTGCTGTTGCTCGCCATTTTTATTGAGCCTCCACCTGGGAATACAAACAAATGACATTATAGGGACCTTTCTTTATGTCCGTTAAAGGGAGGCCAGCTCCCACGTTGAAAGTTGATACACATTAATGCCCTCACGCAAACACATACAAGCTACAAACAAATAGGGCCGTTGCAGGTTCTCGACTGTATTGCTTTGTTGTCTTGATAGTGGGGTTACAAAAGTGGGCCACAGCAGGAGAGGAAAATCTTGTGTTAAATCTGAGTGCGTGCGTGTGTGTGTGTCAGAATATGAGAATCAAATAATGTAACAGCAAGCAAGAAAATTATCTAATGCTTACTATCATTTTGTCTATGTAAGTGTTAAGCATGGGTTTTATCAGCTAAAATAAGCTTTTTTGTTGACATCCTCATAGCTTTTTATTGTATCTTTGGATTCTAACTTTGAAGCACATTGAATAACTGTTTGGATTTTGGATGATTGAGGATGATCTTGGGATTAATTCTTTCACCGGAGACTAATTTGTGGCTCATGAGATGCTATGCTGTGGTTAAGTGGATAATTTATAAAAATAAACAGTTGGCTGGGGGAAAAAAACATGTGATCACTAAATAATCAGCCAGTGAGTGGAACTGCTAATGTACTAAGCCAGAATTTACCTCCAAATTTGGGTTTTCATCAGACCATTTTTCTGTAATTGTATTTATAGACTTAAAAAATAATAAATAAATAAATAAGAATGAGTACATTAGGGGAGAAAACTTCTTTTTTTCAAATAAACAATATCATAAATTTTGAGATACTGGTAACCTGTATTTAAATATACCATCTTATTTTGCTTTACGTAAATACACCAACTTCCAAGTGGAGAATAAAATACCCTGACAATTGTACACAGCAGATAATTAAAGCAGTGTAAGCAACATTGCAGGTTTAAAATGAACTGAGACAAAATATTTAAACCAAACAAATGAATAACTGAATATTAATGGGGTTAACAGCCCTTATATAATAACTTTGACACCTATTCACATCTTTGCCCCTCTTATTTTTATTGTTCTTTTTCTTGGTCACCTCTCTGTGTGTTTTGTATGGATTAGTGTGTTCCCTTCTGCTGAAAGACTGTTAATTGGCTGTTTGGTGCTAATAAATAGCTTTAATTAACAGGCCACGTTTAGCTAAGGCAAGGATAGTCCGATAGAGACAGCAAAACAAAGTGCATTGCAGGGTTGTTTTGGGATTTTTATTTATTTCCTTATTTATTTGTTAATCAAGAAGTTCATATGGAATATGTAATGAGCATGTAAAGTTCATGACATTTCTTGGCATTATGTTCTGACCAATCAAGGTGATGTTGACAATCACTATCTACGGTCAAGGTTTTTTAGGATCCCCGCGGGGGTGGGTAGACATATATCAAGAAATAACAAAATGATACTTTTTTTTACTCCCCCAAACCCCAAATTTTAAAAAACTTTCTCAGGAACCCATCATCCGATTCCAACCATTTTAGGGAAATGTTGTCGCGTTGATCCTTAAAGCATTTGACTCTTGATGATCCAAATAAAGCCTCAACTCTAACCACTGCACCGATGCATTCAGCCGACTCCCACCGCACGCAAAGACATGCAGAACATCTGACCATAATAAACACAGCTTTTTGTCAAGTGTGCCTGTTATCAAAATGAGCCAGACAAGTTTTGATTTGAGCCACCGCGAATCATGCACAAGGATAAATATGTCAAATAGCCAAGCACTGGCAATGATGTTATTGTCAAACACTGCAAACGATTAAGGGAGCCGGCTATCATAATTGTATGCTATTAACAGCTGGACAATTTTTAGTAAAAGATTGAATTGTGTTCAGGAATCATTTACAAACGCGACAGAAAATTACATCATAGCATCAACACCTTAAATGCTATTTTTCACTCTAATCATGCACAATCCCTAAAGAGACTGTATGAAGGTAAGCACGACCTAATGCACATTTATGCATAATAGTGTATGTAAAAATATTTTTTGAACATAAACGTTTTACATTTTGTATTCATGTACACATTTTTTTAACGACCCAGCCGCTGGGGGGCAGTGCCCTCCCCTGGGGGTGCACTGTTCCCCAGTGCCGGTCCCAAGCCCGGAGAAATGGGGAGGGTTGCGTCAGGAATGGCATCCGGCATAAAACTTTTGCCAAGACGACCATGCGAGTTGGTAGGACGGTTTACAGGGGCGGATGGAAATTACTGACTCGCTGTGGCGACCCCTGAATAGGGACGTGCCGAAAGGAGAAGAAGAAGTACACATTTTTTTAACAGAAATGTAATATTATGTCAATATTTTCTTTTCCTGAAATTCATATAATGGTATTTCATTAAAGTTAATTTGTGAATAAAAATACAAATTTCACTCGCATTCATACTGTCAGGTATATATAATCCATTTTTTAAAATAATAACTTGATTAATCATTAAAATGTGAACTCATTAAAAATGAAAATGAAATAGGACATTGTTTTTGCACCTGTTCTTTTCTTCCTTACATCACTTGTGACAAACTATTATTTCTTTCTATTTAAGTCTGACAGAAAATGTATCCACACCATCAGTGATTGCTTTTTTTTTTTTTTAGTCTCTTCTGCATGTTTTTCTCCCTTTCGCTCTATTTCTTTGTCTGTCTTTGTTTCCTGTTCACTGTAGCTCATCTCTGAGTGTTGATAGATAAGAGCCCAGACTTGTTGAAGCAGCTTGTTTGAAGTCTTGCCAGTGGGGGGAAAAAAAAAGTGGACTTAGAGCTCTTAAAACAGCAAAGCAGCATCAGGGATTTTCTCTTTTCTTTGACAAGAGCAGCTTAGTTTTTCATCCTTGGTTATATTATATGCTGTCAGAAAGGTAAATAAAGGTGAATGGGTGCAGATGCGGCTCAGACTCAGCTTTTTTCACATTCACTCTTGCTTTTGCATGCTTATAATGCTGCAATTATTAAAACTGTTATCTCATATAACTTTTTTTAAAATCGCATATGTGCATCAACAGGTATGAGAATGAATATTCGAACTTCTCATTAGCAGTTTTCCACTCTTGAATAATATTAGTCCTATAATTTGCAGCACGAACAAAACATATCTATTTTTGTTGTTTTGCCCCACTTGAGCTGCTTTCTGCATTTCGTCATGAATTTACGAATCATTCACACCAGAGTTTCATTGTCTATAAAATTGTATTATTCTCCGCCGGGTCAAATTATTATTTGTTTTCTTTTTTACGTATTCAGCTTTACCATTTAAAATACATTTGCATAATTGTGAAAGATCAACTACCAAAAGGGAAGCAGACTCATCGAGAAGTTTCTTTCTGTTCATTATTATTATTATTATTATTATTATTATTATTATTATTATTATTATTTTACTTCCACAAGCGTCTATCCCTCTCATCTACTATATTGCTGTCATTCCGTTAACATGAGTGTGTCCATTAAAAAGTAAGAGCAGCAGCCTGCAGGCTTGTCAGACAATGTGATGACATGCGGCTCCTGCTGAATGAGAGCAGTGGAGATCAAAGTACTTCAGTGACCACCTGTGCGTGTGTGTCCACTTATCTTCACTCGTATGTGCAATAGGTATCATTTGCGTTGGAGCAAAATTGCAATCACATCATTTATTTAGTGCTGTATTATCCGATGGTGTTTTGCTACTGTCTTTTCTTTTTTCTTTTCGGTGACATCGGTCAGCATTCTAGACTGAATCTTAATGTAATGGTGTTTTTCTTGTACCGCATACATGTACTGTATACCTACAGTACACATATAGTTTAGCACACTTTGTGGGTTGTATTTTTGTCTTTGCCATCTCTTACTTTCAACTGCAGTACCTTCCCCCAGATATGTTAGGACTTAATTGTGTGTGTGTGTGTGTGTGTGTGTGTGTGTGTGTGTGTGTGTGTGTGTGTGTGTGTGTGTGTGTGTGAGAGC
>NW_017805385.1:1737491-1769991 GCF_001891065.2 Hippocampus comes
CAACAAGCGTGAGGCGTCAAGTGTGTAAGAGAGAGAGAGAGAGAGAGAGAAAACTAAAAAAAACTAACGGGTAAATGTGATGTTTCACCTTGAGGGTTAAACTTTTTTCCTGTAAAACTATTGTATCCAAAAAAAAAAAAATCATGTCTAATTATCATATACTGTATTGTGAATGATAAACTGCTTCCCCCAAAATCTTGTTGAAAGTATACGAAAGTGTTTGTTACCACGTCTGCCTTTATCACGTCACACAAAAATGGATGTGTGTTTTTGCACAGGCGTTTCAACATTCATACTCTGACGAAGACGACCAGGCCGCATTGTAATTGCTTTGTTTGGAGAGTGTTTTTGATGAAGACAAAACACGCCCTGACAGAAAGTCCTCAAGCTAACGTTGAGGTAAAATACTCCCGCTAGAATTAATTTGCCATCTCAGGGGTAAACATTGTGCTGTATAGAATGGAGCGGCATCACCTGTTATTTGGTTTTGGGTTTTTTTTTCCCTATGGGGAAACGGGAGTCATTTATTTGGATGAAGCACCTGGCAATTATTTGGTGCATGGCTTCTATTAGAGCGGATGCTATCTATCTGCCAAATTTAACTTCTACTTATCTTATTCATTTGATGTGTCATTTTCCATTATATCAGTAATTTTTGCACCAGAATAAAAACATACTGCAGGGAGTCTTTACAACACAATTCCATACGTCCGCTCCGACAACACCAATTCAACTTGATTTTGGACGACACACAGTCTGAATGCTAATGCTCGGGTGGGGTGATTATGAAACAAATAATAATCATGATTATTTTGATTGAGATTGAAATCACATTTATTTAAACGACTCTCCATTGACCTCAAAACTTACTATTTACTGAACGACTACAACTCTACTCATTGATTCATGTCGATTTATCCCTGCCTGCCGAACACTTTATTCTTGAACACTCTATTGTTTTTGTCAAGTACAAAATGATCTTGTAAATATCATGCGAAGTTCAAGCCTCAAGCTTAGCGACAGCAGAATCAAATACGCTTGCACTTGCCATGCAAGCAAAATGATGCATTGAGGTTACTTTCACAATGTCGGGAGCTTTGGCCCAGACGCACTGTGCTGTTCTGCACACGAGTTGTTTTTCTCAGTTTATAACGTTTTAAAGATCGAGAAAAGCCAAAATCACCATCAAATTTTGATCAATCATCCACCCCTAGCTAATGCTTTGGTAAAGTTGTACTTAGAGTAAATATTTATATGATAAACACCTGGAGACCATGAATATGGCCAATATAACGGCCAGAGGACATTGGGTAAATTGCAGTTGCCGCCACAAGTTGAGATGTGGGGTGGGAGAGCCAAAAGAAACCAAGTTGGTTCTACGTCTCATGTTTTAGTGAATAACATTTTCAGCCAAGTGTGGATCAAACAACGGAGGTCTTCGGGTGGACAGGGGCTAGTTTGTTAATCTAATGTTGTATGAATTCATTTCCACTTGCGCTGACCTGTTTATGCCTATAGACCCCCATTGACATTAATGCATGAAGGCTCATGCTCATTAGGAAGCAAATGTATAGAGCTGGCGAAACCGCCATCAGCTGTTGTCGGCCACATAGGCCACGTTCACCACAGGCTAAAATGCCAGTTTACATGTTCTACCCTGTGGCCTATATCGTATGTGAGAAGATGTAACAATGGATTCTCTGAGACAAACAAGGTCACGACATCCTCACAGCACATTAAAAGCTCACAATGACAGCTTGAACCTTTATTTGTCGGTTAACATGTTTACTTGCATATAAACCTTATATAATAACACTCTGTTTTTGGAATGGTCTAGCTGTAATTTAAAAAAAAAAAAAAGAAAAAGAGGTTTTTGCTCAACTACTACTAGACTCTGTGTTATCAACTTTTAATTCAACTCTGAATCGGCTCAGAGCTCCTATTTATAGCCTGTTAGAGGGAGTTTTATGTCCGAGTAACGATATACACAATATATATCTTGATTTTTAAGTTTTTTATTCGACTGGCATGAAATAATGCACTTTTACTCTTAACTTTTCTCCATGTATAAAACATATTTTATTCACAAAGCATAATAGCATGATTAAAACACAAAAGAACACAACTACACAGTGTGTAAATAAAAAAAAAAATACCATTCAAAATATTAGTTAGAGCAACCAGTTTTAAATGAATGTCCACTTTGGTTGTGTACATTGTAATGCAAACCCACCGGCTAGCACAACACTGAAGTCTCATGAGGAGTGATGTTTGACAATGCTACTTTTGCACCACACGACCCGGTATCACATGCACACTGCACAAAGTCCAGTAAATGCAAATCAAGTCACAAGTGGCCAGCGTAACTGATCACAGTAACAGTCACTTCTTTGGGGCAGCTGTGGCCAAATCGTTACGATCACTTGTCACCATGGGAACCCTTGAGCAAGACCCGAACTACTCCTCGGGCACCAAAGCAGCCCCCTTGCTCTAGTGAATGCCACTGACAATGTGTGTTCACCATGATGGGTCAAATGCATAAGTCACTTTCCGTGTGTGCACAACACAAAGCAGATTTTTCATTGCTCTTCTACTTCTCTTGAGCACGTCACCCCTGTGCCCCACATTAGAGAGAGACCAATATTCTTTTTTTCATGGCTGTTACATAGCAACCCAGCCGCTGGGGGGCAGTGCCCTCCCCTGGGGGTGCACTGTTCCCCAGTGCCGGTCCCAAGCCCGGAGAAATGGGGAGGGTTGCGTCAGGAATGGCATCCGGCGTAAAACTTTTGCCAAGACGACCATGCGAGTTGGTAGGACGGTTTACAGGGGCGGATGGAAATTACTGACTCGCTGTGGCGACCCCTGAATAGGGATGTGCCGAAAGGAGAAGAAGAAGATGGCTGTTACATAGCGATGGTTTTTAGTCAAGGAGACCACTAACCTGAACCATTTGCTGTGAAAATATTTGTCAAGTGTGAATAAAACAAACTCTAACACTTTGTTTAAATGACATTCAGTGTGTTCATTCACAGCTTTTCAGATTTACAACATGTTCATTTGCCATATTTGTCTTCAAATTCAAACAAAAAGTGCTATGAGCTCCCAGGCTCAGCAGCATGTTTTAGAAAATTCAATAAAACTTCAACAAATAAATCACTCCCTTCAGTAAATTGTTTTCCAAAATGTCAGTATTTCTGAAATCGCCATGATTCACATTGTTTTATCTTGAAACAAAAACAAAAAGTGCAAGGAGTCCCAAGGCGCAGCAGCATTTCTTAATGCTTGAAATAACAGTGAAACATTATAATAATAATCTTCCAGATTGTTTAAGAAAAAAAAAAGGCTGATGTCAAAATACTGTCTGTTAAAATGTCCAAATACCAGTACGGATAATTGGCATGACCAAACAGTTCACGCTTTTTCGTGTGACCACTGGCTTGATCATGAATTGATTAGTCATGCCTGGATAGTGAAGTACAAGAATAATGTAATTGAACGGTGACTGTTGTTGTATTGCTGTTATGGAGGCTATGTAAGTTTAACAACTGAGCTAACCCAATGCCCTGCGCATTAGTATAGTATAAACAATAGAGGGTGATATCATACGGGAGACGTTTCAAAACTGTAACTTGGATCCGAGCTCCTAGTCTGCTTCATCGAGCTCTGCGGAGTGCGGATGCTTTACTTTTGTCTTGTCTGCCTGTTGGTTTGAAAGGCACAGCTGCACATTAGCAGTCTCGCCTCTGTCTGATTACTACCTGTTCCCTTTGATGAATGTTTGCCGTTTGTGGGGGTGTGCTCTCTGAGTCACTTTGAACCAGAAGATGCCCCACCTCCTCCCTCAGGATAAATCATTCGACACCATTGAATTGCTAATATCAACCGCATTTAAGAGTCGTTTGCTCCTTTAAAGCGTATCCTGCTGAATACAATATGACTTTTACTTGGGGGGGGGGGGAATTTGGGCTTCTCCCTTCGGATAATTGCTCTGTAGATATATGCGATGTTTTACATTGTCAAGGTGCCATTTATTGATTGTTGCACTTATGACGGCAATATAAGATGACATCAATTTGAACGACGTGGTGTGTGGTAATCCAAGTAAGATGTTTTATTGTTCTTGACTTAATTTCCTGCAATGATTTTGCAGATGGGAGGCTTTCGCCCGAGAGCGACGGCTTCCTGTCCCATGACAGAACGCCTCCAAGTTTTGCTACACCCTAATACGTACTGTTAGGCTTTGTTGGCTTCACTCAGTTTTACTATGTCGCACTAGGTTTCTTATCCACACCTTGTTTGTTGTGGCAAAATTCTGGATATAATGATCGCATCACCTCATCTTGTCATATCTCCATCCCATTCCGTCCATGCTGGCTTGAAACCGGGCTTCCACGGACATTGGGGTTGTAGTGTAAATGCAGCATTCGAATCTGCAAAGCACTCCGCCGCGGGTGCTTGTCAGCTCTTTGTCTTTATTGTAGCCTCTGTCCTTCTTGCTTTTTAAAAAAATGTGAATTCAGCTAATATGTACTACAACATGTCCATTTTCACTTCAACTCTCGATGCCCCTTCTTTGACACATCTTAATATGGGAGCCTACATGCCGTGCTGTAGTAGGCACATTGTCCATACATTGCCCAGTAAGGCTTTTTTTTTTTTTGCTCTGCCTGTGTGGCAACTGAACAGCCATGACACATTAATCTCCTCTTAGCCCTGAGTGAGTGCCATATGTTATGCATTTGCATTTACAGGTATGTGAGACCAGTTCATTTTCATAGAAGTGATTTTATATTTAAATATACTGTCATTATTATTGAGGCAACTTATTTTTTAGCTTCCGCTCTTTTTCACATTCGACTTTTTTTCACTTGGATTCATAGTAATGAATAGACAGTAAGTTGAGCTTTAGTCTTGCTACACACCCCAACAGAAGTTTGAGTTAAACTAAAGAAAAAAAAAATCAAACATGAACAAGACAGCTTCCGTTTGAATATTTTTAACCAACCCAATACATTTTTTAAAAATGGCATTTGGACGAAGACTAAAGTCTGGGCTTTTGTATTGCAAGTATAGTATATTAAAAAAATAAATAAATAAATAAATAAAAAAACCTATTGTGCAATATGAAATAGGAGCAAGTAGAACATGCAATCAATATCTTGTCGAGTTCTAATTGGAAGTGTGGCTTCTAAATTCTGGGTTTCTTGATTTGGATATCAAAATTGGAATGAGCCAGACTGAGGAACCATTAGAGGAAGTTTCATATTTTGACAACTTCAATACAGCTTTGCCTCTGAAAAAAAAATACAATCTTGTGATTAATGCCACACTGCAAAGTCAATATGTTGTGTTTGATATCAAGGCAGGAAGTATAGGTTTGTGCCGCCAGCTACTTTCGGATTCATAGACAATTAGGAGTGAAACTGCAACAGAGTGGGCAACATCCAAATCTGTTCACATTTTTTTTAATTGATACATTGGGCGAAAACGGGTCTTAGTAACAACTTGATCTATGTAACGATAACCAATTCAATCCAAATATCTCAACAACTCCTGGAAGGAAGACACAACTATTGAAAGAACAAAAAAATGTTTTACTATGCCAATAATGAATTCAGAGCCATTTGCTGTAGGCAATCGAACATTTATGCTGTATTCTACTGACACACTAACAATCTTGATGCTTTTTCTTGCTGACCTGGCTAGAATGGCCGAAATGTCTCTCTGCATACATTACAATGGTCACCCCAAGCCTCCCACCTCCCTACAGGGAACTGTATTACGTGGGCTTCATGCCTTCCATACTCTCTGACCTATAGAGCACACGTGCTGTGCTATCAAGGCCTTTCAACCTAAAGTTCTCTCCACACTACACAATGTCCAAAACAATAAAATCCCTCCGGCTCTGCACTTGGTTTTGAAACTTTTCCTTTTTCCAAACTTGGATTGCTGGACAATCCTCTGAATTTGTACTGAAATTACTGATGGAAAATTAACCTTTTTCTCATCTAAAAAAAAATAGTTGCACTTGGAGTACCTGCTCAACAAGTGCTGGTTGCACAGGTGAAAATGATCACTTCTGAACAGTGAGACAGATGGGCAAACACCAAAAACTAACAAACATGGGGAAAAAAATAAATCAATAAAACTAATGCATTTAAAAAAAACAAAAGTCATAACTACCTTTCATGAAAAATTCAACTTAGAACGCATACCCACAGGAAAACACTTAAGTGACTTTATTTAAAGATGGAAAACATTCTGAAATGATTCGACGTGGTGGTTGCCACAAAACCTTTGCATTTTCACTTGGGGGTGTAGACTTTTTACATACACTGTATGTAGTGTTGTACAACAATTAAGGCAGGAAATTTTGGTCAGGCATTCAAATTTTGACTTAAAGCTATTTTTTAAAAACAATACATTGCACAATATGACCGACTTCCTGTTAGAAACCTACCATGTCGTTTACGCAGTAAAAATTCTGTTTTTTGTCGATGATAGGACCCGACGCAAATATTTGTGGCATCAATGAAGCAAACAAAATAAAAAGGCTTTACCGTCGAGCATTTAATCTCTTTCCTCACATTTTGAATCCATATTTCATTTCTTAGTAAAAGCCAGGAGAAGGGGAAGATCAACGCATCACAGATGATGTGCAGCCTTTTAACCCAGTCAAACGTTTGGCGGACGAGAGCCTTCCCTTATCCAAAGAGCCGCCAGGATGGCCTTGTAACCCAGAGTTTGTCCCCCCCGCCCCGATCCCCTCCTTCCCTCACTTATCGAAACACATGCATACCGCATGTAATCTCTCCTACTAAGAAAACAACTAGGGGGCTAGCCTCCAATTGTAATTAGACATGTCCGCTAGATTGGCTTTCCTCTGCATGTATGATTTGCTGTCTTCAGGTGGGGCCTCCAGCAATCACAATCATACTCCTAGCGCCAAGGCATTATTTTCAGCCTCAATTATATAGATTCATGTGGATGTATAGCTGTGTGCATTACACGTTCACTTCCATATTCTGCCCTTCGTTCTCCCTCAGACACACACTCAGTCCAAGGCCTCCAGGCCCACACAGACATAATGGACAATCAGCCCTGACAATCACAGCCTACCTCTGATTGATGCAGCAGTTGCAAACACATAGGCGCTCTAATGCCAAAGGCTGGTTCCCCACAAGCTTGACGCACAATCACATCCACGCACGTTCACACACTCCTATCATTCAATGAATAAATAAAAGGTGGATGTATACACCCCACACCCCCCACCCTCATATTATTAAACAGTGACAACAGATTTCTTGCTTAAGCCAGTCGTGCAGAGGAGAGTAACTCATGATAGGACCTTCCAGAACCAAATAAAATGGCAATTTTCCACTCCTCATCAAGAGCTCGGCTCTACTCTGTTTTTAAAATGGGGCTGTAGCAAAATATACAACAAGCTCGGCAGAACAAGATTCTTCTCTTATCAGATGAGACGATTATTTATTAATTTCTCCATTATGTAAGCCTCTTGTGGCCTCGATGTTTATGAAAATGTTGCTTTTCTAATACATCTTGAAGCAGTTTAAGTCTTTAACCAAAAAATAACGGCAATTTTAACAATGTAAAAACCCCAAAGTGAGGGTCACCACTCCATTTGAATCAGGTGTGTTGGAGGAGGGAAACATCTAAAACATGTCGACTGTAAAATGCATTTGGAAAAAAAAAATGCAACAAACATAATAGGGTCATGCACGTTTTATAACGGGGATCTCTGTCAATGTTTACAGACTATTTGATCAGGAGTAAATGTAAATGATGCAAGAATATGTTACCAATGATGTCATGATAAAACTGAAAACAAAATGAAATGGGCTGCCGATGATGATGATAATGTTGAGAACTGCTTTTGGTTTTATATATATATGTATGTATATATATATATATATATACATATATATATATATATATATATATACTGTATATACCTGTATATAAGTAAGTAAGAAAACCTTTATTAGTCTCGCAATGGAGAAATTCCCAATTCACAGCAGCAAAGTTATGAAAGGAAGACGTAGAACAACAAAATATAGGAGCTGCTGGAAAGGCAGCCACTCTCGCGGCGCCATCCTGAAGTCAAAATAACAAAAATAACACAACACATAAGACACAGACAGTTGTGCAATCTTCACCACTTTCCTGCATACACTTTGTTGTCTGAAGCAAGATCAGAATTCTGAGATTAAAGTCTCACTTTTGTAAATTGAGAGGTTCATAGTTTTGTAGTGGATAGCTCTACTTTAGAAATGGGCAAAAGGAGAGATGGAATCCTTTGAAGGCAGCTTTTTATTTTCCCACGTCTGCACCTCCGCACGAACGAACGAGACGAGAACACACTTTCCCGGTAACACAAAACACTTCTTGGTTTCCTTAACCAATCAGATAATATCAACATAAACTTGTTTAAACAATTATTAAACGGAATATAACCTACGTAACTGTAACACAAAAGAATATAATGCTCAAATATAAAATGAAAATAATTAACCAATCACAGCGGCAACGGGAGTTGTGAGCACATCTGGAATCACATTTTTACTTGATGTGGTGACTCTCTCTTGCATATCTACAGAAAATGCTGACAATCGGCATGGTGGGATGGTGGCACATGGTTGCTTCCATATTATATGTAGTTTGGTTACAACAATCAACTACCTCGATTAAAAGACAAAAAAAAATCCCCAGCGGTGGAGACTTTTTAATGTCAGCAACATTTTCAGAAAATTGTGCTTCCGGGGTTGCACACAAACTCAAGAGTTGACATTGCTGACATGCATGACATGACCATGGAATGCTCCACACATTTGTTAAAAGAAAAAAAAAAAAAAACAATCTGGATTTTTTATTTTCATGATTTTTGATTTTGATTTTTCACTATTACGAATAGGAATGAGGAATTTCAAACTACCTTCAGCTTTTCATACTCCAAATTGAGCCAGGTTGCTGGGCTTCATTGCTCGTTTTACAATGGCAATCCCAATTTGACCCTGGATTACATTTCCATTTATTTCTTCTGTCTTTGTTTAGTTACTTTAAATCTGCATAATTTAATTAACGTACTGTAACAACTTTCAAAATTATGACAAAATAAATGAGTTTTTTTGTGGCAACATATGTCACTTTTACGTTTAAAGCCGTCATTCTAGCCCATAAATGTTAAACCAGGCACTGCTGTTGTCGGCGGCACTCACATTGCTGAAAAAACACTTTTCGGTTTGACCAAAATGCAATGTTTTGTGTCATTTCCTATTGAGTTCTAAATATTTTGCCTTTGAGCGGGTGGAATGTTGATTCTTGAGAAATGAAAACGGTGCACAAAGGTAATTTCCACATTGCATTCAACATCGGGAACAGTGATTAACATGATTGAAAACGGAGATTGAGCTGATGCATCAACATTACGACAAAAGCAGCTCGAGTCGCGTGGGAAACGTTCACTTAACTTTATCTCATTGGTGATAATGTTGAACTTGTTCCACGGTACACAGTGTGCACTCATGTAATAAAAGTGAAAGTCCAATATGAAGGATCCTTTGTTTTTCTGTTCATGTTTGTTTATGTGCAGTTATGCACTTTATATCATTCTGAGAAAGAATAATCGGTGAGGGGAATGCAATGACGCGATATTTCAATTTAAAAAAAAAAAAGACATGATGTTCATCAAAATCCATCGAAAAGGTTTTTGTCTGTGGGCAGAGTCTGTCTGGGGCAAACCATGTTCTGTGCCTAAGACTCGCTCCCTTCTCCAACCCTTCCCCTCCACAATCCGCTCGTCTTAAAGTCTCCACCCGGTCTGCCTGGAATAATAAAAGATGTCCTTTGGCGCCGATTAGACAACTAATTAGGCCATAAAGAAGAGATAAGTGATGCTGAACTAGATCATATGGGATACGTGTCCGCTTTCACTCTACCTTCAACCACCTAACTCGTGACAATGATCTACTGGAGGCATTCGGAAGACTCGTCACTGCTCAGTGACGGAGGGGCCTTTCAGTGTTGCGCTGCTATTATTTGAAAGATGTTCTCTGAGGAGCGCATAGATTTTTTTTTTTTTAGTTTGGGGAGTCGTGTTAAAATGAAAAGGCCAAGAGGTGCTTAACACTTTTCTGACCTCATGCTATTGCACAGATATCGTCTCTTTTCTCTGCAGAACTGCCTTCATGCAAGGTCGGTCATGTTAGCTTAAATCGTTCCGGTTTGATTTGAACCCTTTCATGCCCCCTGTAACCTGATAACATGATAAGCTGTCCACTGTAGTAACCGCTGTCCCTCAAAGGGTGAATGGCTTAACTTCTCTTCATGTCATTTTGCCAAACATAGCAAATCCACCCCCTTCCTATCAACACTATTAAGTGTGATGAGTTTGGCCCTCGCTAACGTGCACCCTCGTATACCGGTTACCATCCTCATTAGTCAGATATTATTATTCTAAATAGGGCCAGGGTGTTCATCTCGAAAACAGATGCATGAGCATCTTGCGGTGAATGGACAATGTTTGGAGAAAGCCATCAATTAAAATGAGCGTGGACTCGCTCCAAAAGAGGACACTAATCAAATTGTAACTGTTTTCCCTCCGAAGTGGCTCATCAGCTATGTTTTTAGACTCAACGAGAAGTTTTGTCACTCCTGGAGCTGATAAGATAAGATAAGATAAGAAAACCTTTATTAGTCTCGCAATGGAGAAATTCCCAATTCACAGCAGCAAAGTTATGAATGGAAGAAGTAGAACAACAAAATATAGGAGCTGCTGGAAAGGCAGCCACTCACGCGGCGCCATCTTGAAGTCAAAATAACACAACACATCGGACACAGACAGTCATGCAATCTTCACCACTTTCCTGCATACACTTTGTTGTCTGAAGCAGTTATAGATGAAAGAGGAGAGGATCAAAGTGTCCTTTTACCAGTGGATCAGACGTCATGCTGAAAATGTGCATGTCTGCTACAAGCTAAGTTTTGAAAGCAAACACGAAGCTGTAGCGTCCATTGACAAAAAGAGATTAGTTCACTACTCCTGTCCCACGTAATCCGCTTCAACTCCAAGCCGCGACTCCCGGTTCCACATCCGCATTGGCGCTCTGCGCTAACGCTCCTTTCTTCTCATCGTCGGCTCCTCAAGCCTTGCATCCATCCAGCCGCAGACCGCTCAACAGCACCGATCTCTCCGCTGAACAAACCGGGGCTGTGAAAATGCTGCCCATTACAGGCGCAAGACACAAGCGCCCCGGAGCTGTCCAGCAACGACAGTCAAATGGCGCCGACAATCCTCCCAATCAAAAACAGTGCTGGCATACCCGTGCTGCCGAGAAGGCGCAACCACCAAGCACCAAGTGTCCTCCTTGATGAATGCCGTGGCCAAAAAATGCTGAAAACAGTCCACATCAGGTCCACACGACATAACAACAAACACAAAGTGACAAAACAAACAGAAAAACAACAAAAAAAGCAAGGCTCATGAGAGCACTTGCCGACGGCTGCCTACTCGGGCGCCATCTTGGACTTCCTATTATTATTCCCATTTCATTCTTTGGTTCAGAATCTTGAACCAAAGAATGAATCTTGTTCTGCTTTTGGTTCATTGTCTGTGAGTCCCCTGAGAAAAAATAATCATAGAAAATAAAAGTCAGAAAATTTAAAGTTGGCTTGCAAGAGAGAGAAACTGATCGTCTCTGCATGGTGTCTTGTGTTATCATTCCTGTTGGACCTTTGAATCATATTTTCCCTGCCGCTATAGATTTGATTCAGAGCTATTTGAACTGAGTTTGTGAGGGTCAATCTCACATCCTATTTTTCACTTTAGTTTTCCACTTTAACTGCATTAATCTGTACTGTATGTCTCTCAAGGCAGTTTATTTTGGGAAGAGAGTAATTTTGCATCTATAGTTCCACATATTCAAATACAAATGTTTCTCTCGTCTGTGGTCTGCTCACTAAAAGCGAGTCTGTATTTTGCCGCTTCACAATGATAGTTCAACTCTGCCTTCGAGGAGCCACACAGGGCTCCCTTTGAGCGGAGCCGCAGATTTGTGCTCAGAGGTGTTGATTTTTATGTATGTAATAAATTAGCATTGGTTGGACAGGAGGAAGGCCAATCACATTCCACACTGTTTCCACTGGGCTTGTGAGAATGTGTTACACAGTCGGCTGAAAGTGTGCATAGGAGAGATAAGGAGTAGATAATGAATTCAAGTGATGGGTGAAGAAATAAAAATGTGTGCATTACTCAGACAGAATTATGCATTGGTGGAGGTGCAGGATCTTTTTAGACTCTTTTTCCAGTCAAACAAGAGAGATAAGAGGGCAGTGTAATCTTGGAGGAAACATACAAATTAGCTATAAATATAAAATAAATGTATATTTTATCATTATTATAATTATTATTATTATATTATTATTATTATTTTAGGTTGTGCTGTTGTGTATCGAAATTGAATCGATTCAGGAAATTTGTATCGATACCCAGCCCTATGTATACTTTCTTCAGAAGCGTTCCATTGTTTGTATGCACTGGTGTTGCTTCCACACCCTCCTCCCACGTAAATTGATTGCAGCAGTCCAACTGCCATTCCGTATGGTTTGTCGTTATTCTGTTTGCATCGCTGAAAAAGCCAACAAAGTGGCAAGGGATTTCGGATGCCGTTTGAGTGACTTGCTCCTTTATTTATGACACAGATAAAAAAATTAAAAAAAAAACATTGATTACAAATTCAAAGCCACGGTGCTGTCATTACCCATGTTATGATGTGGATTAATTAGCAATTAAACTCATGATCCCATAAATCTGTTGCGGATCTGCCATGCACCGTGGGATGTCGTCTTCTGGATGTTGATGCAAATTAAAACTCCCTGTGCATAGACATGCTGCTTGGTGGCCTGCGAGTCAACTGATTGAGTAAACACGAATCCAAACATGGTCAGTCTGTAGCAGGAAGCGCACTAGCAAAGACAAACTTAAATTATTTTGCATGCAAACACACAGCACTCACTGCGTAATTGACACGGGAAGCTCACCAACTTTTGATTTGCCGCAAACGTATTTCCATACATGTCGTTGCCAATGCAGGGGATCTGTCCATGCATGCTAATCCCATTCGCACATACACTAAGCCAAGATCATTCCTGCTTGCTGCTTATTTAGGTGGGGATTGGATATTATTAAGGCAGGACAATGCACACTCACACGCATCGTGGACATCTCAGTCTCCACCAAAATATATCTTTAAATCTCAGTACAACATTGATGGGTTAAAAATGAAAAGTCTCAGACTGGTCACCCACTGCCCATCTGGGCGATTTAAAAATACAAATAACCGGCCTTGTACTTACAGTACTATGTGTACTAAGACAATATGCACTTAAGTCGACAAGGCTTCTTCAGATGTTGAAATCAGAAAACAAAGTACTTAGTCTCACGAGCTACGGATGTGAAGTCCCACAAAGAAAAAAAACATCTGCCTCCAATCCGAAGTAGCAAAAATCCAAATGTTTGCCTTGCGTTAATCACGTTCAAAGGGTTTGTATCCTCCGAAATGTGCTTTAAAGTGTGTGATGTATTTAGGCTTTTGGAGCTTGTTCGCATGCTTGTGCAGGTGGTGGCTGTGTTGGAACACACACATTGCAACGTTACGGACAGCCCAGAGATTGAAGGGCATATGCCTGAAGACTCAAAGGGGAAAGGAGGAAGTAGGCGGCAGATGTGTGCGGAAATGCATATTTTCACAGCCTTACTTCTAAGGCCTTACGAAGACAGATTGCTTGGAAAGTGATCAATCAGCTCGGTTTTCAAGTATACAGCTCCGTACAAATAGTATCAAAATGCAACTCGTGGTCATTTGGCCTGCAGGACATTTAATACCCCACCATTTAAAAAAAACAAAACAAAAAAAAATATATATATATATATGTAGCAGGAGGGGTTCTTGGTGGTTAGTGTTGTTGGCTCTATCTTGCATTGAAGTTGTTTCATCTGCAGGATCCAGTCCCAGAATGATTCTTGCATTTTGGTTATCATTTAATATGCAATATTTCTTAATTAAAAAAAAACAAAAAAAAAAGAGACTTCAAGTGGTTTGTACAGAGTGGTTTGTACAAAATGATTGCAACCCATACTACGGATGATAAAATTGCGAATCATAATGCGATTCATCTCGATTTTTCTAAAGGAAGGGAGAACACCTTACCTTGAACAGCTTTTTTTTTCTGAAATTGCCGTAGATAAGTGAGTAGAGGACTATTTGTATTTTCAGAAAGTGTCATTTAAATCTGCGCTTTGCATACGTTTGAAGGAAGTTCAATTTCAATTTTGACCTGGACAAAACGGTAGTTTCCAGGTGGGTCGGTAAGGTCATCACCAAGGGAACTGTTTCGGACCTGAGCTCTGATCTGAAGGGGTGCAAACTCGATGACGTTTGAGTGTGAGGGTTGCTCGGGGTATTGATGCTCTCAGGGACTCAGTCACTAAGGAATCAATTTGGAGGCACAACTTGGAGCTCGACATTCCTTGGGAATCACTGGGGCGGATTTTGTTCATGGACCAAAACCTGGACCTTTAAAAAATTTCAGATTAAACAGTAGCTCACCCAGGGCTATAGGGACAAAAGAGAAGTTCTTTGTCATTGGCTTTGTAAACATTTTTTATGTCAACTGGGACTTTTTTGATTTGTGGTTCTCAGACAAAGCTCACTTTGTCCTCTCGGGTCATGTGAACAGCAAAAACTGTATTTTGCTTCTCACAGTTTCGCACGCTCCATGCAGGAGTGGCTCAGGCACCATGGTGCCTGGACATCTGGAGCACAATTGGGAAAGGCGATAAAATTTAGACCACGTGACTGAATTGTTCGCAAATGAAATTAATTTGTGTGGCCAATACTATTATTATATTATAAATAAAGCAATTGCATCATCAGTTGTACAAATAGCAGGTACAGTTCTTGTTTGCCGTCATTTTCGGTCACTCTGTATTTCAATTCCTTATGGCGTGAAAAGAAAGCACCGGAGAAAGAAGCGATTTCCGCACGGCTCACGGGCTTCACGAGGGCTGTTTCTCTCTCACTTAAAACCAGGGAATGGGCGTGTGCAATGGCGTTCCTTGCAACATGGCTTAAGAAACACCTTCATTTGTCGACCAATCACATGACAGTGATGACCCCCGGCCATGCTGGACCGGTGTTTCAGAGGCATAGTACCCACACAGCTCTGAAAAAAAACGCAATGGAAAAGCAACCACACAGGGTGGAACTACCGGTAGGTGGGCACAACCGATACAATGGAAAGGGGCATAACATGAACACGTTTCATTAATTCGTTCAATTCACTTCCAGGCTAGCAGTCATTCATGAACTGCCTCCAATATGTTGCTCCTCATCTCCACACCACAGACCCAAGTAGTATACATCTGTTTTTGCCGTGTGATCCTTATGAGAGCCTTTGGCCATCTGGGCTGGCTTAATGCCTCTTAAAGAGGCAAAAAGAAAACAAATTGAAGCAGTATTGTGAAAATGCAAAATAGCCGGATTACCTAACTACAGTAGTTGATGTGAGAGAAAATTAACTATCACAAAAACATTCATTTTCTTTGAGAAAGCCATCCTAAGAGCCCCATAGTAATTGTTGTATCTTTTACTATGTGTAAATTTTTCATTTCAGTTGTTGTGACATACTTTTCATATTTTGCAAGGCCCTTGTGTGCTTTTGCACAGTTCTCACATCATGATTGTATTTCTTGACTCTTTAAAGCACACTGAATGGCTCAGTCGAAAGAATTGTGCATCGCAAAGCGAAGCGGCCTTGCCGCCTTGCCTTGATTTGCTGTTATCCTGAATGGGCCTTTTCTGTATTTAATTTGCAGCCTTGCTTTTTTTTCCATTCTCCTTTCATCCATTTTTTTTAACCATTTCTAAGGGATGGGGATGAATACTGCGGAAAAGTCTGAAGCAAGCCACCCAAACTGAAGTGGCTCAGGAGCCTTGAGGTTGTAATTAAATATTGTGGTGCAATGAAAACTGAAGAGAGAAACTTTGACTGAATTGACATCGCGATGAGCACAAACATGTGGTGTAATCAAGTTTTCTTGTGTGGGTTAAAGTAAAGTTTGAATGCCTGTGTAAAATGTTAGAGCAAAACACAATAGCAAATGTGTTGGTGTTAGTCAGTCAAACCAATGGCTTGGAAGACTTGGAAGAGATGATGAAATAAAAGAAGACAACATGAAAAATTACAATCCCGTAATCCTGTCTTTTTCGTTTCTTTTTTTAGTGTTAGTATGATTGACATTTCTTTTTTGGACAGCGCAGGCAATAAAACATTTTCCTTTTATGTCTGTGTGTAGGTTGGGGAGAGACAACACGTGTTGGTGACCGAAGAGTCCTTTGATACCCAATATTATGTGGCTCACAACAAGTTCTATGAGCAGGTAAGACATTTAACAATTAAAAAAAATATACATTGAAAAGTACAAATGTTGCTCTTGATCAAGCTACCGTAAGTAAGCTTTTCTTGTGGAATATCTTCAGTGTGGGAAGAAGCTTCACTTATAAGTGATTAGTATTTTTTTTCTTCAATTGCTTTTATTTTATTCATGCTATCAATTCGTTCTTCACACTGAACACATCAGATGAGCGAGCGGCTTTGCTCTGCATGTCACTTGAATTCTCACATGAAGGTGCCACTACCTGCAGCTTCAGCTCTCTGTCTACCAAATAAAGTAGGTTAAGCTGGAATATCACACACACACTCTCTCAAATGTGCACCCGCACCCTACGGTGGTCACAAGAGCATTTGGCAGCAATGACTTTTTTTTTTCCCTTCAAATGTATGAACATCAGCCCTAAAGACATGAACATTCCATCCAACGCACACACAGCTGTTCAGCGAACGTGGCTTCAAAGAACCTCTCTGAACCTGTGAAAAATTAACTTTAAAACATCTTCAAATAAATCAATTTCCTCCGCGCTTTAACTCTCATCAGAAACATGTTTGAAGTTGTGCTTTTTATTAGCAGGGAGGGCAGCGGATGGCAGTATTTTTTCCGCCTCCTTCCTTGCTCCCTCCCTCCTGCTCCCTCCTGCCCACCCCCTCAGCACCTACTGTACTTTTTTTGCATGCTATGAACTCAGGTTGCACGTTTCACGCTCCATGCATATGTTGTGCGTTCGCACACTTCGCACAGGTGCATGAGTGCTCATGTGGGCATGTGTGTCGTGTGTATGTGTTGATTCTTCAAGAAAAAGTGTTTCCTGTTGTTGAGAGAGCCTTGTCAAAATCAATCATTTGATTTGTATGGATTTCCACTGCATGTTTCCAATTATAAATAATAGTAATTAAATTCATCCATTCTCTGTTAAAATTGTGACTTAAGAATGCCAGCATGCGAGCTTTTGAGTTCCTTGGTCTTTTTTTTCTTTTGTACTTTGTGTTGTAAACTTATGAGTGAGCTTCAGCTCAAGTCGTGAGGGGAAAATAAGGAGGGCTACTGACGCCAATGCACTTTTAGGTGCTTTGTAAACTAGCTGAGTGGTGCTGTAAATGGCCAACCAGAGCCAATGCCCTAAGGCAGACATCAACACACAAGTAGGTTTGTCATGATTTAAAAAAATAAAATAAAATAAAAATGCACCAGATACCCTTTTCCAACACCAGAATTGACAGCAAGACCAGCCTCCCGAGTCTGCATCTCCAATGCAAGATCTCGCAATGGAGAGATTCCAGCTCATTTTAAATCATCTGTTAATCATGTGTTAATACAAACACGCCAGTCTATATGCATAATATAGTACTTAATTCACAAGTTGAGCTTTTATTTAGGAAAGAGTAAATTAAAAATTAGATAAGTTGGAAAACATTTTACATTTGAAAAAAACCTCCCAATTAACCACCAAACAAAAACAATAAAAAGTATGAATATCATAATACAGAGCCTGGGCTCAATGTAGTCACTAAGGTACTAAGTGTGAAATCGGGGCTTTTGTAATTGAATACAAAGCTGAGATATTTGCAGGGAGCGCAGTGACTTATTCTGTTGGATGAAGGGCAGCAATGTGATGCACCAGTTGATTGTACCTCATGGAAGCCAATGGGAGGATTTGAGTTCTTTGCCTTTCACGATACTGCCCTGGCATATTTAGAAAAAAGATATATTCCTGGTTTGTGTGTTTCAGTGTTGTCATAGTATATTCCCTTTCTAATTTTGGAAACGCACTTTTATTTACTTTGCTTCTGAATGGCATCAACTTGTGCATTTGTAAATGCTTAGGTGTTGTGACTTTGCTTATGTGAAGCACGTTAACTTGTCTTGGAAATGTGCTGTAAATGTATATTTAAGAATTCATGTTCCAAAGAACCAACGGGACACATGCAAACCGAACTAAAACCGTCGAACCAAAGCATTGAAACGGTTTTCAGAAGCCCTTCCACCGATTGTGTGCGTGTGAGTGCCAACTCGCCCAGCGGCAAGCAACGGCGACTGACAGGAGAGGGAACAAATCAGCCTGATGGAAGGTTGATGACGTATGGGAACAAAGGAGCATGCAAATGACCCGTTATCGAGTCCGGAAAATGACTTTTGTGTCCATTTCATTTATCAAATGATAATTCCATATAGTTATAATGATATCATGTCAGGCTAACACACGAACACAACTGTGTTTGAGTGAAAGCGTGTGCGCACGCATATGAGTGCGGACTGCTATTTCATTGGAAGCATGCAAGAAAAGAATGTGGTGGTTTATCAGAGGCTGGGATGGATTAATGGGTATGAGCTTCGTCACAAATTCAAAAGTTCAGAAGTCAAGTTACCAGCGTACTCTTACATAAGATTGTACTTTAGTTAAATGTCATAACTGCAACTGGGCAAATCGCCCTTGTTAATTGTAAATTGTAATTGTTTTGTAATTGTAACTGTTATGATCGTGTTGCTGATACCCGTTTGACAACATGTAACAGAAAAGGGAGTCAAATTTTAAGAGCGATTCCAAACTGTTCAACCTTCTTGAGTCTCCGCAATATCTCTGAAGTGGCATGTACTATATCCAGACTCTGAATTTGAATTATCCGACGTTGTAGCATTTGTAATCCGACCAAAATTTTATGTAAAGCAACACAAAATGCCAAAGTTTGAACTGGTATCATCAGAGTCATCGTGTGAGACGTCATCATTTCAGGCAGGACCACAGCGCTTTCTATATCAGTCGTTATTTGTTATACTTGTCTTTGTTGTCTGGATGAAGTAACAGTGTTTTTTTACATTCATTCATTCATTCATTCATTTTGGGTTTTCTCCGGGTCCTATCAAATGAAGCCTATCCAAGCCGACTCTACACAAGAAGCGGATGTACAGCGTACACTGCACTGGTCGACAGCCAATCACCGGGCACTTAAAGACAAACAAGCATTGACACTCCTATTCACACCTACGGAGAATTTAGAGTATATACATGTAACATGCGTGTTTTTTGGAATGTGGGAGAAAGCCGAAAAAAATCATTGCAAGCACTGAGAGAGCATGCAAAGGTCATACAGGAAGGCCGGAGCCCAAATTCGAGCCACCAACCTCAGGACTTTGAAGTGGATGCACTAAGAATTTGCTTGCCGTGTTAATTATTGTACATTTCATAAGTCTAAGTAAGAAGAAGTTCCACCGGATGACTAAATCTGTCATTTGGAACATGAAAGAAAACACAGGACTGCTGAACTCTGAGAAATGGGTCCATTGGGGGAGCGAGCAAGGAGAGGCCAAGGGTCAGCTGGGAGGAGCAGTGGAGGCAATGAAATGGATGTGCAAAGCTGTTGGGTGGGTTGACGAAGGGAAGGTCCGAAAGGGAGTGTGAACAAATCACTCGATCTCGCTTTAACCTGACAATTGTAATAAGCAGCTGCCTCACCTGCGTGTGCAAGGAGGTTGTGGGAGCGCGGGGGGGGGTGTTGCAGTGGGGGTTTCCAGTGACATGGGACAAGCTTTTTTTTCATCATTGAATCTCCCTTTAATGGTCCTCAAATGATTGTCACCAATATGCACAATGTCACCTACCTCCTCCACGTCCACTGTTTCAAACCTCTCAGTTTGCTGCCTGCTTACTCTCGCCCACACACACACACACTGTGGTGAGCAGCAGGTGTGATGATTAGGGAGGTGTGGCGCTGGCAGGTAGACGCCACGGCCGATCATATTCCAGCCACTGGATAAAGACTGACAGATTAGCACTGAGCCGGGCATAAATGCGCCGCCACAGCGGTAACATTTCAGCTCCATCATTTCACTTCTTCTGCTCTGCTATGTAGAGGATAGCACACAACTTTATGTATTGGGAAAAGAGTGAGTACAAGATGAACGTGGTATCGGAAATGCTGAAACACTCCATTGAAATTACATTTGAAAATAGTGTAATAAGATGCAAGCACAATGCTACGTTGTAATTGCGGAGAACCATGAAGGTGTCGTGAGAATATTTTTTTGTCCATACATCCATAAAAACGGTTTTGAGGTCACGGTCACCTGATGGCATGATACCTCCTACACACCAAATTCTTCCAAGATAGCCAATGAAATATTCCCTACAAGTCAGAAGTAGAGAACTGTCCACAATTGCTTTTTAAGATAATCACCATTGATCGATTGATTACAATATGTGTTTTACAGGTACTGGTTCCCAAGAGGTTCGAGTTCAAAGGGAAAATGATTGAAGTAGACATCTACGAGGCAGGAAAACACTTCCTGAAAGGACGACCAGTGGAAGACATAAAACCTTTCACTCCCTCCATTGCTGCTCCACTTCAAAAAGGAGAAGTGTCTGGCTTGATGAAGGTACACCCATTCATGCGCACACAATAAATACATACTTTCAATGTTAGTTGACATTTTTTGTACTTCAGCAATCAAATCTGAGATGTTCATTTCTTTACACCCCCGGTTATTTGTTCAACACAAATATCACGTACTTCTTTTTTCCACGATTGCATATTGTGTTCAGCTTTGAATTTTAGCTTCAATGAAATTGTGTATAACGAGGAGGTTGCTACAGCTTCCGTCACTTTATAGATCCTTACGGGATCATAAATTCAGGTGGTTCGAGTAGGCACAACAGTGAGGTGCAAATAAAAACAAGTCGTGTACACATATTTGCGTTCTCCATGCAGAAAAAGCCAACGTGTCAGTGGTAAGTCATCTAAGATAAGCGATGACTGGATAAACCGGCACACACACGAGCACGCACACTGGCTGACTGACACACGTGCATGGACTTGCACAGACACGCACAAACACCATGTTAATGTATCTGTTTCAGTGCATGGTATTTTTCACTGTGACGAGCTGTAGCTTATAGCTCAGGACATTGAGCCACAGAGCAGAATATGATACACTTTCTAATTTCACACTCCATCAACCTTTACTGCCAGACAGCCAGAGAAGGAAGGCAGAGAACAGAGGCAAAGGGGTCGCAGCGATCAAGGGAAGACAAGTCGCGAGAGAAAGTGAAAGGGAAATGGATGGCAGAATGAAACAGGGAATAGAGCGAAGGGATTCACATTAAGGCGACTGACATGTCACTCTGCAATGAAAAGTTCAGTGGTAAAGACCTTTGAAAGTTGCCTCATAAAGTCATTCACCCCATCCAGCACGCACGCACACACACACGCACACACACACACACACACACACATCCACACATCCCCCTCATTAATTTCACTTACACATACCCTCTTTGAACATACGCCATATTTGAATTTATTTAGCAATTTAGCATGTGCTATTTTTGTTGATGGATGGATAGAGAGAGAGAGAGAGAGAGAGAGAGAGAGAGAGAAATACACAACTCACAAAAAATAAGGATATTTGGCTTTCAGGTGAAATGTAATGATATTGCTGATTATCATCATCTTTGAATTATAATATATATTTTTATGCTATGAAATGATGTTCACAAGATGTCAATCGTAAAATGATACACAAATCAGCTGAGAATCAGTGGTGAGGACACAATGTGTCTTCCGACAGTATATACAGCATTTACTTTTCATTAGGCCACTAATGGGGCACTAATGGGCAACTAATGGCCGATGCACCATCACTCGGTGCCATTTTACCCATGCCCAAAAATATGAGAAAAAGAAATGCTAAAAACAGTATCATGTGATATTTTCCGTAATTCACTACTACAGGTACATAGTTCTCTGTGTTCGCATATGCTCTTAGCGATTATTTTCAAACAAGTATAATGTATTTAAATACAAATCGATGATTTCAACTTGAGTTTGGATTTTAATTCTGAACACAGCCACATCCCCAGTCAGAAGAGGCTATGCACATTTGTGCAACCACATGACCGTCTATTTTTTTCTTCAACTCATATTTTTAAACAATTTGATTGCCTTTTACCAATTAGATCTCACATTAAGGGTGTAAAAAGTTCTGAAATTATTTATCTTGGTCTCATTTTTCTCAAGTGAAAATGTTGGTATCGTGACAGCACGAATAACAAATAATGAAGCCATACTTTATTAAGAATTATGGAGCAACAATTGTGTTGTCCAATTGAAAAGTATGCATAATTATTTTCATCCTATTGCATAATATGCAGCAATCACTGTCACAATCAAATATTATTGTCAAAATGTGTGTGTGTGTGTGTGTGTGTGTGTGTGTGTGTGTGTGTGTGTGTGTGTGTGTGTGTGTGTGTGTGTAAATTCGGACAAATTGTTTTTGAAGTGAAATTTTAGAGGTTGGCAGCTTTGTGAGAGTCAAGGAGCTAAAAGTCGTTCCTAAAAGAAATTGATGATACTGTAACTCTTCTGTCAGACAAGTGAGATGCTCCCTAACAACTTTGGGGTCATCTCCGAGGCATTAGGGAATGATGCAATTAAACAAAATGAAATCCACTCTCAGGTTATGCAAACAACAGCTTGTTTTGATTTTGGTTCATATTTTTTAAGCCTCGGCTTTTCAAACAGTTTGTATCTGAGCTTTCTCAGGTACAAATGGCTACGAAATCATCAACTCACGTCGAGCTGTTGTAGGCATCAAACCTACGTGGTCTCAGGTTTACATACAAAGACATCCGCTTTTACCGCTCGGAAATCATAGCCAATCATCGATCCGGCCCTATTTGTTCAACACGTGCACATTTTGTATGGAAGCTGCCTGGTGTGCAATCATTTTCTCTTTGCGTCTTCAAAATGACAGGCATCTCACTTTGTTCTACTTGGTGTGGATCGACATGAAAGGCTGACTTTGAAAGGTTGATCTGCCTTTCCAATCATTAGTTGGTACTATCATCGAACAAACTATCACGCAGTTATGATGCATCGCACCATCTTGCTCCCCCTTCATTCTTGTGTGTGTTTTTTTTTTGTCCAAAAGCCTGTAATCTTGAGCTTGTAAGATGTGGGTGAAAATGTAATCGTTCTCTCCTGTCTTACAGCCCCCCCCACCCCCCACCCCACACACCTCGGTGTGTTGGGGACTCAAGCAAAGACTGATTGACAATAGATGGTGTGTACATAGATACGGGTAGATTAGCTTCGACAAGCATGTGGGACATGGGGTCAAGTTTGGATAAAACCAGCTATTTGGCCGTTGCCTTCATTTAAAAGCTTTAATTTTGAACTTTCCTTCCAACGAAAAAACACCTTTGGTGACTGCTTACTCTCCAGAGGATGTTTAATCTGATCATTTTCTTTCAACCACAACACTCGTGTTAGTTGGAATTTGAGAAAGCTTTTGGTATGCGCACAGAGAATTATAATTCTTATCCATGCAAAGTTTATTGACAATAAAGTTCTCATCTCCTGCTTGGATCTAGTCCATAATATTACCAAACTTAATTTATTTCACTTTAAAACTAACTACATGTGATGTTTCTTCTCACTGATGGCATATTGCCAAGCGAGCGCCATGTGCCCGCATGACTAAAAATATTTGACTTATTTTCAATGTTTTAGGAGCTGAATATTATTCCAGCAAAGGTTGCTACGAGATGTGTATTCAGAGATGTTTTTGCTCCTTCATTCCAGTGAAAAGCCAAGGTTTCAGAGCGACAACAGCACCTGGAAATTTAGCTCTTCTTTGTTCTCGATCTGCCTCTCATAGCCGTCTGTCAAACCTTCATTCACAGAAACAGCACTTTTCCCGTGGAAAGGCGAAGGACAGTAATGAGTCTTTTAGTGGGACACAATAGCAGAGAAAGCACTCAGCAGCACAGTAAAGGGGGAAAAAATGAGAAAGTATCTTCACCAGTCCTCGTCCTCAGATGAAATTAAATGATAGAAGGGGAGGGGGAGAGAAAAACGGAAGCAAGAAAGAAAGAGCGCAAGGTAGATGGGGAGAGATCAGGAGACGGCAAAGGCAGCATGAGTGCCATCTCATAATAATCAGGTCTTTTCACAGCATACTTTCTCAAGGAGACCCAGAGAATGGATGAGAGGGGAGAAAACAGCTCGGGTCCCTCCACAAGACAGCAAATTGACAGTTACTATCAAAGACATAAAAAGAAGAAGAGGGAGGTAAAAGTAGTCTCGTCAAAAACTTTTTCCACGATAACCAATGACAAAATGTAAAAGACTGACGACATATATATTCGGCTATTAGCTTTTTTGGCCCTTCCTTTCATCAGGGACATTCTTCTTATTCACTGTCATCATCTTTTTTTCATCAAATGAGCTCTTTAGTAATTTATACCAATAATATATGTATGTGTGTATAGATAGATAGATAGATAGATAGATAGATAGATAGATAGATAGATAGATAGATAGATAGATAGATAGAAATTCCTCGTCTCACCCCTCGGGTGGTGTCCATCCCCCATTCAGCTCGGGTCCTCTACCAGAGGCCAGGAAGCTTGAGGGTTCTGCGCAGTATCCTTGCTGTTTCCAGCACCGCGCTTTTCTGGACTGATATGTTCGATGTTGATCCCGGGATCTGTTGCAACCATTAATCCAGTTTGGGGGTCACAGCCCCGAGTGCTCCCACCACCACAGGCACGACTGTCATCTTTACCTTCCAGGCTCTCTCCAGCTCCTCTCTGAGCCCTTGGTATTTCTCCAGTTTCTTGTGTTCCTTCTTTCTGATGTTTCCATCACTTGGGATCACGATATCCACGACAACGGCTTTCCTCTGCCCTTTATCCATGATCACGATATCTGGTTGGTTCACCATTACCATCTTGTCAGCCTGTATCTGGAAGTCCCATAGGATCTTCGCTCGGTCATTCTCCACCACCTTTGGAGGTGTTTCCCCATTTTGACCTTGGGGTTTCTAGTCCATACTCCGCACAGATGTTTCAGTAGACTATTCCAACACCCGACCACTCCACCCTATTCAGGCCCACTGCCTAGTGTGCCTACCAAATCATGAGTTCTATATGGAGTTAACACTGGCTTTGAGCACAATCTTTTCTCAAATGAAACACTTGTTAAACACCCAAATAGCATTCAAAGTGTACGTTTTGTAAGTGCAGGTGTACCTCTGTCTCATACAACTCAAGTTTGTTTCTTGATGTCACACAATGTCATCTGTTGACAAAAAAAAAAAAAAATCAAAACAGTTATCGCTTGCTCATCTATTTATAACCGTTTTTGTGTTGGGGTTTTTTTTCCTTCTGAGAAATGCCACAAGATTGCAGTTGGCCTCTGTCTGACTGTTGTCTTTCACAGCAAATGACTTGTTTGGTCTTCAAAACAGCAGGCAGAGCTATTTCAAGCGTTTCACTTGGCATGTCAAATTTTATTCCATGGACTGTGGTTTGAGGAACCAAAATTGCAATAAGAGAGAAATTATTACACCATTAAAAATCCTGGCTGTGTCTGCTTTTCAGTATTTTAACCACATATGCCAACTGGAATGACACAGTTTCATTCTCTTGTGTTTATTTCACATCAATATGCTTTGTCTGCCCTTTTCTTTGAGCTTGACTTTGAACACATCTGAGCAATATGTATAAATAGCCCAGAACACAGTCCTCAGTTGTGGAGAAACATTGTTGAGTCATTAAGTAACGTGCTTTTGTTTTTCATTCTTAGACTAAAAAGTCACCTACCTATATGTCTGTGTGCCTCCTCAATAAACCTTAAGCCACACACAATCTTTTTATCCGGCAGGGTATTCGCAGGCTTTGCAAAGTGATTGTGTTCAAGAACAAAAGTAGCATTTTACTTGCTACTTGCAAATAGACAAGTAGCAGTACAGCCAGTAAAAAAATAATAATAATAATAATCATAATAATAATAAAATATGAATTATGTGACTATCGTTGAGGAATTAGCAGTGGAATAATGTCTGTGATTACGTCTCATCAAGTATACATCTTCTTTTACGCTTTGTTAGATCACTCCTGGAAGTACCCCAATGTTCAAAACTTGGCCCCCCACTACTGTATTCCCATAGTCAGGAAATGCTGGAGGCTTTGCAACATCATCATATCTGTCTCAATCTCAGTCGTTTTCGGAGACACACTTGCGAAATATGATCCGTCCCTTTTTCCAGTGGCACCGAATCACCAAACACTTGTTTGGCAAATAGCTTGTACTCACAAGTTACTGAAAGTCAAATGCGCTAGCTTGGAAAGAACACTACAACTACAGTATAATAATAATAATAATCATAATAATAATAAAATATGAATTATGTGACTATCGTTGAGGAATTAGCAGTGGAATAATGTCTGTGATTACGTCTCATCAAGTATACATCTTCTTTTACGCTTTGTTAGATCACTCCTGGAAGTACCCCAATGTTCAAAACTTGGCCCCCCACTACTGTATTCCCATAGTCAGGAAATGCTGGAGGCTTTGCAACATCATCATATCTGTCTCAATCTCAGTCGTTTTCGGAGACACACTTGCGAAATATGATCCGTCCCTTTTTCCAGTGGCACCGAATCACCAAACACTTGTTTGGCAAATAGCTTGTACTCACAAGTTACTGAAAGTCAAATGCGCTAGCTTGGAAAGAACACTACAACTACAGTAACAGGAGAGATAGTAGACGAACTGCTATTGTTCTTGACTGTCTGCCTCTAAGTTGACTCGCAAGCAGGCTTTAGGTCTTGTCCAACAAGCCATATGTATGTGTGTCTCCAAACAGGATGTCTTGAAAGTAATCGTAACTCAGGTCGGCATGCTTTACCCCAGTGCTTAAAGCATCTGCTATATTTCCTGTTATAGTGGCTGTCATGTGCCCAGCATGTGTTTGCATGGGCCTCAATTACACAAATGGGTTCCACTGTATTTCATTGAGGCGACCATAAAAACATTTTATGCAGTCCATCTGTATGCTTGCTTCTGGCTGTGCTAATTGTCTAAGGAGCCTATTTTTGACAACGCATTAGTGTCTGCTGGTATTTTGTCACTGCCCAAAAATTTTTATTTTTTTATTGTGAAGTCATCTGTTTCACCACAATGTTACAAGTCACACAGTGTCGTCCTCATATTTTTACAGGATTAGTGTTTAGCATGGAGTTGGCATTTTCTACATTTATTTTGGGTACACTGGCCTCCTTCCACTTTCCAAAATCACGTGAAGTTAATTTCTTCTTGCGTCAATTCAGTTGTGTGCCCTGCAATTGGCTCGTGACCAGTCCAGAGCGTCCGCCACATCTTGCCCAGTCAGCTAGATTAGGCTCCAATTACCCGTGAACCTAATGAGGACAAGCTCTATAGAAAATGGATGGATGGATTTTACACCAGGGTGTCCTTAACAGCTCAAGGGAAGCTTGAATGGTTTTGCATCCATTGCATATGTCGTGGACTTATCTTAGCCCACATTTTCTTGGGTGGGATTTGCTTACAGCATAAAAATAAATAAGATATAATAATAATGGGTCAATTCCATTTCTTGCCACTCCCATGTTGTGGTCCTGTCACATTTGTAACTAATCCGGTCATGCGATAGTCGCTTTCACTGTCCCATTTTTACATAATTCCCATTTTATGGCATTTCACTGGACTAGAGATGGATACTTTTCAAATGGACAAGCGTGCTCTGTGCTCATGAAAGCATAGCCTTGCTTTGTTAATAACCAGAGGCATTGTGACAAATCTGCATTCACAGAAACGTGTTCTTGATTCGTTATGAATTTGTAAGTTCTGCACCCCAGGCAAAAAGAACAACTATTTCTGTTACTCTTTACTGTGTTCAACTGACTTGTTGACAACATTCTTTTGCTGTTTTGGAGGCGTGAACATCCAGTACGACTGTCAAATTGTGGACATGGAATCTAAATCCTAATACTCGAACTGTTGCTCGTCGTAATTGTCCCAGTGGTTTTGATAGGTCACTTTTGGCTAACTAAAGAGCCTGTATCTTTTTACACACATGCACACAAAACTTCAGTTGTTTCTAGAGTGACACTGACAGCTGGTGAAGATCATGTGAGAAATCCGACCAGGGCGTATTGTTGTTTCTTCTTTCTCTCGTGAGGCTGGTGTCGAATTGCAGTAGTGGGAGACGAAAGTACCATTTCAGTCTTCCAGAGTCTTTTACCTGTGTCAGTCCATCTGTTTCCTGATTTTTCTGGATGATTGTGTTTGCCCTGTACCCCCTGCTGTGTGCAGAGAGAGCATGATGATGCTGTAAAACCTGCGCGCGTTCACATGGCGGTGAAATGTCACACAATCGTCAATCTTTTCCTCGGGCGTTCTCTCTTCCCTCTCAGTTTTTCACCGCACTTCCCTCCGCTCCCACTGCGCTGACATGCATCCACCGCCACTTAGATTTGCACTTATCCTCCCAACTAGTAATAGATATTAGCCTGCACTGTTCAGTCTCTATCCTGGCACCCCGGTGTTTAATGACACTTGCAGGGAGACAGCGATGTAGACAGATGGGGACGAAGGTAGTAGGTAGTACACTTGGGCCTGACACCGTTCCTGGATGATGATACATCTGTCTGTTGTTTTTTTGTGGTTCTCTCTTTTCTTTTTTTTCAAACTTGACAGTAAGATTTCACCGTCTTTTTTTTTTTTTAAAGCTCAAATAGTTTGTGCGCATCTTCATTCTGAGCTTGATAAAACCTGTTTCCAGAGCTCCCTTTTTGGCACCAATTCTTTGCTAATAAGCAGTTAATGTCTATACTTGCTCAAATGGGGAGAGAGTGACTGCATCATTTCCGATCAAGACAAACATCAAACGGCGATTAATAACTGCTTTTGGAACATGGGTCCCATATGTTTGGCAGTGCGAGCCACATTTGACTCAGCGAATCACCGGGCTCCTTTCTCGTTACCCAGAAAACAATGTCAAACGGATTACGCTCCTGTTGTTTGTTTCATAGCAGGAATGAAAGGCGGAAGTCACTTTTTTGGAAAAGAGGTGTGGAAAAGTACATCAGTTTGGGAGAAACTTTATTGCGATGGGATAAGGAAGAGCCGGTTTGCTGAGGATCTGATTAAGTGTGCAGACTGAAGATTTTTTTTTTATATCCTTCAATGGAACTCTACACTCCTGCAAATCTTGAGCTGTCACTGTTTATTATTATGAAGCACAATATAACATACTAACATGCAGAAAGACAAATAATGGTTGTAGTCTGACCTTGTTGGCATTCTGTTTGTATCAAGTCAAGTACAACTTTATCAGCACAGATGAAATTTCCTCCCTCTTAAACAGACAATCTGAGCATTGCAGCAAATCTAATGTTTGCCTAAAACCGCTGCTTTGACTGCCGTCAGCTCGTCCAACAAGAAAACATTTCATTGTCTTTGAAGCATCTGCCACAAAACAAAAGTATTAGTTTCACCATCAGGTGCAGTGAGCTGAACATAAACCAAACTTGAATGTGTCAGCGAGACTTTCCCCTCGTACCACTATTGTCCACCGCCACTGGTAAGTGACTTATGGATGCGTCACTTAGGCGCTGGCGGTTATTGTATCCCTACGGCATTATGTGCGCCAACAGAGGAGAGTGCGAATGAGCGGCGGCAGTAGATAGTAGAGACGACCGGAGGATTGGAGCGTGTTGGACCATTGTGCAGCTGCTTACACACTCATGTGCATGCAACACATGTGGGCGTCCACTGTAACACTCTGCACATATGCCTAACTGTTGGTTCTCAGAGGTCAAAAGTGCAGTTGGTTGGCCAAGAAATTCAACATACTGGCAACTTGAGAAGATTCTTCATATGATTCTGTAACGACACACAAGAGTGGACAGGACAATCGTCATTTCATTTGTGTGAACATGATACATTCCTAACGATGGTAAGAAAGACAACAGGCATGAAAGGGCGATGATTAAAATAAAAGAGTTGACGATCGAGGTGCAAAGTGTCCATCTGCTTTTTGGTAAGTAGAAAAAGCCATCGCTTACGACACTTTCCCCAGTGAGCTTGTTGAAAGGTTATTCAAGAAAACCGCAGATCAATTGCTCGATATCCCCCTGCATAATCCATCTTGGCGGTGATAAGGCATTTTATCAACAGTCGGGCAGGAGGAGATGTGCTGGAACCACTTCAAGGTCATCCCGATCCATACTCACGGATTCTCTCCTCCTATGTGTCCACAGCTCATATTGACACATCGCATGGAGAAATCCCTCTTTATTTTGTGATCAATAGCCTCAGCCGTCTTGTCTCCCTTAAACTAAAAAGAAAATAAATGTATTATTTATCCACGTCAGTAGCAAACATCCAAACATTCCCCAATTTTGGCCCGAAGGCACTGAATGCTTTTTGGATTTTCCGCACGAGTTATAGGTAGCAGCAACCGTGTTTTTCTTCACGTGGATGCGATTGATAGCGAAGCAGCTTCACATCAAAATCAATGTTGTATTGCTTTGCCGTCTCCACATTGATCTTTCACACATCCCATCGCAGCTCATTGTCAACATCAACTCCCATTTCAGCAGACGGGCGCCGAGGAATAATTTCATTACCGCATTCAGCTTCTTGCTTTAATTACTCTCACTAATATTCTGCATTTATTCGTAAAATAACAGCTGTTTTTTTTTTTTTGGGGCCTGTTTTTTTTTTTTTTTCTCACATGAATGCATTCATCCACGAGGTATCAGATTTGCTTCATTATCATGTTAGTTATTCTCAAATTAAAACAGCGTCGCTGAGGGGCAGCAGATGGAAGTAGACAGAAGGTGGAAATCCTTGTTCAGGAAAAACACTGAAAGGACAACAATTTTTGTCCACATTTACAGGGCAAAAACAGATGCATCAACACTAAGTTCAAAATTATTTAGACTCCTAAAAATAAATTGCGCAGAGAGATGACTAATAAACATAAAGGAAATCCGAAACACTGCACGCGTGTGTTTGTATAGGGCTGGGTAAGAAGCAGCCTTTTCACCACACTAGTGTGGCATGTCGCGAGAGTTACTGCAGCAGCTCGCCACGCTGACCCTCAGTTCAACTTTACTGCAACTGCAAACTTTTAGTGGATCCCTCCACTTCTTTGTGGAGAAATTAACATTCTTTTTGTGTCCAAAGAAGATGCTGAAAAGCCTTTTTCTCTTTGTGTGTTTTCTTCGCAGGAGCAGATGGTATATGGTGTCCAAGGTCCCTCTTCTGTGTCTTCCTCTGTTTTGTTGATTGGGTCTTACAGTGTGGACCGAGAGCTATTGAAGAGGCTGGGGGTCGGACTGGCGCTGGCTGCCGCATTACTGGCTTTTATTGTGGAGAGGATCTATTAGCGTTGCAACCGTAAGATGGAAGAGGAGCCGTAACCAGGGAGAGGATGGCGACATCAACAGCATCTTTGAATGGGAGCGACATCTTCAAATTAACCGACTTGTTACTTTCTGTGCTTTCGTGTTGCACCCAAAGCGGGCAAAGGACATCTCGGTTGGATTTTTGCTTTTAATTTCACTTCATTTGGCCTCTGTTTGCTTTTTTTGGATAAAGGCACATAAAAGTTTGTGTACGTCTTTTGGTACCAACTCAACCCCATCCAACCATTGCTCCATATAAAGAGTTCTACATGGAGTAAAAATCAGTCAAAGAACAGTTAAAATAATAACACAAAAACTGTAAACACCATAAAACACAAGAACGATGGCTCATGCAGTTAAAAACGATCGTATAGAAAATGTGTTGGAACACGAGTTTTAAAAATGGACAGAGAGCTTGCCTAACGTTTAACATAAGCTATTTCTAAAGTGAGCGAGCGGCAACAGAAAAAGATCAATGCCCTCACTGCTTTAAAAAAAAAAAGGGGTGAAAAGACATTGCAGACTTGCCATTTTGGAATGCGTCACTACGAAGCTTTGGGCACATGTCCGTCACATGTTCAGACTGCTGTTGCTGGAAAATCAGGCGTTATCCTCCGAAACTTTTCTATGATTTACTACAAGACTCATGAGAATGCGTATACCTCTGAGTGTTACTGAGTCGAAACGGGGTCCTATAGAATAACCGGTGAAGTGTCTCCCGAGTCTTTACCGCAGCTGGTATTTTTCTGTTTTTCGCTCTCCCCTACACAAGCACACGTACACACAGTCTGCCTGTCTAATCTCTTCCT
>NW_017805385.1:1772491-1796686 GCF_001891065.2 Hippocampus comes
GTGTGTGTGTGTGTGTGTGTGTGTGTGTGTGTGTGTGTGTGTACTGTGCACATTCACAGTTCTGCTGTTTTGATCTCTTAGAAAACTCACTTGCTTTATTTGCTGTTAAAATCTGGAGTAGTGGCATTAGTGGGATATGTTTTTGATTAGTGAACCTACAAAATACTTAAAATTAATTAAAGTTCAAGCTTCACCACTTGGCACAATGGACAGTATGTGCACGGTTTTCCATGCTTATTAAATTTGGGATTTCTGCGGCAACAGAAAAGGACGATTTGTGTTGCATCGTAGCAAATGAATTATACGCAGAAAAGCATAAAAACAGGAAATGATGTACAGTGGTACCTCTACTTACGAATTTTCAAGTTACGAAATGTCTCAACAGTAAAATATTGCCTCTTGTTACGAGAGAAATGTCACGATACGAAACGTAAAAATACAATATGGTCCGCGACTCGCAGCTCCGAGTTTCCTGAACGCAACGTACTTATAGTTGTTCTGCTATTGGCTATTACCGAGCATCATCCTGGCATCCCATTGGCTAAGAGGGTCTTATACTGTATGTGTCTATGTGTGGAGATGGATAGATATGTGTCAATGCAGCGTCCTCGTCGTTCGCCCCTCGATAGATTTCCGTAAATGTGAATCACTAAGAAAAAGTGTTCACCAGTCGGGTGATCGCTCACTATGCTGATGTTTGCCATGGACATTTTCGAAGCATTGTTAAAAGCCAACAAAAGCAAACGTCCTTGGATCAGTTCTTTACAAAAGGCCAGGCAATAACCACTTCTGAGAGAGAGCATGGACTAAAGAGGGCAAAAAACGATGAGGACGCAGTTAAAAGTTAAATGATCACCATTTTTATTCTTTACTTTTATTCTTTATTCTTTGTTTTTTTTTTTAACATTCTGCACAACTCTCATTTATTGTGCAATAATCTAATTGCAACATATAGTTGTTACATATTTTGATGCTTTAGGAAACATTTATGTCTGAATTGGGGTGTGGGGGTGGGGTGAATTAGGGCATTTATATGGAAAACGTGTCTCTACTTACACAATTTTCTAGTAAAGAAATGTCTTCCAGAACCAATTAATTTTCGTAAGCAGAGGTACCACTGTACTCACTTCTAATACTGTGACAAAATGTACATCGGGTTGTGGTTTGACTGTTTTGGTTCATAACAACGTGCAACCGTTTTTTTGTTTTTTTTCCCTCATTTACCAATGTGGTGAAGCAGTGGCCACTCCAGAGTACAAAGAATGAGTTCACCAAGTCAACCTGATGCCGTAATGCCAAGCTGAAAGTCAGCATGTTCCATTAGCCTTTAATCCAACAATGCTCTGAGTTTCCAAATGGTTCGAAGTGTAGCAGAGCGCATTCAGAGTGTATTTCTGAATGCACCAAGCCACGATGGCTGCGCATAAAGTCGATCCCGCGAGTCACTATGAATGCCACTCAAGTACACTGCTTTAGTTCATTGGTAAATGAAGGGGTATGGGGGGGAGAGTTCAATGTGTCCTGTTCGATTGCTCGGCACATGCAACTCTTGTTTTTTTTCGTTTCCTAATGAGGCGAAGCAGTGTAAAGTAGCACTAATGCTAATAGCGACGCGTGTTGTCGCTTTGGAGCTATTTTTGTGCGATCAGTTCTGCGAACATCTGCTACACCTGCGAGGAACTGACAAACAGCAGCAGATACCTGTTTCGAGATCCTTTTGGTTACTCGCATAACCAATTCGCAAATCAATTCCAATTTCTCCCATTTTATGCACCAGAAATCTTGGGTTGGAGAGTTTACATCTTGTTGGACATCGCTATGTTTGGACAAACATGTCATTCTATGTGCATCATGTAAGACTTATTTAATAACTCAGGTGCTTATTTAGGAGAGAAACGATTAGATAAGTGTTTTCCAACCTTTGTCGAGCCAAGGCACGCTTTTACATTGGAAAAATCTCACGGTTCACTGAAGTTAACTGTAAAACTGAGACATAAAACAAGAGACTTAAACAATGTATATTTCAACACCAAAATCAATTCACATTGATGTTATTATAAGCCATCCATCCATTTTCAACACTGCTTATCCTGAACAGGGTCACAGGGAGTTGCTGGAGCCTATCCCAGCTGACTTGGGGCGGAAGGCAGACGATACACCGAAGTGGTCGCCAGTCAGTCGCAGGGCACATACAGACACAGATGAACATTCACACCCACGTTCACACTGTCACTGAGTGGGAACCGATCCCACGCTGCCCGCACACAAGTGCGGCATGTGTACCACTACACCATCAGTAACCAGTTATTATAAACCTTCTCGTTATATTCCGCTACTTTAACCTATACTGTACACCAATATTTACAAACAGAGAATACAATAAAGTCACATTGTATGTTCTGTTTGCTCCGTTGGAACATTGACTATGACTGAACTTAACTATTTAACTCCACAAGGCGTACTTGTACGTCTTTTTAAAATTAGGCCCCACCTACCAAGGACGTACTTGTACGTCGAAGTCTTTTTTTTTTTTTTGTGTCATAGATAGGAGGAGGGTCTGATGCAATCTGTGAATGAGAATAAGCCGTTTGCATTGTAACTCATGTAGAAAAGCGACTAGTATGTGGCAGTGGTTCCTAACGTGCTTGAAAGGCATGCTTTTACAAAAAGCTCTTTTTCTCCGTTTTTTGCCCAGGAATCGCCATTTTCATGAAACTTGGCCATTTATTAATGCCGATTGCTGAAGAATGGAAAAAGAAGAGAGTCCAAACTTTATTTTGGTAGGCTCCATGTTTATATAGCATTAGAACCAAATATTCTGTGGGCCTTGCAAGATCACTCAAAATCCAGTAAAATGCTGGGATTGAGGGGGTTGCTCCAGTGAAAATGGCTGGGATTGAATGAGTTAATTGAGGAGCTTCTTTGCCTCCTCTTCTTGCTCTTCGTTACACTGCAACTACTGGATGTGACATGAGCGCCGCCCCACATGTGGCACAATGTGGTACTACACTAAAGTTGGACTTTTAGATACGTACTGACGGACCTTCCGTCTGTTCTGACTGAATGCTCGCCTCTGATACCGATGGCACATTTATTTCCATCTCCTGTTCGGTGGTCATGATTAGATTTTCCTCTTTGCCATCACAGGCAACAAAAAAGTAAAGCACACTTGCGGAGCCAATCCTTTGTATGCCCACTGAACTGAGATTGCAACATTTCCTGAAGCCTCATATGATTTCCGCATCAATCACAGCAGTTCAATCTCCGTTCTGAGCAACTTCATAGATTTTCACTGATAATTCCGCTGTAACATATGCTTTCCTCAAGCAGTGTGTGGGAATTTTTACCCAAATGGCTCAAGGGGGCCGAGAATAGACTTAAAACGGTGTGCTTCTACAATTTGAAAAAGAAAACTCTCAAATCATGGCACTTTAAAGCATGATTAAAAGTGAAAATGTTTTCACTGAAGCGTTCTGTTCAAAGTCATGAATGTTCATTCCCAACAACTGTGGGCATCAGTGAAATTGCCAGAAGCAAGCTGGCCCACATGAGTGTGACCAATTAATTTTTGCAATTTTGGGGACCAACATGCTTTGTTGCGTTCTGTCGCCACCTCCCACCTACTAAACACCCAAATCCACACCCTCCCCCTTTCCTCATCTCCCTCTGCCTTCGCTTTTCTATAGGCCCTTCACTGCACACCAGTGCCTTCTGGAACAGAGGGGAAAATTACTTGGCAGCCGTATCCATTCCTAATGTGTGTGTGAGTGTGTACTTTGTATGTGCACAAATCCATGAGTCCTTAAGTTCAACCCAGTCTTCGTTTGATGGACCTTCATGCCTGCATCCGGTGATTGCCGGGTTTTATCTACAAGCACACACACACACACACACACACTGCAAAGCAAACTGGGCATTTACAGCGCACAAGGGAGAGATTGGCGCTATTTGAGTGTCGCGGCGGCTTGCCAATTGTGTTTTGGTGTGTTTGATGCGCTCGTACGTCTCGACTTGAGTGTTTTGAGGCATTTGTATTGCTGCGAGACCAGAGTCAGTACTGTAGCGCAGCACTGTATTGTTCTTGAAAGCACTTTAATAAGAAACACATCAGCCAGTACTCTAGTACATGGATTTCAAGGCCGTTTTTAGACTGAGTGAAAAGCAATGTTTCAGTTCATGTTCTGGGGAAAAATTTGGATTTGTTTTCCTGCTATTGTCCAATGTAGAAGATAAGAGTGGGTTGACTGATGTAACGTGGTGATTGGCGGGCACCCAAAGTCACCTGGCATTGGTTCCAGCTCACCTGTGACGTGATTGAGCACGAGTAATGTGGAACGTGGATGTCTATACATGTATCCGTACTGTATTGATATAACAGATTACAGTATATTGAAAGGAAAAGCGCAAAGAAAGTCGGACTGGACCCGCAGCTGTTGTTTTGCTCCTGTTAATATTTGATTAGAGGTCTTCCGTTGGCGGCCCTGAAACTTTTAATGATGTTGTTGTCGTAATAAGAGTCCTGAGGGCTGCCTGGTTTCTATGGCGATGTTCTCCCGTGGAATCGTCCACACATGAAACAACGCTGTTTTACATAACTACGTGGCTGATGTTTAAGCCCATCATGCGGAACTTAAATCTAGCTCTCCCGGCAGTAATTACAAAAGTGTAATTCCAAAGACGGTGGCAATATTGTGGAGACAATATAGAATAGGATAGGACGCATGCCCAAAGACCACCTCGAGGGCTTTTGTCAGTGCCGTGTAAACTAATGTTATTTTGGGACCGTGCCAATGTTTTTCTCAGGCAAGCCTAATTTAAACAATACTTGGACATGAGCTCATTTGCTATTTAAAGTACCGCCCGCTCACAGTGTTGCCTGATAATCAATTGCGACCTGCTGATCTTGGATACGACCTTGTCTGATAACATTTCTGGTGAAAAAGAATCAATGGAAAGTCGTGTTTGAACTGAGGAAGGCGGCTGTCAGCGGATGTGTGCTGGGTTTAGAGAGACACTTGCATTCGACTCCGTCTCCCAAAAAAAAAAAAAAAAAAAGAAGCCTGTGATCAGTAAATACATGGCAAGTTTCTTTCTTGGAAAATGGAAAAATAACTTCTCTGACTCAACTCAGGTCAATTTGTGTTTAGGATGGGAGATATTTAACTCATTCACTCCCAAAGACGTTTTTAAACATCTTTTCAGACTTGGTCCAGAATTGGCTGGCACTGGATGAGTTTAAAGGACTTCAGTGTTGTTTTTGTAATGGAGTGATCATTTTCCACCACTCATCTCATGAGCAAGAGCGCTCCAACTAAAGCTGAAACTGACAAACCATTTGGAAGCATAACCTCACTCATTTCTGGCGGAGAGCAAACTTCAAGTTAGCATAACAGTGCTATGACAGCAAAAGCAGCCTGAGTTGGGCAATGTTTATATCTATCACAAATATTTGGATGTGCCGTGTGATTTTCCAAGTGCGCCACAAATAGTCTTGGTATTTATCACTCAAAATGCAAATTTTTATGATGGCATTCTCTACACCACATCAAACTAAAATGTCACCTCGGCACAGATAAACAACAATTGTACACGTTTTTGGATAACTACGCTTGATTTATGAAAAACATTCATGAGATTAAGCTTCAGGACGACTCAAATGGGAAGGAATTTTCATTCAGGTGTTTCCCCCTTAAAAAAAAAAAAAAAAGGTCTATTCACAATTATGTCACTTTGGTCAGGTGCTTTTGAGCCACTGGTATTTACGATTATCCTCATTTAATGGTTCTAATTCCAAAAAGATATATGCGACAGTTTTTCCGAAGCAGATGTTGATTGTTTTATGTCATATCCACTGTCCGAATGCTTCTGGACCTAACTGTACTTGTGGTTGGGGAATATGGTAAAGACGTAATTGGAAACACATTGAAAACCTCTCTTTGTAGTTGCCCGGCCTCCTGCTTTGAAGGCTGTTCTAATGTGAGCGCGTTTGATTTATGGGCTTTCTCGCCAACATGTTGCAAAACAACAATCATATGCGCAGTTGAGAAGTCATTCACAGGGCAGCCTTGCAGGCGGAGGACGCTCACTTCAGATAAAACAAAAAAAAAAAAGACAAATAATAATGGCAGCAAAATAAAAAGCCCTGAAGACATCTTCATCACATTTTGATTTATTATTATTTTTTTTTCCTCTTGTCTCGTACCACATTGTCTGTGCTCATTTCAGCATTATATTCTCACTCTATTCTCTGCTCTTCCTGGCCCGGCCAGCCTCCATTCTTTCCTTTGACAGCTCCCGTTAATTCCATGGCCCCTCACCTCACCACTTTGAGACCAACCGATATGAGAACATGGATGTGTGAGAGGAGGACAAAGCATTAGGTGTGAACAAAAAAGGAAGAAAGATAAGAAAAATGGAAAAACAACATCAAGAAGAAGAAGAAAAAAAAAAAGCAATCCTAAGTAGATGGTAAAGATAAGGAAAATGAAGTAGAAGAATTGAGATGCTGCACTCAGCCTCCCCACAATCCTTTGCCTCTTACAGGAGAGGCAATTACAATTTCACAGATTGAAATTAAAATCCCCCGTGGTAAGTGTGTGTGCGTGTTGGTGCACGTGTGTAGTGTGTGAGATAGAGTGGGCTGTCAAAGTGATTTCAAGCTGTTTATAGCCTAAGCTCACAAAATAGATCCTCATATGGCAAAAAGGAAGAAAAAAAAACTAAATCCTTCACAACTGCCTCTTTTTTTTCTTTTTTTTTTTTTTTTTTTTAAGAAAACAAATTCCTTAAATATTAATTGCCTGGCTGGGTCCTGACGATCGGCTTATTTGCTTGTGATGAGCTTGCAAAAGAAAAGTACTTCTAATCTCTCATTCGCTGTTGACTGTCATCATTAATCTCTCTTTTTGCCTCTCCCTTTACTCTCCATACATCTCCTTTAAGGGAAGACTTCTTTTTTTTCCCCTCTCTATAAAGATCTTTGAACCCGCGTGGCAGTGGCATGTAATATCAAAATTGTGATAGAATTTCTCCACCTACATTATTTACAGTCATGGAGATTTATAGTCTGCGTTGGGTTTCATATCCTCCATTCCCAGGGTGCATCTTGATGTATTCCTGTTATAATGCTCTCGCCGTTTTGCAGTTCTTCAACTCGGATTCCGTGCGGGATACGCGCGCCTTATAATCTTCGAGTATTTGTATCAGTCATCAACGTTTATAGGCTATCAAGCTTCATTCATGGGAAGGCAACAAAGAACATTTTTCCACTGTTGACATTCCCAACTGGGAGCTGCACTGTGGGAATTCTGCCCACTACGCAGCCTCCACGCCGTAGTGGATTTTTCATCTCGAAGCACGATATTCACTCCTTTTCTTCAACTAGAGCATACAATTCCATTAGAAGAGGAGAATCGGTGTTTGCGCCAAAGTACGTAACAGTTCGAGTGCACTAAACCGTTTGCAGGTTTTTTTTTTCCTTTGATCAATTTTGAACGCACTGAGAATTGATCATCTTCATGCCCGTGTAAGTAGTACTTAAGCGCAAAGTTCCCAAGTTTCACAAAACCTCCGATTCATTCCCCCACCGATCATCGAGGAGTGCTGCCAGCGTCACGTTTTCAAGTCATTTCTTCTCACTTGTTGGCCTCTTCACCAGAGTGGCTCGTACGTTGAGTGTGACAGATACGTGCACTCCAAATGTGGATTTAAAGTGTGATTGCTGTGCTTGTGTTGAATTTAGCTTTGCGGTGTGCCCAGATGAGCAGTTCTCCCCCTTTGGACATGACAGAATTTTAAAAAGCCAATTCACCCCATACATGCAGCCTTTATATTTCCGATGTATAGATTTTTTTTTCTTTTTTTCAGTAAGCTAATACCAGTGCTGTAAGAACAGAAGAAGCACGTCTTTTTGACCTGTTGTGCTCCCCGGAGTGTTTCAGTTTGCAAGTGCGTGCATGCGTGCGTGTGTGTGCGCGCGCGCTCAGTAGTATCAAGGGCATTAAGTGTGAAAGTGATTCTACATTGCCCAAGGGAGAAGTGAGCTGGATATATGCCCCGCAGCTCTTATAAAGAAAGAAGGATCACTCTTCATTGTGGACAATAAACCGTAAAGCAACTAAAAGCCGACGATGAGTATACACACATGCTCGCTCTATCGACTCGGCGGGATCGAGTCCCTTCCAAACGTTTCGGAACACTGAGGCCATTTGGGCATGGTGAAGATTGGTCGGCAAGCACTGTTGCTGGCTGCCTTGTTTCAACACGGAAAATGATTGAGTCGCTACTTCAAGAGCAGCGACAACGAGCTAGCTCTGACTGGCCAACACTAGCTGGTTCTGAAGAGCAAAAGACGAACTGATTTGTCTATAAATAATGAGCATCTCTGGGGTGTATGATGTATTTTATTTCAAGTTTTTAGTTGTTTGCGGGGGAACTATTTGAAGATAAAGGTTTACCTAGTCATTATGGTATTCATCTTCAAATACACAAAATGCCCCTCTCTCTCTCTCTCTCTCTCTCTCTCTCTCTCTCTCTCTCTCTCTCTCTCTCTCTCGCTCTCTCTCTCTCTCTCTCTCTCTCTGCAATGCATGCATCTTGCATTTTTGTTTATTTAGGGAGTGAGATGTGGATTGGGTCAGGTCGCCAGTGAAGGCTCATGTCCCAAATGCACCGTCTGCCACTGCAAAAAAAATAACATACAACTAGGATTAGATATCTGAAATCACGGCAAAATGTGCGTGTTCATGGTCTGCCAAGATATTTGTTCTTACCAGGCAATTTCAATTATCATAAGGCACAGTACAGTGTGGGAAAAGCATGTGCACCATTGGCTTTAATAAGTGATTGAGCCTCCTTTGGCAGGAGTAACGCCCACCAAATGTGTCCGATAGATTCATTTTCGTCCATAAATGCGTGTGTTTTAAAGCCGTTTTATTCCAGCCAGCCATTCATAGCGCTTGTCTGGATCAGGATCACAGGTGAACTGGAGCTTGTACCTTTAAGTCCACACTTAGATGCTTACATAGTTTAATAGGTTTATGTCTTGTTGTTCTTGCCGTTATTTATTTATTTATTTTTTTATGTCTGTCTGTTCTCATCAATTTTAGGAAGGAGAACTTGCTTTGTCTCCCTCCCTCCCCATCTGTCTGTATGCACTCTTTTTTTTTTTCCCTTGATCTGTCTCCTTCGCCAGTCAGATTTAATCCTGTTAGTCATGCTAGATATATGTGTCTTGCTCACTGCGTTTGACTTCGTCTTGCACGCATTCCCCCAGAGAGACCCTATGGATTCGGTTACATCCACAAACACACACTTGGGCAAAGAAGCTTGTGTGTGCTCAAAGAGTATACATTTTGCCATCTGAATCATCTGTCAATTCATCTGCAGTGTGAAACCTTCATCTAGTGACCATACAATGCCACAGTCACAAACGCTCATCAACTAAATCAATCTGTATTTATTCAACTTGGGCCGCATTTGGATTCAGGGCTCATCTGCGGGCCCCTTACTCATTTTAATTAAGGAGCAGATGCACAAACTAACCCTGTCTGTTTGTCAATTCCTTTATGTGTGAAGTGCGTTCGTGCGTGTCTGTGTGAACTGCCATGTGTGCATTTCTCTTAGACCCCACACCCTCACACCTTCCCCATTAGACACTTTTATCTCAAGTTGTACACAGGGCCTCTCAGGTTATAAATTATTGCCAAGTGAAAAGAAATCGCCGATGTGTGCATTTCAGGCGTTTAGTTGAGCATAAATAATTGAATTGCAGCATATACAATAGATGTTGGCAGCTCATTTATTGATCTAATGGGAATCCAAAACACACACACACACACACACACACACACACACACTAATGTAGATTATAAAGTAGCAAAATGTTGCTGACCTTGAGTGGAGTTGTTCTGACTCCTACCTCCAAGAAAGCTTCAAATTGGAGCTCAAGCGATACACCCTTTGGGCAAACATTATGCAAAGAGTGTGCATATGAATGCGCGAGTGTGTGACTGCCTTCTGGCATGTGTGGATCAAACCATGCGTGTATCAAACTATCGCAGAAATACATAACAGCAAATTTACGACACTATATAATCCATTAACATTAGAACATTAGAAACATGTTACTATACTATAGACCAGTGGTTCTTAACCTTATTAGAGGTACCAAACCCAACCAGTTCATATGCACATTTATCAAACCGTTCATTACTGAAAAATAAAAATATCAAGAAGTGTTCCTTCAGTTTTGCTGGTGCGAGACTAGAATTGCTCAACTTGGCATGACAAATCATGCAGAGAGGATGCTGAGTCCCATCACGTTCTGCGATGCATGTGAATCACTGAAGTAGATATTCGTCTGACCACTTTATTTTTTTTACTCAACATATTTAGCAGGTATTAAAACATTCTAAAAATATCACACGCCGTACAATCACGACAGTCATACGTTGGCGACTGAGCGAGCTAAATTTCCCGCAGCACTCATTGGACAAGCAATGGAATGTGATCATCTGCAACCAGTGATGGCCAAGCGGGCGTGTCATAACTAATTGACATGTTGAGTCGGGTGTGTCTTAACCTCCACAGCAGAGGCTCCGTCGAATGCCGAGACCGATTCACTGAACCCCTGGGGTTCGATCAAAACCAGATTAAGACTATACAGTGCTCCCTCGCTATTTCACGGTTTGATTATTGTGGCTTCATTCTATTGCGGGTTGTCATTTGTGACCAAGCTAGTTTGCCCGTTTTTTTGCTGTTTCTACCTTGGAAGTCAAGGCTAATAACCCCCCCCCCCCCAAAAAAAACTTTTTTTTATTGAGGAAAAATTTCTTTGACAAAAACCAAGATCATAAACTTTAGCTTGACACCCTCAAAATCCCCGTTACCTCATCTTGGGTGCATTTGGAAATATGCTCAGAGCGCACTGCTTTAACTCAGACCATTCATAAACTCAGAACGTTGGTCAAATGTGCCATTCGGTTACTCACAATGCCCCCCAAAAAACAGAGTACCAGAGCCCAGTGCATTACACAGTACAAGGAAACACTTGAAACACAAGCTGCTGACTATAGGCTGCATTCAAAAATTAATGTGAGCGGAGCACGCTTTGTCTCTCGCAACACACCATAATGACGAAACGACCACGGAATAATTAAGTTAATTTTTTTCTTTTTAGCTTAAAATGGCCTACTTTAACCAGAATGCTGTGTCTCATTGTAGCCAATGGTAAAATCTTGGTGGGTTAATGCGCCTTTGTTGCGGAAATTGAAATGTAGTTCCCATGACTACCTTTCGCCTCATCTTAATGGAAGACAAAGTAGAAGTTGTTCCACCATAAGTGCAAGAATATGCAACACTGGTATTTATTCTTCATTTTCCATCTTACAAGTAAAATTTATTAGGTGTTCCAAGTGTTTCGAAGGGAGGGTGGAAACCAAAATCTACATTGATTACCATCAAAACAATACAGAGTGTATTATTGTTATCTTATGTCACAAACTGTGGCAAAAGATATACCTGGGTGTGTAAAATGTTTCTGTTCCTTATCCAAATATCCCTTTCTTCTCCCAATAACACACACACACACACACACACACACACACACACACAAACACATGCGCATGCACGGTCATTTTACAAAGAGTAGCAATGGTACCGAGTATTTCATCACCCAGCCACATCCTAGTGAAGAATATTGCGTTGGAGTCACACGTGAGCCGGAGCCTATCCCAGCTGATTTTTGGCACAAAGCCGAGTACGTTCAGAACTCCAGCCAATCACTAGCCACATTATGTCATAAAAAACATTCGCAATCACATTCAGAGTCTTCTCTGAATCTAACATGCACATTTTTGGAACGTGGGAGCAAGCCACAGTACCGGAAAACCCAGACAAGCAAAAGGGCAACCTGCAAAACCCGTCACATGAAAGTGGGAGTTGAGATTCTAACTCATAAACATGATGTTACTTTTAACTTCATACACCTGTACTCTTTATAATCCCTCAAGGTGAATTTGAATTCACACTCTATTCATATCGTTGTGTTGCACACCACACAGAGAACCAGATCACGCATATACAGGCATGCAAAGAGAGACGTTTTAGTGAAAGTGGTGCACCTCTCAAGGCCCACCGAGCAACGTGGCCAAACATGACTGAAGTGGACTATCATGAAACAATTACATTGAGCAGACAGAGTGAATGAGCACAGTACAAGGAAACACTTGAAACACAAGCTGCAACAGAAACTCTGGATCAGTTAAGGCCCCTCATACAGACAAGACTGCACTGTAATGCAATATCACCAGTGGCGGGCCTTCAAGGCCTTCTCTGCAAGACTAAACTTGATCATAAGCATTTCAAACTTTGTACACATTTGTAAAGTATTGGTGGTCGAGTGGTTAGTACGTCGGCCTCAAAGTGCAGAGGTGCAGGATTTGATTCTGGCTCTGGCTTCCCTCTGTGGAGTTTACATATTCCCCACATGCCTGCGCGGGTTTTCTCCGGGTACTCCGGTTTCCTCCCACATTCCAAAAACAGGCTAATCGAACACTCTAAATTGTCCCTAGGTGTAAATGTGAGCGTGGATGGTAGTTCGGATTATGGATTATTCAGTTCTCGTTGTCTGTTTTGTCGAATCGGATTTCCGCTTCCGTGTGTTGCTATTTCGCCATAAACTTCCCAAGGCTTTCAGACGCAGGATTGCAATCCCATTCATTTGAAACAATTATAGTTGTTTTTTTTAAGAATCCAAACCAGTCTGATTTCAGATTCAGTATAGGAGAGCCTGCCTGCTTCCCAACCAGGTAAGTCAGCACGTTTCCATTCTCTGATTGCTTTCGAGCGATTCGTGTGAGATTTATTGCATGGATATTTAAAGCATTCCATTCTTACGATGTTATTACAAAGTAGATAAGGATTGTGTGCTGTTATACTGTCGTGAAGAGCTTTTGAGTTGAAAGGTGAGTGCCGACGGTTCGTTAAGTGCAGTGTGTGTTCAGTTCTCAGTCTGTGACTGAGTGAAAGTGAATGCGAAAGGTCACCCATCCGTCTCAATATGTGTTCTGCACTGACCGTCGAAAGGCTCAGGATTCAATCCGCCTTTTGCCCAAAGCCAGCTGGGATAAGCTTCGCTGCAAAACATGTTGAGCGAGAAATGAAAACTCGCTGTCGAACCTCTACATATTTAGTTGGTTTCTTATGAGTGGTTCGGTGTGTGGCGGGACTTAAGATGAGGTTGATGCCTTGCTCAAGGGCACTTTGAAAGTAGTCCACAAGCAGACTAGGATATCGACAACATTTTACATTTTTGTTTGCAGCGTGACTCCGACCTGATGTCTTTGCGTTTTCTACTTCTTTTCCAGTGTGAACGTTATTGTCTTGCATGTTACGGGGCTATAGTCCAACTTCTCTGTTGAGCTGTTCACAGATTTGCCGCCCAAACTGCTTCATGGCAAGTCTGCTGGGTAAGCACACACTCACACAATCATGAGTTAAAACTGTAGTTTTAAAGTATGCTGTGTTTATTGACGGGATGCAATTCAAATGAATGAACCCTGACCCCTTGAAAGCCAATATTTGACCCAGGGGAAGTGATCTGATTGGCAGATTCAATCCGAATTGTGCTATTGACTACGGCTTTGTCCTGCATTGCATACAACCAATCAAAAAGGTGAATGAGGTCACCCGAGGCATTTGAATGAATAATAGAAACACCCATCCACCAAAACAAGATATACAGTACTCTTGCTTTTCAAACCGTGGTGCGGTATTTAGAAAGCATTGGGCTTTGAATGTGGAGGGAAGAGTTTTGAGTTCCGCTAAGGACAAACATGTAAAAGTGATCGCTACTTTTTGGAGAGATGCTAGTTTGCTTGCCGGTCTTGTCAAGATGCCCTTGAGCAAGGCAAAGTCCTCCCCGCCCCCTCAGCTCAAGGGGTGGTATGCTACACAAAATATCCAATATATGCAGCAGAGTGAAGTCGAATTTTCCTTTGAGGGAGTATGATAAAGGAAATGAAATGAAAAATGAAAGTCCATTTTGTGCCATTCGCAACATGTCACCATTGCATGTCGGGACTTGCTCTGTAGTGAGTCAATTCTAACTGTTAACAGCATCAATTTTTGAGAAAGTTAAACACAAGACTTGCATAAGAAAAGAAATCATTTATGTACCTGACCTTTGACTTGACCTGCTGTAACGCTGTCATCGTCTAATTGACCTCTGATTTAAATTATAAAAACATCATTCAAACATTAACCCTAATAATGAAGAACTATGAATTTATAGTGCATGTACCCCCATCCATGATTATGTGTTTATTTCATTTATTTATTTGTTAATTTTTCGTCAGGACTGATTGTTGGGGGAAAAAAAAATCCATTTGTAAGCAAAAGCAACTGTCAGCTCATTATACTGTATGTTAATGCATCACTTTCCACATCCTCCCACAGCGGAGGTCAATGCTCCTTGTGCAATTGCTATTATCCGTTTGCTGTGTTTATTAGAGGCCGATGAGAAGAGCGCCCACTCACAGGAGGATGCCATTGATAAATAATTACACTGTAAAACGATTTAGGGAAGAAGCTGAATTTATTTACAATATCCTTAGAACAAGGCGTACTTTCAACACACAATCAGCAAACCAATTAGTCGCGTATAATGCAAGTGGGTGATGACTCCTATTGGTTAGAGTAGGTATTCATTCAAGGGAAAATGAAGTGGATTCTCCCAGTATATAGAATTCTGAACATGTCTGTATTAAAAATAGGACTTCCTTTGAGCTCTGATGACTGTGCAATTGAAATCTACAGTATATGAGAGCACTATGATTTGATTAAAGGTATCAAAAACCTCAATGGCTCTTTTTGTAGTATGTAATGTAATTAATCAAATTCATGTGTAGGGAAGACGGCCCGGTCATCCAGTGGTTAGCACGTCGACCTCACAGTGCAGAGGTCGTGGGTTCGATCCCGGCTCCGGCCTTCCTGTGTAGAGTGTGCATGTTCCCCCCGTGCCTGCGTGGGTTTTCTCCAGGTACTCCGGTTTCCTCCCACATTCCAAAAGCATGCATAACAGGCTGATTGAACACTCTAAACTGTCCCGAGGTGTGAATGTGAGACCTGCGATTGGGTGGCAACCAATTCAAGGCGTTCCCCGCCTACTGCCCGAAGATGGCTGGGATAGCCTCTAGCATGCCGCGCGACCCTTGTGAGGATAAAGTGGATCGGAAAATGGATGGATGGATGTGTCGGCAGCCACTGCATCTACTAAAAAGAGCTTCATAAATGGGAACACCAGCTTTAAGTTTCTAAGTAACTTAAATGGACTCTTTGATAAATTTCACTCAGGTTTCAAACCTCATCACAGGAAGGAAACAGATCTTATTAACAAGTTTAATGATATAAGATTCAACAATGACTCAGGAAAGGTGTCCAAGTTCTGAATCTGAGCGAATGACCGTCACAATATTTAGTCTTTGTACTCCTTTTGTTCAGGCTGTATGCTACGCTTGGGTCCAATTCTTCAGAATGCTCATGTTGGCCATCATGGCTACGCAGATGATGCGCAGTTCAATTAAGGTCTTGTGTCACTGTCCAAAACAAATCAGTCACTGGATGAACCAAAATGCCCTTCAACTAAAGCAATGCAAACCTGTTTTTTGTTTTTTTTTAATGTTTTTTTAAATCCTTGATTTGACTGTTTTGAAGAAAAAAAAACACATCAACCTCGTCCAATACCTTGGTTTGCTGATTGATTGAGATCTGACTTTCAGCAGTCATGTCAAATCAATCACTAAAACAGGCCTTTTACCAACTGAAGAAAAAACTGGCTGAAGGATTGCATGCTACGAGCAGACCGAGAGAAGCTTCTCCATGCTTTTATCTCCAGTAGACTTGGTCATTGCAATGGTCTTCTGACTGGACCCCCTCAAAAAAAAGCATCAAACAGCTGCACCTCATTCGGAACGCTGCAGCTCGCGTTCTGACCGGAACACAGATATCAGAACGTATTACCCCAATCCTAAAGGCTAGATTTAAAAATTCTAGATTTCAATTCTGCCACTGGTCCACAAATCACTGAATGGTTTCGGTATACATGAAAGACATGCTAGTTGAAGATAAACCCAGTTGGGCTCTGAGGTCTGCAAATATTGTAAAGCATTATTTATCTGTTGTGCAGCATACAAATACAATAAGATGCCAACTGAAATGAAGCAACACCCAAGTGTAAATGCTTTTAAATCCAGGTTAAATACTATGCTACACCCCACACCCAGCCCCATACCTGTGATTAAGGTATTTTAAAAGTATTTTTTAAACTATTGCCCAAACCTTGTTCTTACACTTGACGTTGTTCTTGTAATTTTTCGTAAACTACTTTAGATTTCTCGACTTTGCTTTTAAATGTCTTTAATGCGTTTGTGTGTGAATGCTTTTATATGTTCTACTTTTACTTATCTGAAACACATTGAGGTAGCTTCTCTATGAAATTCACTTAAGCTGCCTTGCCTTGCCTTTTGCCATTTTTCATCGCTTCTGAAAAACGTGTCACAGTTTCTCCGCATATTGCTACTTTCGAAAAAATTTGAAATGGAAAAAAGTAGCTTTCCGGCACTTTGTTTCTCCTGCTGTGCATCGGCCAATACATGTTTGTACTGCTGTGCTGTCATAATGGCATTTTTACCATAAATGCCATGTTGGAAATATATGAAATCTTGAAGGAATTATAAATGACAATTATTCACAGGGAAATTAATAGATTGTGTTCTCTAAAAGCAAGTGCGCATATTAAGTGTTTTTCACGAGCTGCCTGACCTATTAAAGGCATACACCTTGGAGGTCATTTTGCTGATGAAAGCAATTCAATGAGCTAAAATATAAATAAATAAATAAATAAATCTTCAAAGCCTTGAAAACTGTGCGTATGACAGATACTGTCTTGGTAATAACGCTCATATATTTTTAGGTAAATGATCACATTTGTCAGAGGGACCTCAAAGCAGTTTTCTTCAAAATGATATTCATGAAAAGCAATGAGGGGGAAAAAAAAAAATACAGCATTGCACTTGATCAGAGTAATAATGACCCTGCAGGCAGAGCGGCGCAATTAAAGAAGAGTCCAGGGGAGACATGAGAACTATTAACAGCCGCAGAGGAGCCTCAGCTGGGCCGTGCATGGCGCTACACTGATGAAAACATGTGAGAGATCCTGGAAAAAAAAGCACTAATTACAGACAGGGCGTAGGTTGGTGGGTCATGAGTGAAGGAAGCTGCGGAACGAGACGGAGGTCCCTTGAGCTTCTGAGGCATTTCCTGTTCAATTTGACAAGTTGCATCATTTCTTTTTCATCTGCCGCCGCTTGCATCAAATCACACACTTTTACATCAAGTAAGGATGCCATAGCATCTGCTGAAATGAGGACTTGGCACACGGATCTCTGTGTAGCATGTTCTCAAAACTCCTCAGTGTTCCTCCACAATATGACCACAGTATGACGTCTTAATTAGAACCCACTTTGGAGTAATTTTATCCAAAACGAATTCTCCTGTTTCCCAGAAGTCCATCCCGAACTCTTCAATAACCTGGAAATGTGTTTTATTTCAGGATATTGAATTTTAAAATAACTTTTCCACCATCATGGATTTTTTGGGTGCGACTTTTGAGGTGAATCATACAGACGATTCTATTCAAAAGGTCGGCGAGTGGTTGGCACATGCCTCCGAGTTCTGTGGTTCCGCATCCCAAAAGCATGCACGTTATCTCGGGTGACTGACGCAATGGTTTCTTTCATGTTCGGTTTCCCTAATCCAGTGATTCCCAACCTTTATTGAGCCAAGGCCCATTTTTCTTAGTATAAAAATAAATAAATAAATCGCACGGCACACGACCAAACGAAATTGCCGCAAAAAGAGGATAAATATGTCAATTTCATAACGTTTTGCCATCTAATGGAATATCATGTATTTGTTCTTTCTGTCACTATAAGTTGCTGGCATAGATAGATGGACAAAGATACATTATTTGTTACTAATAAATAATTTTCTCACCAATTACAAAGAAAAGGATATTTGTACAATCGTCCGGATTATAATGTCAGAAAGATATGGGCAAACTTCAAACTGCTTCTCTGCTTTGTGAAGAGTCTTCAGAACTTTTCAAGGTCTACCTTTGGCTCCATTCGGTCCCGACAGTTAGTTTAAGAGTCCGCACTGATTAATTCTGAATAGCCAGTGTGGGAAAGGTTACCTCAACAGGGTCAAGCATCAGCATTATTTAAAATGTCACCGAAAGGATGAAGACCCATTGCTTAGGAGCGTGTGTGTGTGTGTGTGTGTGTGTGTGTGTGTGTGTGTGTGTGTGTGTGTGTGTGTGTGTGTGTGTGTGTGTGTGTTTGCTCAAGTGCAGCCATGACAGCAGTGTGAAGGAGTGATCATGCAATGGTCTTAAAGTCACATTTAATTGGTGAATCCCCCTAAGTAAATAAAAAAAGGTGACATTTTCTCTTTGGTGCCTAGGCTGGAATGTTAAAAAGCAGTGGGCCGAGTTGCCTCAAATGTCAAGGAGGAATAATTTCCTCCACATACTCTGCCAGCTTTTGTACCTTAACTCTTCTTCGACATGGCGGAGACTCAGAAAAGGTCATCAGCATATTTGACTCATTTTATGTCAACATTTGGCTGAGAATCAATAGCGGCTTTTCGTGATCAAAGATAAGTAGGCCATTGCCAAATTTTGCGCGGTGCTGGAAAAGATACCGCACAGCTTAGATGTCACATTTCTACCTTTTCTTGCGTCATTTCTTGTTAGGTGCTGTTGTTGCTTGCACATCAACTCCCCCTCCGGCACTGTAAATAACTTTAAGCACCCTGCAAAACAAACAGATAAAAAGCACGCCTTTGACATGAAAACATGTTGTTGATAAGAGCCTGCGAGAAAAATCAAATCCCAAGAGAAAAGGCTTTTCAGAGGAGAACAGCCATCATTGACTGATTTTGTGCTATTTATCATGTGGCATGGCTCTGTGGCCGGCTGTAGGCCAATGCGCCTTCAATTACCTGCCGCAACATCCAAACATTTTCATGTACCCATTCAGCACCTCAAAGGCCTGAAAGCCTCTTAGCGGAGGCTGCGTATTTGTCCTTGTGCTGAAATGGTTTGAAAAGGAAAACAGAACCACTGAAATGCTCAAAGTATGTCCTCTCCCTGTTAGCGTCGTGTTTAAGGGCATATTAGAGAATGCAAGTCGATCCGCTGTTATCGGGCTTGACCGAGATTTATCAGCGCCGCAAGGTTACGTTTTCAACGGTAACAATGCCTCTGAATGAACACCTCTCGCCTTCAGGCGTCTTTGTGTTTATGGATTTATGTTGGTTGCAGATAAAAGTGAAGCTTGTCTAAGTAGCAATCAAAGCAGTAAGATTTCACTGCCGTACTTTCACCGTACTTTGTCAGAGTTTTCAACAATTTGGGATTGACTGAAGTACTTATTGAAGCAGCAAATACTGCCTTGTGGTCAACCTGATAGGTTCCACTCTTGTCATAGTCAAATAGAAGTTTGTAAGAGAATTACTTTTTGTACAAATTCAATTGCTTTTGGTTATTTTACTCAAGTAAAATTTTATTCCTCGTACTTTAATTTGAATACTTGATGAAGATTGAATCTTTGATCCCTCAGAGATATATTATCATTGACACAAATTCGCTGCTTATCAGAATCAGAAACATCTTTATTGGCCAAGTATGTAGAACACACAAGGAATTTGTCTCGTACATGCTACACTAATTTTATCAATAACGAGCAACTACGATAAACAAGGACATGACAAATAAATATTGAAAGACAATGTGCAAAGGATCTAGGAGAGGTAAAGTGATCAGTGGTGCAAAACAATACCATGACGGTTGTGCAGTTGGTGCAGAGAATCGTTGTACCATTTTTAAAGTGACCAGTAGCAGTATTTGGTTTAAGTGTGCAATTGTACAGAAAGTCATTGAGCATATTTGGAGAAAAGGTTTAAGTGTGCAATTGTACAGAAAGTCATTGAGCGCTTTAAAGTGTCGAGTGCTTTGGAATATAGATCAATGACAATTGTTCAAGAATGTAGAGAGCTGGAGCTACAATGATAATTGCGGTAATACTGTTCCACAGGGGTGTGCAAAATTGCAAAGAGCCACTGTAGATTTGGGTGACTGTTTAGGGAGTTTGGCAAGGGGGAAGAAGCTGTTTGAGTGTCTGCTGATTTTGGTGCGCATGGATTGGTAGCGCTTGCCTGATGCTTCAATTATATTTACTGGAAGGTTATGAATTTGCTGTCAATGGTAATTCTTGCACCAATTTAAAGCAGTTTTTTCGATAGTTGTAAAGTTTAGACCAGCAGAGACTGACGTGAAAATTATACTGTCAGGAAGCAGAAAAAAATTAACTCGAAAAAAAATAACCTGCAACAAGGCAATGTAATCAAATCCATGCAATCCTGAAGTTTAAATGTGCTGAACAATCAGCAAAGATAGAATGACAGCCCCTCAAATTAGACACACACTAGAGGTCTATTATCTCATTGTTCAGCTAACAAGGAGTGTGATTAATAAACAAGGGAAGAGGCTTCCCATGCTCTGATTGTTTATCACTGAGAAGCATCAAGACCCAGATTTGTATTGACTAATGACTTATTACAACCTGAAGGGACTTTTGTTTCTAAAAGCCACTGGCATTATTATTGATCTTGCAGTGTTTTGATGATGGTGTACTGTTGTCGTTATGATAAGAAAAATGCAATTCATGAATGCAATTATAAGTAGACCTGATGGGCCAGTAATTGTGATCAAAATGGTCTGGATTTGGCAATTCAATTTTTTGCTATCCGTAATCTGTTTTACTTTTATGCCGGTTTTTCAATGCAAGATTGGATTGGATCACAGTGATCCATACACCGTTTTCAAGATAACCAAATCCTGATTACCAGCGCTCTAAATGGGACAACATATCACAATGTGGGTTACCAGCAATGTAAATAACAACGGGTAGAGGAGCCTGAAAAGAGTGCCAGGTAACGGTTGGCAATGAGAAGTCCAGCAGAATGTTTTGGTGGTGTTCATGAGCCAAGAAAGAATGGAGCGGGAGTTGAACAGGCAAATTAGTGCAAGTCTATACATGATGTCTGGTCAGACTGGCAATCAGAATCTACAACCCCTGTGAAGCTGAATGAAATTCCATTCGTATTCATCCATCCTATTCTGATTCAGGTGTTTATATGGAGCACTCACTTTCATTCTAATCACAATGCAACACAAGACCTATTGTCAACTCCACTATGTAATGATCTCCACCAAGGTTTAATAATAAGCCATCCACTACATAGTGGTAGATCTCTCTGCCCCCCTAATCTGTTCCTGCAAAACGGATGGAAAACCACACCCGTAGGGGCTTGGATGCAAATCAATACACATTCCTAAAATATTCAGCTTAAACAAAGATTGTAGATTTTATTATCATAAGTGAAGTGAGTTACGCCTCCTTAGCCAATCACAGCCGGCAATAACAGTCGCCGCAGCGATCCTATTAAAAACAGTGGCACTGACTCTCATATAATATAATCAATGTGGTCCTCTCACAGGAAGCCCTGCGAACAAATGCACGAGACAGGCGGGGCGTGTTCCCGTCAATCGTCAGCAAAACAGGCGTCTGTCTGTCAGTGATGGACTGAGAGGTTGCTGTTACTTGACCCGGTTAGTGACGATTATGCTGACGGATGAAAGTTCACTTACGTCAGTGCTTAGACCGTCATTTTCTTTCTCCCCCCGTTTCACATAATTCGTCAATTACCCGAAAAACGGGTAGCCGTCAGTGACGGACCTCCCCTCAGTCCCGCCTCTACATATTTATACAGATTGTATTGAGACTTTATTATGCTTAAAATGACCTGTGTGCTGACATAAAAGTAATCGGGCTGATTTTATTCACGTCCATTTTTTTCCCTCAATGTTATGTTCTATTTTGATATATTTAAGGGGATTCAATTTTTTTTGTTGTTGTTGTAACATACCTACATCAATTACTTGACCCGGTTAGTGACGATTATGCTGACGGATGAAAGTTCACTTACGTCAGTGCTTTGACCGTCATTTTCTTTCTCCCCCCGTTTCACATCATTCGTCAATTATCCGAAAAACAGGTAGCCGTCAGTGACGGACCTCCCCTCAGTCCCGCCTCTACATATTTATACAGATTGTATTGAGACTTTATTATGCTTAAAATGACCTGTGTGCTGACATAAAAGTAATCGGGCTGATTTTATTCACGTCCATTTTTTTCCCTCAATGTTATGTTCTATTTTGATATATTTAAGGGGCTTCAATTTTATTTTTTTTTTTGTAACATATCTACATCATGTTATGTGTTCTGATCTCAGGTTTTGGACAGGCGTGAGACTGGTTTGTACGCCATGTGCGTGTCTGATGTTGCTCACTGCAGTCCAAGGAATGCTCAGGTAGTTTGTGTGAATGCTCAGATGCATGGCAAATTAGAGGCAACGTTGCCTGTGAATGATTGCCACACAATCCTGTTCTAGCGGTTTCTATTACTTAACATTTCCAGGAACTCTCCTTTACAGTAGGGCAAATGGCACCTGCAAAACCTTGTAATTGGTTTTACTTGGAAAGGAACACTCTGCTGTTGATTAGTTGCTTCCTGATCAGATTTCCAGACAACCCACCGAGTTGAAGCACGGTCCTCTCACAACTGTCAACGGTCACCTCTTAAAGCTCTTACTGGCATGTTCTCATAAAAGGCAGAAACGTCTGGTCAGTGCTCATCTGGGTGCCTCGTCACTCTTAGCATACACTCGGCCTGAAGACAGCACATGGAAGCAGCGAACTTATTTTTCTTTGTTGAGAAAGCTTCCATAGTGCGATCGCGAGGGACATTGCGCTCCCATCCATCTGTTTGCATGCTCGAGTAATTGCTTTAAAGGGAAAACTTTGCAGTTGTGTACACAGTTGTCTAAATAAGATATATGATTGCCAGCATGCTCTAATTTTAGCTTTTGTTACTACCCGCATTTTTGGTGTAAATCCAACGGACTTTATTATCTTATTAATCTACCACGCTACATTATGACAATTAACTACAGTGATTCCATATACCATTGTACTTTGGATTTGGCTCTTACTGAAGAATTGTTTAAAGCAGAAAAAAGGATTCTGACATGCTTGCTGGTCACAGACTGTTCGCATTGTCCTTAAAGAGTGACCTCTGCTCTCATACAGTATGCTGCTGCATCACAGGTTGTAAAATGACACTTTCATCGGCCAAATGTTATTTATTTTACAAAGACTGATACCATGCAGCACCTCATGACATCTGCAAGCCCTCATTTTATGAGTATTCAAGAGCAAGAGCTGCCAAACCTTTAACATTTAAATTGATCAGAATTAGGAATACATGTAAACAAAATGTTGATTCATTTTGCATTGACAAAAAGGGAGCACCTTGTTTTGGTAACAATAGAATATAGATTCATCTATCTATCTTATTTTGAAGGCACGTGTAAACATTACCATAGCAACCAGAGAGTGTTGCGGCCAGATAGGACGTTCCTCGTATCATGATTCGTGTTTATTATTATGTTTCCACACTTTTCATGCAGGTCATATCATATTATATTGTTGTATCTGTCCGGCCTTAAAGGCCGGTCCCTGAAAATATTGTCTGACATTAAACCGGTCCGTGAGGCAAAAAAGGTTGGGGACCCCTGGTGTACAGCACAGGTCGAAGGTTTGGGGTCCAAATCTTGTTTCAGGGTTTCCTGTGTGAAGTCCTGCAGTGCGGTTTCCGTGGGCTTTGTTTCTGACCACGTGCTTCCTCCCACATTCCAAGAACTCACGTGTTAGGTTCATTGAAGACTTGACGATTAAAGTAATTACAGGTGTCAATGTGAGTGTGTGAATCTTTGTCTTTTGTCTGATTTAGTCCAAGGGGAAGTCAACTGAAAAAGCCTCCAGCTCACCGGTGACCCTAATCAAGACAAGTGGTGTCCAAAATGGATGGCCTTGACGTTTATCATACAGTAATATCCAGATATATATATCTTGATGGGTTAACGAGGCACAGGTGCACCTACTGGAGGGAACCGCCCTTCACTCCAGCTGGAGCTGGGACACAATCAAGACAGACATGATATATATATGTT
>NW_017805385.1:1800185-1801557 GCF_001891065.2 Hippocampus comes
GAGAGCATATCTGGGGTCGTGGGCTATCTTTTGCAGCTCTCCGTTATCGGACCTTCTGGTACCGATGGCAAAGATCAGCACTCCGAGCTGTTTGAGAGCAGAAGCTGGTGCTTCCACACTGTCAGAAGACCTTGCGCCGCTGAGCAAGATTAGGACCTGTGGGACTCCTTCAAGGCGTCTGCTGCCGGCAGAGGCTGTGAAGACATTATCCCTCAAGTACTGGAGAGCTGCTCCGGTGTTGAGGGTTTTTCCACCTCTGTGCCTCAAGCCTCTGACAATGTCAAGGATCTCGCCCTTGGTTGTGTATGTGTTGAGATAGAATTGGACTGCTGCGTCTGTGCTATACTGAACCAGGGAGACACGATCTTTGTCGTCATCCAAACTCAGCGTCTCTACGACTCTTTGGACAAAGTCCCTCATTGCTGTGAATGAATTTCTTGTGGCATTGGAGCCATCCAACAAGAAAACCACATCCCTTCCCTTACTTTTTACTGTAATACAAAAAAATGAGACACTCTATTAAGATCTAAAGTTCTAATATCTACAATCATAAACCTGTTTATACACTTCAATGCAAGTCCGTTTTCATGTTATATGAAGAACTTGCTTACCAGTCATTGTTGTTGTCATGGATGTTGCCCTTAGCACTCTTCTCATTACAGAGGACAGCTGTTCTTGGACATTGTGTAGGCTTGCGAAATCATGTACTGCTAATGCATAGCTTTTGTCATTGGATATTTTCTGCAGCTCGTTCTTGTCAGAGCTCTGAGTTCCAATGCATATTGTATAGATGCCATCCTTTTTGAGAGCAAAAGCTGGCTCATCAACACCATCAAAAGACCGCCTGCTATTTAGCAAGATTAATATCTGTGGAACACCTTGCGCACGTCTACTCCCTGAGGCCTTTGTATAGATCTTGTCCCTGACATATCGTAGGGCAGCCCCTGTGTTGAGGGGTCTGCCTCCTCTGTGACTCAGGCCTCTGACTGCGTTGATAACATCCTCTCTTGTGGTGTAGGTATTCAGATAAAAATTGGCCTCTGCATCTCTGCTGTACTGGACCACAGAGACACGGTCTCCCTCTGCTCCCACTTTGAATGACTCTACTGCCCTCTCAACAAAGTCACGCATAGCAGGGAATCCATTCTTTGTGCCATCAGAACCATCCAGAAGGAATACAATATCCTTTTTGGTGTCAGTGTCAGCTAAGAAAATAATGGAAAGCATTAAACACACGTCTCGTTGTATTACTTTCACTGAAGTAATTATCATATTCACACACACACACACACACACACACACACACACACACACACACACACACACACACACACACAGAGAAAAAGAGGATTGGTATTTGTTTTTAAACCCC
>NW_017805385.1:1802650-1829483 GCF_001891065.2 Hippocampus comes
TAAGTATCATATTAACACACACACACACACACACACACACACACACACACACACACACACACACACACACACACACGTAGAGAATTAGAATTGGTAATTGATTTTAAATGCCACTCACCAGCATCAGTGTTGTGTATGCTTTCACGCGATAAAATTGCAGAGAGTAAATGCTTTGTCAACATTGGCAAGATAGATGTTTCGTTGATAAAATATGCAGTTTCAACACTGTGTGATATTTCCTCCATTTCTTGTTTATCTGCATCATGTATTCCAATGCTATAAAGGACAATGCCAGCATCTCTCAGGCCATCCAGTGGCTCTGCAACATTGTCATCAGACTTTTTCCCACTTAAGACAATCATTGTCTGAGGGATTCCCTGCTCAGCTCTGCTTCCAGCTGATGCAGTAAACACGTAATTTCTAGCAAAGTCAAGGGCCGCACCAGTGTTCACAGTGGACCCTCCTCTTAGTTTTACATTGCTCAGGTGAGTCATTAAATCATCTTTCTGTCCATAGGAGTTCAAGACAAACTCTGCTGTGGCCTCTGTGCCGTACTGAATGACAGCAACTTGTACATTGCTTGGTCCAATTTCTACTTCTTGAACAAACTGTCTCACAAAGTCCAAAACCGATCCTTCGTTTGCTCGCATATAATCAGATCCAGCAAGTAGAAAAACAATGTCAGCAGGACCACCAAGTTCTAATTGTGTACCTGTGGAAGTACCTGAAATAACACACAAATGTTGTTAAAAAAATACAATTTCATGCTCGCAAACGATGCCGTGTTTCTTTCAAACAAACGCAAAAAAGTCTCCATCTTACCAACGGTAGGCGGATATCCAGTCGTATCATCGATATCTCTCAACATTGCTCTGATAGATTCATGAACACTTGGCAGATTTGCAAAGCTTGTGACGGAAAAATAGTATGATGGCGTAAAAGAAATGTTTAGCATTTCCAATGTATCTGCATTGTTTGTTCCAATAGAGAACGTCTTTATTCCACTTTCTTTGAGTGATTGTGCTGGTCCTCTTACGTCATCCTTGGATCTGCCACCACTAAAAACAAACAGATACTGAGGAACCAGAGATGCACGTCGGCCTCCAACCGAAGCTGCAAATACGTTGTCTCTGACAAACTCCAGTGCTTTGCCAAGGTAGAGGGGTCTGCCATACTTATGCCCCATGGTTCGGATGGAATTGAGCACATCCGTCTTCGATGAATAAGAATTCAAGTAGAAATTGACGGTGGAATTGCGGCTGTACTGAACGACAGCCATCTGGTCTCTGTCATCAAGGCTCAAGGTTTCCGCCATTTGTTCAATAAATTTGCGTATGGCTTCAAAATTGTTTCGTGAGTCATATGATCCATCAATCAGAAACACCACATCATGTTTCCTGGATTCTGTAGTAAAGAGAAAAATGTAATACAAGTCAGCTGCCATAACGAATCACTGACAAGAGAATATTTTCTCATCTTGAATAGTCCTTTTGAACCAATCAATATCTCATTAATGTCATAGCGATTCCACACAGAACAGCTTACCAAAACTCTCCACTGGGGCTGATTGCTCTAAATGGTGGTCAGCCTCTTTAAGTAGCGACAGAACACTTTCCTTAGCAGAATGGAGTTCCTTGTAATTGCTTACAGAAAGTGCATATTTAGCATCATGAGACATTGTCTGAAGTTCTAGGGTATCGGCATTTGCTGTTCCAATGGCAACTATGATCACGCCAATCTCTTTCAGCATTCTGACGGGCACTCTTATGTCATCAGCCGACCTTTCATTGCTCAGCACAAAAAGGATTTGCGGGACACCCTGTGGGAATCTGCTCCCTGCATCAGGGGTAAAGACATGCTCCCTCAAATACTGGAGGGCAGCGCCAATATTGTTCGGCGAACCACCTTTGTGACTCAGATCTCTTATTGTGTCAACAACAACGTCTGCTGAGGAAAAACGCCCCAGGTCAAAGTGAATCTGTGCCGTGTTGCTGTACTGAACCACAGCCACCTGGTCATTGTTTGCATGAATGTGAAGCTCTGCTACTATGCCTAACACAAAGTCCTTAATGTCTTGGAATCTTGGTTCAGACTTATCGGATCCGTCAAGTAAAAATACAATGTCCCGTCTCATGGAATCTGGAACCACAAAGGCAACATAAAACAAATATACAATTAGATAGATGCATAGATAGATAGATAAGTAGGGAGGTAGGCTGTAGGTGAGTGTCTTTTGGCTCAACAGAAAAAAAAGCTACAGGCAGGAAGGTAGCTAAGTAGCCAGCTAGCTAGCTGAGTGGATGCATGGCTGGCAACAGAAAACAAAGATACAGATTGCCTAAGTAATGTAGGGAGGTAGGTAATTAGCTTACCGAATACAGTCCGAGGCTTTGACCCGGTCTGTCGAGGCACCCTTTTCACAAAGGAAACTAGCTGCTTATAGATTCGTCCAATATCCTCAAACTGTCGCAGAGCAAAGGCGTAGGATGGTACATGCGCAATGGTTTGTAGCTCGAGTAGATCGGAATTTTTGGTTCCAACGCAGAAGGCGACAACTTGGTCCTGTTTAAGAGCGGCAGCAATGCTCTTGACCTCATCCTGAGATGCACCCCCGCTCAACAGAATCAATATCTGAGGCACACCTTCTTTGTGCCGACTCCCAGAGGACTCTGCAAAGGTGTTGGTTCTCACATATTCAAGAGCTGCCCCAGTGTTAAGAGGCCCACCACCTTTGTGTTTCAACTGCTCAACAGTTGTAAGAATGTCTTGTAAATCACTGTAGGTGTTGAAACTGAAGTGCATCTGTGGGTCGCTGCTATACTGGACCACAGAGATCTGGTCCCCATTCTCACCGACATTGAGTGTTTCAACCACTTGTTTAATGAAACTTTTAATGTACGGAAATCCACTCAAAGTTTCATCTGAACCATCCACCAGAAACACAATGTCTCTTTGTGGGGAGTCTTGTTGCACTAGGAAAAAAAGGGTGAAACCTCATTTAGGATCAAAAACACTTAAAATGGCATAATTTACATGGTTGTTGTAGTATTCCTTGCATAGATAAATCGTTCAAGAAAGACAAGTGATACACTTGAAAATCAGAAAGGTAAGGGGCATCCTGTGTGAACAGAAAAAAACTTGATGGACAATGCAAGAGAAGACTTCCATCGAATCTATGTTCCATGTCAATGATGCAATAATCATTGGCTCAAGGAAGAGCTTTAGAAACGGAGACGATGGGGAACCTGTCAAGAGAAGGCTCTTCAGAGAGGAAAGTAGGTGAGCCATAAAAGAAAAATGGTAACCAAGTTTCTCTGAACAAGAGGAGAAACTTTAGCGATATGGAACTGATGGACAGACGTTCCAGATGTTGATGCAGTTTCATTCGAAAAAAGGAGCAAATGTCTCAAAACCAAGCAAAACCAGAGGCAGTTCTTACCTACAGGAGACTCAAGTGCTTTTCCCACCTGAACAAAAGACACTATGTCTTGTTGGACAGACAAAAGTTCACCAAAGACAGGTAGATTAAAAACATAAGCAGAAGAGGAGGCAATTTCTTCTAGCTCCTCTTGTTTTGCGTTTTTCATTCCAATAGCAAAAGCTACAACACCAAGTTGATGGAGGTCAGCTGCAGCTCCTGAAATTTCATCATTGGATTTGCCTCCGGTCAATAAAAAAAGAATCTGAGGGACTCCCTGTACAACTCTGCTTCCGGAAGCAGGGTTGAAAATGTAATCCCGAACATAGTCGAGTGCGGCTCCAGTGTTCCTCGGCCTCCCTCCTTTATGCCGAAGGCTTCTAACAGCATAGATGATGGCTCGTTTGGACCCATGGGCCGTCAAGTTAAAGTAAACTCTGGTGTCGTCACTATACTGAAGGACGGCCATCCGGACCTTATCATCATCAATGTCCAGCTGTTCTACCGTTCTTCTGATGAACTCCCGAATTGCTGGCAGTCCGTTTCTCGAGTCGTCTGAACCATCGAGAAGGAACACTATGTCCCTCTTAGTGCGGCCTGTGTCAAGTGTGTAAATACATACAGAAAGACCGTTCACAGTCTATAAATGCACAGAGAATGAAAGAGAGGCCCCGAGTATGTCAAAGTATAGAAGGAATCGTGTCGTGGAAAAGAGCACTACGGTTGGAAGGCTAAGACACAGAAAATAGTATATAAACCTTCATGCAAAACACGTATCAAGACAATTTTGCCGAATCATTGGAATTCATGAAGGCGATCGTTAGGATTGGGGTCTTACCTGTTAAATCAGATGTTGACTCAGTGGCATCTTTTATTAAGTTCAGTGCCGCAACGAGGTTAGATCGGATTGAGGGCAACTCAGAAAAACGGACAACCTTGTAAATGAAACCAGGTTCAAAGACAACCATTTCCAAGTCTGAAAAATTGACGCTGCCCACTCCAACCCCCACAGACACAATTTTGTGGTCCTTAAGAGCAAGAGCTGGGCTCCTCATGTCATCGGTGGATGGCTTTGTAGTGAGAAGAATCAAAATCTGCGGCACGCCTTCCAACCCCCTGCTGCCGGAGGAGGAAGCGAAGACACTTTGTCTCACAAACTGCAGTGCCGCTCCAACATTAAGGCGTCTTCCACCGCCACCATGCCTTAAATTCTCAATGGCCTTCATAACGTCACTCTCTGACATGTGGGAGTTCAGATAAAAGTCGACCTTTGGCTTATCAGCAAACTGAACAGAAGACACCCTGTCTTGGTTTTCACCGACATTGAGACTCTCCACTATGTTCTTAAGGAAGAGTTTTATGTCTGAAAACCCATTTCTGGTGTTTTCAGAGCCATCCAGTAGGAACACAATATCTCTTTTTACAGCATGACCTTGTACTATAAATGGAAAACATATACAGGTATGAAGATGGTTAGGAAACCCTTGAGCAAACAGCAGAAATATTTTTTTTCTTACCTTCCCGGAGGATGATCTCTAGCTGGGTTGGCGGAAGGCTCACATAGGTATTGAGTTGTTGAGGCACGGTGTCAAGCTCACTAAATTCCTTCACCTTGAAGGCAAAGGAAGGGTTGTGCGAAATCTCCTCGATCTGCCTTCGGTCCGCATCCTTGACTCCGACGCCAAACGGCACAACGCCCTCAGTCTTCAGCGCACCGGCAGGCTCTTTCACATTGTCCCTGGATCTACTTCCGGTCAGAACGATCAAAAACTGCGGAACACTTCGTGCCCTGCGGCTGCCATATCTCTCGGACAAGATAGTGTCCCGCATGAACTTCAGAGCTGAGCCCGTGTTGAGACTGCGTCCTCCGGCCAGTGTCATTTGACTGACGGCTCTCACAACCTCGTCTTTGGTCTGATAGGTGTTCAGGTAGAAATTAGGTGTTGGCCTCTCGCTGTGCTGAACCACCGCAACTCGCACTTTGTCAGTCCCGATGTCAAGTGGTTCAATGACTTTGAGGATAAAATCCCGGACGTATGTAAAGTCTGGCCGAACGGAGTCGGTACCATCAATAAGGAAGGCGACATCCCTTTCAAATCCGATAACCGCTGTGGAAAAAAAGGCATAAAAATAACATTTTATGGACTTTTACCAAAGAAATCGTTTACAGCAATAATACGCCATGTACATTCTTCATCTACTGCGGTCTATCTTTAACACCGACTTTGTCATTCTATTGCTAAAATCTGCAAGTTATCTTTTTACGTTGAAATGAGCACCTGCTGTGCTAAAATATTAACTTTCATTTGTGGTCAATTTTTTTTTTTTTTGCGTTAAAATACATGCACAATATATGTGGAGAGTGTTTGACTACACTTTTATGTGATCACAGCATGTGGAAGGTGTATTTTTAGGTTTAAATTCCACAATACATTTATTCCAATATTATTACACACAGTATCTGATATGCATAGATATTTGATATTCATGTTATGATTATAATTTTTTAAAATACGTTTTCATTGTACTTGCAAAGTGCGTTTTAACAAGTGTGTCAGATACAGAAAACTCACCAGGTTCTTCAGTGGCTGTTTCCAGATTCGTATCACCAACCACCGTGATTAACTTTGGCATGATTTGTTCAGCCACGGCTGGCAAATAAGAGAAACTTGGCTCATGGTAAGCCAAGTCTGGTACAAAGGCCACTGATTGCAGCACGGTCTGGTCTGCTTGCCCGGAACTGACCGCAAAGGTCAGAACACCTCCAAGAGCCAGCTTATCAGCAACACTCTTCATTTCATCCTGGGCCGGACCTCCTGTGATGAGAACCAGCACCTGCTGGACTCCTTGCCTCTGGCGAGAGCCCGCTGCCACGCTGAACATGTTGCGGAGAGCATATTCCATGGCGGCACCCGTGTTCAAAAAGGAGCCTCCCATCAATCTCAGTTGCGAGATTCGGTCCACAACATCTTGCCTGTCGCGTGCGGTGTTGAGATAAAACTCAATTTTGGGCTGCTCGGCAAACTGCATGAGGCCAATTTGGACTCTCTCTGGGTTCACTTCCAGTTGATTGACCACGTTAATCATGAAGTCTCGCACATATGGAAAGTTATTGCTGCCAATGTAGTTGGAGCCATCCACGAGGAAAACAATGTCTCTGACCACTCTTTGGGTCTGCACCGTTGTTATCTCCACCACTGAGGAAAACAAAAAAAAATAAGAAAAAAATCATTAACACGCATATTCAAACCATGTTCTCTGAAGTCACACGCTGTGTATTTTTAGGGGGGGGATTGCAACTTTGTCTTCACCTTTAAAATGGATCACTTGTACACTTGAAATGTGTGTGCGGCGCACTGTGCCTGATTTGTTGGCATGTCCTCATCACAGTTCTAAGCTTCTGGGATTGATCTAAGGTGCTGGGTTTGAGTCATGACTATGCCCCTCCGGTTTGGAGTTTGCATGTTCTCTCTGTGCTTGTGTGCGTTTTCTCCAGTGACTACGGCTTCCTCCCACATTCCCAAAGCGTACGTGTTGGGTACAGCGAAGAGTCGAAATTGTGAATTGGTGTGAATGAAAATGTGACTGGCTGTTTGACAACCAGTTAAGGGTGTACACTACATCGTTCGTCAAAAGTCATCTTGTGTTAAATGAAGTCTGTGAATTGTCCGTGGGTGTCGCCGTGGGCAAATCGTTTTATCTAGATATGCGCCTTTACTCGCCCAAAGTGCGTTAGGATCGGCCGCAGCTTGCCTGCGATTCTAATGGTGCTCTCGAAAATGGATGAAAGGATGAAAATGTATGGATGTTTTGGCGGGGACAACACATTACCTGGCTCAGTGGGCACTTCAGTCACCACGATGCCAGCGAGAGTGGAAAGTGCGTTGATGATCAACTTTGGGCTGCGAAGTAGCATACGGAAGTCCCTCATCGTGAACACGACGCTTTCGTCAAAGGCAATCTGATTCAGCTCTTGCTCATCGGCCGCCTTGGAACCCGCGGCCAAGGTGAGAACACCCATTTGCTGCAGAGCCCTGGCCGGCCCGGTCACGTCGTCTGTGGACTTTTTAGTTGTCATTAAGAGTAAAAGCTGCGGGACGCCTTGTTGAAGGCGACTGCCCTTGTCGGGCCGCAGCATGTCTGTCCTCACAAAGTCCAACGCTGCTCCGATGTTGACTGCCTGGCCTTGTCTCGGTTTGATTCGACCCAAAGCGGCCATGAGTTCATCCCTGGTTCCATAGGAATTGAGGTCTATCTCCAGTCGGGGGACGTTGCTGAACTGAGCCAAACCCACTTGCACGCTGTCCGGGCCGATGGGCATGGTCTCAACGAACCTCCGGATGAACTCGCGCACGGAGTTGATAACGGTGGCGCCCATTGTGCTGTCAAGGAGGAAAATGATGTCTCTTTTTCCAATGTCCAAGACTGAAGAAGAGAGAGCAAAGGATTAAAAAGAAGCTCAAAATTCATCACTTCATCTCCTAATGCTAGCACGTCACATTGCGAATTCCCCACTAAAATCATTAACTTCTTGGGTTCATTTAGGAAATGTATGGAAATTACCATTGCTAATTACCAAAACATCATTTTCGGCAAACATGAAGCATTAAAGCACTTAGTTTTTCTGGATTCATAAATTTATCACACCACCTGTCATAAAAACAAGAATAAAGTATCTGGCATGGCGGAGCACTTGAATATGAACTCTTGATTTTAGCAACCTCTCGATGTTTTACTATTTTGAAATGGATTGGAACACCTCACACCGAAGTTAGGTTTTCATTCACATGCTGTATTCTAGCCAATTAACAACAATGATAATCGTTAGGATGGATCATCAAAAATCGAATTTTGACCACCACCTACTGGAAGGTTTTTCCCCGGTTGCCCCAAATGAACAGCAACGGTAATTGCCAAACTGTCTTTGTAATGCTAAAAAAACTCATGCGTGTCGAACGTCTACAACACAGATGATAATTGTTATGCTAAAATACCGTGATTGTCATTACATTTTGAAATATACTCTTTGACAAGAAAAAAACGGCAAAGCGCGTGAAGGTATCTAGCGCACGTTAAAGGACCATTGGACGCCACTCATGACCACACTTATAGAAAAGTGACCTACCTTCTGTGAACTCATTCTGTACTATAATGGTGCGCTGGACCACACCCTGAACCAACGGCGACAGCTGGTCACCCGCGTTCCCCACTGCTGTGAAATCAGGGGCCGACAGGACAAACGACCTATCGGTAGCGATTGTTTCCAGATCTGGAGTGGCGGTCTCACCGATGACCACGCCAAACGTGATAACTCCGGCCCTCCTAAGGGCCCGGTCACCAGCACCGGTATCATCAGTGGATGGCCCAGCGCTGATCACAACCACCATCTGGGGTACGCCCTCCTCTGCCCTGCCCCCTGCCGATTGGCTCAAAAGGCTTTGGGCTACTTCCTCCAAGGCCAGGCCCAGGTTCGCTTGGGGACCCCCTGAGTATGTAAGTTCCTTCACAGCCTCCAGGACGGATGCTTTGCTCCCATAGCTACTGAGATAAAATTTAATCTCTGGGTTGTCGTGGTACAGGGCTAAGGCCACCCGAACAGCCTCCCTGCCCAGATTGAGGCGCTCAACGATTCTCAATGCCAAATCACGAACATATGGAAAGTTTGCTGCTCCAACGTTCTGCGATCCATCAATTAAGAGAACAAGGTCTGCGGAATCTTGCGCTTTGAGAGAGAGGGAGAGAGACAGAAAGAGGGAGAAAAAAAACAAAATGGAACTTGTGAAAGGGTTAACGGTGAAAAGGTGGGAAAGGATCTTGGGTGGCAAGTCACATTCAGTGTGAACAAATTGCAAAAACATCATGCTGCATGTCGGCTGAACCAAGGAAGTTTGCCCGAGTCATTCCAATTGTTCTCTGCCTTTACTTGATGACTACGAAGGGTGGATGAGAATGAGGTGCTTGGTTTCACAACGATGGAACGTGTGGCTTGCGACGTTGATCACTTTTGCACGTCTCGTCACTTTATGAGTGTCAAAAGTAAGCTACCAATAACTTCACTGACAATTTTCCACAATTCTCAAGCTACGATCGAGCAGAAAAGAACATAAACCCGCCTCCAAAAATATTGCGACAAGAAGGGCATTTGCTCTATCGTTGTCGCGGACTGCAGACGTTTGGCTTTGACACCAAAAGATGAATAAGAAATGAATTGACAAAAACACAGAGCAAATTTAGACAGGAAAAAAAAAATTGAAAACCAAATCGCACGGAAACTCGGGCATACAATATACATAAATAATGTTGCTCTGGTGTCACATTCATCTTTTGAGGTCAAACCCAAGCCTAGTCATAAATAAAGAACTTGGCTTCTCTGTCCCGATTCTTTTGGAGGAGAGCATACATAATCAGGATGTGAAAATCAATAGAGTGGCGGAAAATACTTTTCTACCTTTTGTCTGAGGACAATGGCAGGCAAAAAAAAAAAAAAACGACCATATTGAACAGCAGGGGTGCCCAAGTCTTGTCCTCGAGGCCTCCTTTCTTTTCCTGTTTTGGATGTCTCCCACCTCCAGCACACCTCATTCAAATGATCTGCAAGCTCCGCAGAAGCCTGATCATGATCCTTATCGTTTGAATCAGGTGTGGTGGAGGAGGGAGACCTCAAAAACAGTCCGGATAGGGGCACCCCTGCTGTACACGATGTTCCATTGAACCAATTAGGGAAAATTTGATGCCTTTGTTGGTGGTTCTTGTACAAACTCCATGGTGTCAGCCATCCATGCAGGCTCGTGTTACGGACCTTAGATAAAATGACCAGTAATGACCCGCTGGCTCATCCTTTTGTGTGCAGAACGTTGTACAATTTGGTTCCATAACTGTAATATTTGATAACATTGCCAAAAGTATCCACTTGTCAACTTTGGGGGCTGATTCACTTTATCATCATAATTTCTTATGCCGCATCCGTTAGTGTTTTGAAATCAGAACTGACTGAATTTGCGTCCATATCTGGATTGTGTCGCAACTCTTCAAAAGTGACCATGTGTCATGCTCAGGGCCCAACTGACTTGTTTTCTGTACTTGTTCAGCAGTGTAAGGATGGAAACCAGGCAAGTTCATCACTGCCTCAGATACACATTACACTTTTTTTTTAACCAAAAAAAAAAAAACATACACACATTTTAGACCTTGTCAAACATTTACAAGACACATACATAAGCAAGTGGTGGTGAGTGGTTAGCAATTGTTAAAAGGTCACTGATTGGTGTGGTAGTTGTGATACGAGATGTACTGTTGTGGTATTATGAGACATTATATGTGAACATAAGTAATGTTAATTTTGTGGATAATGGAAGGTTACTGTGGGGATCTGATTGTGTTAATGATAAAAAGTCAGCCACATGTGCAACGGAGTCCATCCGGCACATGCGGACACATTAGTATGGTAGCGGATGGCCGTCCCATTACATTACCTGTCCCTCCTCTATCCCCGGGGGGCTTCCTTTGGCATCACGTCGCAAACCCCCACCACTAAATCTTGACTCTCAAATTTCGCAAGACCAGAAAAGAATACGATGAGCACATGATTTTGATGAGGTTGGCTAGCCATCTCCCTGATCGCCCAGTCCACGGCGTCCTGAACCCCGACTGCAAAAACCTCCGCGCCGGCCTTCTGTAGCACTTGCGCCAGGCCTGGCCATGTCATCCTTCGAGCGGCCTTCCATTAGCGCCACCAGCACCCGCGCCGCTCCTTCACGGGCGGAAGCGGTGTTCATATGGGCGCAGATCAAGCAGTCCAAGCTCAGGCCGGTATGGGAGCGCCCCGCTGTGATACGACTTAGCCTTGACGCGTCTCCGTACTCCCTGTGTTGTCGGGTAGCTCTTGAGGTGGAACTCGGTTTTGCGCTTTGGTGTTGTACTGCACCAGAGCAAATTTGAATCAGCCTGAAGTAGCTGTTTCAAAGCAAAATGGCCGACTTCCTGTGTCTTTTGCATCTGTCTGGCTTCTTGATACTTTTTTGTGGATCTACTCATGATGAACCCGACTAAATGTCAAATAGCTAAGTGGAAATGAGAAATTTCACGAGGACCTCATGTTGGGAATCACCTGTAAAAGTCAACTGTTCTTATTGCACTTCAACTTACCATCCTGCGCATCGAGTTTTGGAAGAAATCCTGCAAGCAGGACCCCCACGAGGGCGCAGAGTGGTATCAACCGGTGCCTTGTCATCTTTACAAGAAAAGATAGAAACAAAGATGAGATGAAGTTAGTCTCTCCACAGATCAAACGCAAATGTGAAATTTGTCTTACACAAGCACAAATTCAAGATGCAAGCAGCAACGAAGAGGCTATCGTAGACCTTTTTGATTGGCAAATCTTTGTCATTGATCATCAAACTCGACACCCACTTCCAATGCTTGTGCAGTGGGCTCATTTGGCCAAATTCCCTAGTTTGAGTTCGTCCCCAAAAGACTTTTTCAAACCAAAATGGCCGACTCCCTGTTCATTTTCCAGCTTTGGTGCATTCTATTATGATGGATATGATCACCCAAAATCGTGTTGATGAGTGAATTTTTTATTTAGATTTTTTTTTTTTTTACTTACCAGGGGTGCTACTGAGTAAGTAAAGTGATCATTTAACAGTGGGGGGAGGGATGCTAAATGCTGTAAATATCCATCCATCCCTTTTCTATCGTGTTTGTCCACGTTAGGGCTGTGGGTTAGCTTGAACTAATTAACCTTTAATATGGCCAGTTATGTCCAAGCAAAAGGCCGTGAGCCCACATGAAATCACATTTGCTGACTGGCAAATACATCTGAAAGCAGCAGGTGGCGCCATAACTCCCAAATGTAAGACCTTTTTTTTTTTTTTTCGTAGCAAAATACCCCCGTTTGTGGAAATGGCACCATACAGAGAATGAGTGATGTGTTATGGAAGGCTGATGCAAATGCTGACTGTTGACAACCACAAACACGCCAAAGGACACTTTAGAGTTAACATTCCGTGCATTTTATTTCATTTTGTTGTAAATATAGAGACCCGTGCCGGCACGTGGAGAACATGCACACGCCGCACAAAGAAAGTCAAACCACACACACTGGAACGCTCTCTCTCTCTGTGACCACTCTTCTACGGCTGTCCCAGAAAAATACACGTTAGCAAAAATACCGCTTTGTGTTTGTGTGTGGACATGGCATAAGTCATCTGCTGCCGGTTATGTAACACGCCGACGAGAACACATTTCCTATGTCTAAGCGGGCCAATAAGCAATTTTCTCCGGGCTGCAACCCTTCCAAACTGAGCGTTAAGGTGGGATTGCAACGGACCACACGCACTCGCACAAACCCAACGAAGCAGACTGCACACGTAACGTCACACTTCATTGAAACAAAATGTTATTAAAGCTTGGAACGGTGATGAACGGGCCCTGGAAGCAAACCCAGAATTTGCGCAAAATGGTTGGGCTTGTCAAACAAAATGGCTGACTTCCTCTTCGATTTCAGATATGGGTCCTTGAGACTTTTTTTTTTTTTAACTCGTCCTGTTATGATAGACATGTCGATTCCATTTCATGTTGTCAGGGGAAAATGCTGCTGCTTGCAAATCTCTGTCTCTCTCTCACACACTCTTTTTCTCACTCTCTCTATTTGCTGCAAACATTCTCTTAAACAGCAATTTGGTGGGAGCCTTAGAACTGGCCTAATAAGGGAGAAACAGTTGTCGAGAATTGCTGAGGCTAACTTGATAGGGTTTTGACACACCCAGTGATTCATTCCATTCATTAAAATTAAACGCTTTTCCTTCCTGACGCTTTTTTTCCCCCCAACGCAGATAAGGCAGAGCTCACTCTGTCGAGCCCCCCCCGATACATTTTACTGATCAACACGAAATCTGGTGGACATGTCTTTGAAAATAGGATGCGCAAAAAGAGTTATGGACCGTGCATGAAATCGAACAGGAAGCGGGCAATTTTTGGGTCAAGTTCCTCACACAGAGGAAAGTCAGAAAAAAATGATCTTAGAACGCCAGTTTTCTCCGAGGGACCGAAAAAGTGGGTAAACATGTTCATCTTGTCGGGACTTACAAAAATCTCTTGAAGGACACACGTCGAAAATTGCACAGATTCAAATCCAGAAACTCTGCAGGCAGACGTGCTAAACAACACAAGGTCACCATGCTGGCCAGACTCAGGACTTGCCATCGTTAAATAAAGACTTCAGCGGATAAAAATGTGTACCTAGACACATCAGCTGACGATTGCCTGCCTTCAACTTCTGGCGACTTCCCCCAAAAAGTACAGTAAAAGATCCCGATATGCAACTAAGCAGCCACTTCCATGATAGAAAGTCCAAGTGTGACTCCACACTGCCACCTCCTGACAAAATGCGAGGGCACGAATCAATTCCAGACTTCAGGACAGCCTGCCAGACAGAGGATGTGACTTGCACAGGAGAGGAGGCTCCATCATAAAGTTACAAACTCAGCGGGCAGTTTGGAGGCAGCTGCTTCGTGTTAATCCGTCTGACACGGAGCAGATGTGCACTGGCTGGATTACAGAGTGCCCATCCTGAGGCCTTTCAGACCGGCCTGCCGGATCCGCTCGCCACCTCGGAGCGGGACGGCAACAATGACGACGATCGCCGTCGAAGAAGACGTTGGAAACGTGACATCAGTTTCATGTCGCCTTTGCGCCAAACCGAAAAGTAACACTGGAGACGCTCGCTGTTGATTTACACCCATCCCAATTACAGATGGCTGCGGCCATAAAAAATAGAGAACCTTTCAGAACGTTCCAAGTTTCCAAACATCTGCGCCGCATCATGGAATGAAAAAAAAAATAAAGTGAGTGCGCATGAGAGAGTGGAATAGCCGTAAAACATGTTGATTTACGGTGCATTTCTTCAAGTCCATTGTTAAGAGTTCCTCTGCCAGCAACAATACGAGCCTCCAAGAGATGGGTGCCACTAAATTATGCGAACGCAGCAAAGTGTCCCTCTTTCTCCAGCTCTCTCCATCTCCATCTGACGTAAGCCTAATTATCGGAGGGGATTTTTTTTTTTATAACCGTGGCATCTTTTGGAGCCACCAAACCAGTAACTGAATCAAAAATGTTTGTGAGTACAGCCAATAAGCTCTCGTGTGATATTTTGTTGTCAAATAAACAATAATAAACAGTAATCAGGGGGGGAAAAGGGTTTTGTAGTTTACTTGAAGACCAAATAAAATAATCGGTTTGAAAACTATTCGATAATGACAGCCCTAAACCAAACAGAACAGACCTAAAACATGAGAATCCAAACTCAATATCCAGAATACTGTACCGCGATTGTCATTTTTTTTTTTTTTTTTTTTAAGAATGTCTTTGGTTTACCCGCCCCCCAAAAAATCCAATGCATTTCAATGGCCCGTCAATTTTATGTGGATTTTCAATAGTCGCGAGCCAGTCCAGTCCCTAACCTCCGCGAATAGTGGGGTGCCAGTGTACAGTTTGAATTTGTAATATCACCATTCCCCACTAGATGGCAGATGGAACTGTGCTTGTGCCGGGTCATATACTGTCCTAAACGACATTGTGAGTAGGCCTAATCACTTTTGGTGCATTTGGAATGAAATGCAGGACAAACATAGTACCTGACTCGTGTTAATATTTTGAGTGAGTTGTTTTTTGTGGGGGGGGGGGAATGCACAAAATGAGTTCTTGCACTGAATGTTGCTTTGCTCTTCAACATTTTTGTGCCATCCTTGGGTGGTAATTTTTATGCACGAGAGCCCTTTGCACAAAAAAGGCTTGGTATGCAGTTACATTTTGATTGTTTAAACCTGTGAGTGTTGAAACTTTTGTTATTATTAAATATGCTAAGAGTTGGGGTGGCCTTTGGGAAAATGTAAATTTTCCCGGCTGGCCAGAGATTTTTCTGAGCCAGTCCTGGACATCACCGATCAAAACCCAAGATGCTGCCTCCCTGTTCAATTTTAGACATGAGTGCCTCAGATGTTTTTGTGGGTCCTATTATGATACATCTGTCCACTAAATTTCGTTACACTGGGTTTAGGGGGGCCAAATTTTTTTGACTTTCCAGTGGCGATATTGAGTGAGTTTGGTTGTTTGGAACCCTTCAAAAATATATGCTTTCACCAGGATCCACACTTTTTGTTTTGGGCCCTGCGATCCACTCCATCTCCCTCAGCAAATTGTGGCCGCAAAGTTGCCGTAGCCTTCAAGTTTGACAGATAACACCTGGTTCTGCAAGCACCACTGGCCCACTATATCATCACAAGCCACCCCCTCGTCCGCCTCCCTCTACTTCATCCTCCTCCTCCTCCTCTTCTTCTTTCCCCTCTAAACACGACTCATCTGGCTGGCTGTGTGGAAAAGAAAAAAAAAAAGGCGCTTCACACTTTTCCATTCTCTTGCTCACTTGTTGAGAGAGACCGAGGGAGCGAGGGAGAGAGAGAGAGAGAGAGAGAGAGAGAGAGAGAGAGGATGGGAGGGGAGGGGTGGGGAGGGTGTGGTTTTGGGCTACCGCTGCAGTGGAAATATCTCGCCCATCCAAAAAGACTCCTCTGCTTTGCAAGTGCGGGGATTTGGCGCAGCCTGGATGTGTCTCCAAAAGGCAATTTCTCCTTCTTTATCTCCACAGTTGAATGCCAAAGCCGGAACAACAACCCGGGCAACTTGATCTCGCCAGTCAAACTAAACTTGAATCATTGCATTGAAAAACTGAATTTGAATGACATCATTTGATTTGTTTCAATGGAATTGTTGCATTGAAGAAAAAAAAAATCTGATTTGAAAGTATTCGTTTCGAATTGAAGACCCATCAACTTGAAACAGAATTTAAAATTAAGAAATGTATTTCATTTACTTAAAAATGATGTCTGTTATCCTCACTGAAAATGCAAATAACTCACTTTTCACTTTCAGTCCAGGTCAATAACGTCTGTTCTTCTCAATACAAATTCATTTTGATTGACAGCAGACAGTTTTAAATTTGATAGTCCGGGTAAATTAAATCTGAATGTTAGATGTGACATTTTAATCATCCAAAATTTGAATTAGATGCACATTTTATTTTAAATATGAAAGAAGCCATCAGAATTCATTTAATCTGAATTCCTCCACATTTTTTTTTCAGATTTTATGTTTAATTCTTCCCCAAAATATAAGATAATACTTTTTTTTTGAAGAATAAGAAAAAAGAATAGAGAACAAAGTCCGAATTTTGAAATTGGAATTGGATTTCTGTCCGTTGAACGCAGTCAATTTGACACAGAGCGCTCCACTCCAGGGGGGCGAAGGTACACAACAGTACAGTACCAGGCAAAAGTTTGGACACACCTACACCGCTGCGGCAAACCAGAGCAGCGTGCGTCCAAGGCCAACTTTTACATGACATTGTGCCCCAACTTTGAAGTGCAGCTCACCTTTGGCCCGTCACTAAAATTGACAAATTCTGACAGCGCGCGATATAAACGGCCGTGCATGAAACACGTGCGTGTTCTGACTGCAGCCTGGCGCCGCGGTCGAAAATAAGTACGCGGCGAAGAAAGACGCTGGGAAGCTTACCCTGAACGGATGCGGCAGCCGCTCCACACTCTACTTGCTGCTCAAGTGGAAGAAAAGAAAAGAAAAGAATCGTATCAGTCGTCAATGACAGCAAGCAGAGTTGTGCTCATTATCCTCTTGATAAGGTCCGAAAGGAGGGGGTGGGTTTCGGGACGGGCAGGCAGGCAGGCAGGCAGGCAGTCACCCTCCCGGTCTCGACCCAGAGGAGCAGTGGCGCCGAGTTCAAGGCTGGGATGGGACAAATTTCCAAAGTCTTGGAATTCTGCCGTCTCACTCGATTCCTCCCACCCACTTCTCTCTGAAGGCAAAAGAGGAAGAAGGGGGAGTCAGGAGATGGAGTGGGGACTAAATGAAAAGCAGACGCATACTGTAGCCCTGTTTGGTCTGGATCTGAAGGCACTCGGATGATGTCACAAATTTCTTTCTACCTTGCTTGTCATCTCCACCAACTTTCCACAGGCAGCGGTTGTACAGTCATACAAAAGCTTCGATTGTCAACATTTTTCTTTGATCCCTCCCTCTCAGACGCAACCCTCGGCTTTTCTATTTTTGTATCCCAGTGAGCTTCGGTAACTTTCCTTTTTGTCTTTTGCTAAATAAAGGCAACATTCTGCGATGGGCTGGCAGCCAGTGCAGAGTTTGCGCCGCCTGCTGGCCGAGGGCCGCCGGCGTAGGCCCGCCGCACACCCGCCACCCTCCTTAGGATCAAGCCGATCAAATAATAGATGGATCAATAACAGATTTCTCTCTCTCTCTCTCTCTATATATATATATATACATACAGTATATGTACGATATATATAAAATCTTCCATATTCCACTTTCATCACACTACTGTTGGCCTTTGTCTTGAACAATTACGTTCTAATTCGAATACAAATTTTGTGTCAACTGAAGTGTCTATAATTGTTTTTTTGTTGTGCAAATTTGTGTCATTGAAATTGCTGTTTCGAAAGCAGTCACACATTAAGAAAGAAAGTAGCCCCCAAAAAATGTTCACACTTAGGAATGCGCATCACAATATATTGGCAATTACACTGCGGTGTGAATGACATTCCTTGGCTACAATCGAAAAAAAAAATAGCTGAAGCGCAGAAAAGGCATCTTTTTTTTTTTTTAATGGCTCTATAATGACAGCTTACAGTACCGTATAGGGGGCCTGCTTCAGATTACTGTACATGTTGCACATTTGCTACTAAGTCTCGGTGGCACGTATGATTGCGATCAACATAAATGCGAATGGTGGCGTAACCTTTTATGAGCTGCTAATTATTAATGACATATTTACACCGGGCTATGTTGGCCCCAAAGTGACCATATACCTACTTTAGGCTCGCCAGGTGTCAACAGCAGCACTGTGGAGCACCTTGTTTCTAAACAGTGACCTGTTTCCTTTCGGAGTGAAAAGAGAGAGAAAAATCCAGATGATTTTTCTTGGATGGATGAACACCACTTTGTGTGTGTTGGTCTGAAAGGAAATCAACTACAAGTGTTCATTTGCACTTTGGCACTCATTGCGCAAAACACGTTCATAAATGGATGCCTTTTAGGGGTGGACATGTCAATCACAACAGGACGGACAAAGTCTCCAGGACAATGTTGAACAGGAAGTCGGCCAATTTTGGGTTGAAGCTGATTTCTTTCTTTTTTTTTTTGTGCGGATTCGGCAAAACGAGCCCAATTGTAAGCAGGGATTCTGGACGGATGGGCGACACTCGGTGTAAAGCGTATGCAAGAAACCCAAAGCTCAACAGCAGCGCGTTGCTAAAACAGACGTTCTCCGGAGAGGACGGTGTGTTGCGACACCAAGCCAACATCTGCACATCTGTTCGCTCCCCTCCGTCGGCAGTCACCGATCAGCAAAGGTAAACCCTCGTATCCTAAACGGGCTCTACAGTTACACACGGTTCTTTATTCATCAAGTGCGCACAAAAAAAAAAAGAAAAAAAAGACTCCAAATGTCCCATATGGAAGCGCTTATAACACTGGCTCGTGTGTGTCCGTGTTCTGTTCACTGAAAACCATTACTCATGCGAACGTTTGCAGCAAAGCAACGCTCTGTTGTGGCGGTGGGTGCTAGGCAACCGCCGGCGGATGATCCACTCAGTTATGTTCCAAGAGAATCTGATAAGCAGCAAGATCCTACTATAAATCCCCAGTTATCCCAATAGTCATCTAATAGGCTAATGAAAACGGCATGTTTTTTTTTCTTTTATAATAATCCCTGTGCTCAAGTTGAGGGTAAAATTGGCTGCTTTTATTTAATCTTATAATTATTGTTTTACTTCTCTTCTGCAAGGCATTATTATAAAAAGGGCTACAAATATTAGGTTGAAAAAACAGTTCGGCCAATTGACAAGACATTGGGGCTACTTGTATGTCGTAACAGAATGCTGGGAAAAGTCTCAGGGACCCCCCCCCCCACCTGGAATTGAACAGGAAGTCAGCCATTTTGGTTTGAATCCAATGGATCTGGCGTAGCATTGCAAAGTCTGATCATTCTGAAAATTCTCAAAATGTAAAAAAAAAAAAAAAAAAAAAAAAACAATCCAGTCTCTGACACCAGTTTCACTCACCGACGTGAAAGCTATCCTATTTGGGAGGTGTCATGCTTTGGCCTATTTCTGTTTTTAGTTTTGTTGCCAACGACCTTTGTTTGCACTTTGTCGGTTCTCCGCTTTTCTGTCAATACAAATTTTTTCCAATTTATCTTTGTCTACTTTTGTGGGATCCCAACATCATTTGGTTCGTTCCCCAACCATGTCAGGAGGATGCAACGACCCAACGGAAATGGAACTGAAAGTCAGCCATTTTGGTTCCAAGTGCCTATTTGAGGGCTTTTGATGAACATTTCAAGAATTCTCCGTGAGGGACGATAAAAACAAAAATAGCATTTTTAGGGGCCCAGGCACACCCCAAAACTCACCAATTTTTGCAAGAATGTATACCCTGGTGAAAAACTGCATTTTTGGACTCTCCAACAAAAGTCAGTCAGTAGCATCCCTCTCTGAATAACAAAAAAAACCCCCCAAGAGACCAGTTTACCAGTCGAGACAAAATTTGGTGGATCCGTCTGTGATAAGGGGACACACAAAAAAGTCTTAGATGTCGAGGAGGTTGGTGTTCTGAGCTGTCTAGGTGGCTCGCTGTAGACAGCTGTGAAGAGACTCTTTGATGGACACCAAGGTTTGGCTGGATCACAATGCGCTGCTTGTTGTCAATCCCCTTCTGACTTATCGTTCCCTCAGTTCCAAAATAAAAAAATGAGACAAACAGCCATTTTGTTCAGCGGTCTGGGAGGGGTTCTTCCACACGGTATATTTGTGGAAATTATGAGTAGCATAGCCACATTAGTCATGAACTTACAGTAGACTTGCCGTTTTCTACTTCTACCAAAATGACACGATCGCTTAACTGTCCTTCCTTTATGAAGACATCTGAGACAAAGTCACCAGAGGAGAACATGTACTGGCGTACACGGCTCACTCCAAAAAGCAACGCTGAGTCACACCGTATGGAATATATACAAAACGAATAAACATCATTTTCTGTGGTTCGGGATAAAAAGGGTTGGCTTAAGTGAGTGCTAAAACCGCACCGCGAGTGGCGTCGCCATCGTTCCTTTGAATGTTGATCGAAATATGGCCTGCGACCAGTCCATTGGTTACGGCAATACAAAAATCCGTTCGAGTACTACCACCGCTCCGAAGGCGTCTCCCAGGAAGACTTTCCTCTTGTCGAATGGACTTTTATACTATTTGAACGAACATTGTGTCGTACGATCTTGCGTCAAACGTTGCCACTCCATTGCAGCCTGGTCATCCTGGAAGGGGGATTCTCCCATCTGCGGCCCCTACTCAGGGTTTCTCACCCAACCTGCTGTTTTTTTTTTTTTCCTTGCCCTCCAGGGGGGTAATGCCAGGCGATGTCGTTAATATTTGTCAGCTGTAGGCATGTGGAGCCCTTTGAGACCGTTTGTGATGGAGGGCTATGGAAATAATCGTGATACCATTGTTTACCTTCATATTCAAATGTGAAGACCTGGCCGGTCTCACTAATTTTCCATATAATTGGAAAATCAGCGATCTAACAGTGGACTAAACGTTTGTGTGATGGACAGATTCATTTGCTGAACTGCATATACTGTTCAGGGTCTTGTGGATCTGGAGCCCCTCCCAGGTGACTTTGCACTACACCCGAGACTGGTTGCTACACAATCACAGGGCACATCGTGCAAAGTGGTTTAGAGTATCATCAGCAGGTTGCAAGACAGTATGCATCCATTCGTGGATCAAACACCAACTGCAAAATTTCTCATCAGCAAGTAGTGACCGAAACAGTGAAGACTTGGAGAAGTGCTTTCAGAAATCCTTCTCTCCACTTTCCACTGAGGCCGCTTTCACACAGCGTCCGTTCCCGCCTCTGTCACACGTCACGCAAACTACTTGAAGGGCCCACAAGAGATAAGTCCCGGTTGACCAAGATTCCTCCTCGAGGCGTCCGCCCCGGCCAAACTGAGTAATCGAGGGAGACCAGCCTTGGTGAGAGAGGTGACCGAAATAACCCAACAGTCACTCTTCCGAGATCCTGCGGCCCGCAACTCCAGAAGACGGAAAAATTAAATAAGAGATTCTTTTCAGGCCATCTCACATCTGGAGGCCGATAGTCGACAGTAATAATCCCCCCCCGCCGTATTCATTCTGAGCAATTGCATATCATTCTGCTCTTGTTTTATTTGGCTCAGCAAAGCAGCTGCTGCAGAAACTCTCATCAACTGTCCGCTAGTTTTCTCGCAGATGTTACAGTCTGGTATGTGCACATGTTGGACACTTGACTCACTCCCACCTAATAGTTCAATGACAAGAGCCCAAAGTTTTACACCGGGCTGTTTGTATCCAGGGGTGGCACAGCGGTCGACTGGTTCGCACGTCGGTCTCACAGTGCTGAGGTGCAGGGTTCGCTTCTGGCTCGGGCCTTCCCGTGTGGAGTTTGCATCTTCTCTCCGTGCCTGCGTGGGTTTTCTCCGGGTACTCCGCTTTCCTCTCGCATTCCAAAAACATGCGCGGCAGGCTAATGGAACCCTCCAAATTGTCCCGAGGTGTGATTGTGAGTGCGGATGGATGGATGGATGGATGTCTTCAACAAACCAGAAAGCATGGCTTATCTGACCAGAGTGCCTGCTTCTGAGCGGGGCTCATTTGGCGAAAGTCCCTCATGGGATTTAGGCAAAGTACAGACTGTGACATTCTTGCTTTCAACCAAACCGGCTCACTCCTAGTTCAACTGCGGACATGATTTCTTGACATTTTTTGCATGCATCCTGCAATGACAAAGATGCTCCACCAATTTCATGTCGATCAGTGAAACTGGTGCCGGGAGATGATTTTTTTTTTTTTTCCAACTTTCTGCTTCGGAGACCTGCTTGAGATGGAGCTTCACTTGGGTGATTTGTTCAAAGTTCAAGCTTTGCAATTTGCGCAAAAATGTCTGCTTCAAGCCAAACGGCTGTCCCCCTTGTTTCATTTTGGACATGGCTCCTTCGCACTAACATGCATCCTCTTCTGATCAAGATCAATTTTCACATTGATCGCTTAAACTGGTGTGGAGGGCATGCTTGTATTTGCATGCCACGTTTGCATGTTTCGCTCCATGAAGAACAGCGATCGCTCAGGGACAGGTCCAAAAGGAAGCTCCCCCCACCCCCACCCCTCCACCCCAAACTATTGCAGATTATTTATGCAGGCCCATTTCCTCCAACGGGATGAACATCTGCTTAAACACTCTTGTCATCTTCACATTTTGCATCTCGCTCACGTCTCCCGAAATCTGAGCTCCACTGACATCATTTGCAAGATTTCACACTTTGTTGGCCTGTCGCTTATTCAAACGTTTAATCGGCAACAACATAGCTCTGCATGACATGTTGCCTAACTTTCTCATGATTGAAATCAACAACCAGGACCACATTTTTGGAAAAAGATGACAACTGCATACCTCAAGTACGAGTCACCGCGTTCAGCTTTTTCGTACGTTTTAAATGTCATTTTCGTGATTATGCATCATGAGCTTTTTGTTCCCAAACCGACTTTGATCGCTGTGACGGTTTGATTAGGAAAGGGGGAATGATTAGATATTTTCTTTAATTAATGGACAAGAAATAAAATGGATGGATTGATGGGAAAAAAAACAGTTTTAAGACTAGACGGACTCATAACATGAAAATGTGTTGCGCATATGCGAGCGCAGCTGCGTTGCATCTTTACAGATCCCGTGTCCTTTTCATTTGCTTCCTCTCACATGATCTGCACTGGTGGACAGCCGCAGATTTTTCTGACGTTTTGGTTTTCTGCCGTCTTGGTGTATTTGTGCGAACACTGCAAAAAAAAAAAAAAAAAAAAAATCTTTTCATGTGCCCAGCGAGAAACACCCACCGCATTGTCATGATCCCCGTTTGCTTCCCAAAGCGCTCATTATGGCAGCGCAGCAATGCACAAAAGTCTTAATCGTGTTTTGTGGCAAGTCGTGAAGCTTTACAGTGTCAACATTTTTCATGATTTACCATCTGATATATGTTGTTCACATCTGGGAACAATTGCACAAAGTTTCAGCAAACTGGTTTTTGAAGTTTTCCTTATAAGTAGTTGTTTCCAAACAAAATGGCCGACATCCTTTGTCTTTTCGGAAGTGACTTTCTTTGTGGGTCTGCTCAGGATAGACAAGCCTTGCAAATTTCGCATTGCTTAATGAAACTGTCTTTGAGGGCAGAATTTTACTTTTGTTCTACTTCCCTTCATGGAGGATGATGAACTGATGGGTGGAAGCGTTCCATCGGCACCACAGACAACTACAATTGGTTATCCCATGTTGGGAGTTTCGAGCTGAGTGTTTTGGGGGCTTGGTCCCGTAAGAGGACTTGCAGATTTTTGGACATTGGTCAGCGCATTTCACTTCAGAATACCTTTGAGAGTCTGGAGATTTCTTTGTTCCCTGCACAAAATTAAGACATGTTCCCAGAAGAATCATCCTTCGCCATACATTGTACGAGGTGAACATTGAAATAATAGTTGACTCTTATCTTATTGCGGCGGCACGCTGGTGGACTGGTTAGCACGTCCGCCTCACGGTGCAGAGGTGCTTCCCAGAAGAATCATCCTTCGCTATACGTGGCACGAGGTGAACATTGAAATAATAGTTGACTCTATCTTATTGCGGCGGCACGCTGGTGGACACGTCCGCCTCACGGTGCAGAGATGCCGGGTTTGAGTCCGGCTCCGGCCTTCCTGTGTGGAGTTTGCGGGTTCTCCCCATGCCTGTGTGGCTTTTCTGCGGGTACTCCGGTTTCCTCCCACTTTCCAAAAAACGGTTAATGGAACACTCAAAATTGCCCTGGCGTCTGATTGTGAGCGCGAATGGTTGTTCATCTAGGTGTCCCCTGCGATTGGCTGGCCACCGGTTCAGGGTGTCCCCCGCCGACTGCCCAAAGACAGCTGGGATAGTCCCCGGCACGCCCCGCGACACTCCCGAGGATTAGCGGATCAGAAAATGGATGGATGGATAGATGGATATTTCATTGCTTCCGCCTTGAGATGTCTAACTTTTTCCAACGATTTACTTCACAGTGTACTGCAAAAGACCGCTCTGTCTCCACAGTCACGTTTTGGGAGCCAACGCGCTCTCTTACATGGGCCGTTTTGTGATGCACGCATATTTCCACCGCCTCTTTGGGGTTTGGAAACACATTCTGGAATATTCCTCTCCCATTTTTTTCCCCCCAGCCTGTTCTGCCTCTTGCCCGGTCTCTTTCCCACAATGGCCATTTCATCACTGTTGGCGGTAAAATACAGAGCAACATGCCCAACATTTTTGCCAGCGCGTGTATCCTGGTGAAAATGTGTGTTTTCACCAGAATACACTTCACGACCACCTCGACGAAAGTCTGGCCTGTCCGAATTTGTTGTCACATGGTGCGGCATGCGCTACGTCGTTCTATGATTGGTTCCTCATTCTACGTGGTCAAATTATGCCGTCAAAGTTTGATGATTATTTCGAGTATCTGCCATTTTTTACAAAAGGGATTCCAGGGACAGTTCCTCCATTGGGAAGTTAAAAAAATATTAGCACCCAGACATCAATCATGTTTATCATAGCACGATGCACGAAAAAGTCTCAGCAAGTAATGCCCAGACAGAAAATTGGCCATTTTGGTTTGAAGCGAAGCAATTTTGGGTGCAATCATACTTACCCAATGTGCCCGCCCACGTGATCTTAGGCGGGCAAAGCACGGCGTCAGAATTTGTTGATTATTTTGACAATTCACAATGTGGCCTGGCGGCGTCTTCATGACGACACTTGGATGTTTTCATGTTTGGATGTTAGCGAGTGAAAGAAGAACCAAAGTTAAGATCTTGAATCTTTGATGAGTTCCCTCGCCAAGAAGAACCAGGTGCCGTCTCTGCATGTAAAAAGACATTCGCATGCCTCGCCGTAATTTTCACGGTGTGAAATGAGTGCACGCAATGTCTGATGAGAGCAATCCGCCAATGAAGTCAAGTACCCATTTGGTAACCTGGTGATTTTGCTGAGAGACACGCGGCGTTCATATTTGTTGTAATCGCTAGCTAGCGCGTCCCCCGGGCTCCTGTTTGCATCTCGAAGCTTCAACCACCGGCTCCCACACGGAAAGTCGACTCTGCAAAAGTGCCGTTGGCTCCGGCCCGCTCCTCCGGCGGATCACATCGAGTCCTGCCAAGCAGCCTCCCACCCATAAGTTCCCCCGACGCAACGATCCAAACCGAACAATGGCTGCTATTGAACGCTTACTGTGTGCGTTTAATTGACAGCTGGAGTCGATTAATGTTCGGGCCAGCGGGCATGACGACTACACTTTGCCAAGATACAGTGGGTATGCTAATGGCTGCGGCCGTCTTCTTCCTTCTTCCTTCCAGGAGAGTTTGCTGTCCTCAAAAGGCGCCCCCCCCCCCCCGCTTTACAGATGTGACTCATTGCCTGCTCGTCTTTTCCACCACCCCGGTGTACCTTGAGATGTTAGAATTTCCATGGAATGACTTTGGCTTTCTCAGCATCTGGAATTCATTCGGGCTCATCGGGCTTACGGTTGTATCCTTTCATTTCCCCTAACTGTGTAACGTTGATTGGTTTTTCACAGTAATTAGGAAATCAGCCATGACATAGAAAGTTACATCACACGCTGGACTGCGTCGCGTTGAAAACCTGCAACCTTGTGCAGAGAATGCGCTCGTACATACGTTTTTGCCGTTCACATCCATTTCTGAGAGTTTCTACATCACAATTGAGGCATGACCGCCACTTTAATACGGGAAACATACTGGGAAAGGACGGGTCGTTCTATCTTAGTACCACGAGTGGACTTGGACCAAAATTCGTCCCGAGGATATTCTTTGATGGCCGGGGGTGGGGTTGGTTTTGGCCGCCGGCAGTCATGTGCTGAAAAGAATTCGTCGAAGGAGGCGGGGCGGACGGCGGCCGTCACGTGACGACGTTTAATCGTCGACGGAGGGCAGACGTCACTCACGCATCGAGGGGGAAGCGTACGGTCTGGTGGGTGGGACGCTGTCAACGGCGGCCAAATGTAAGAGACGATATGGGAGAGGGCGGGTCCCTCACACTACCAAAGTAAATCGAGGGGGCGTTACCCAGTTCTGGAAGGAGACTGGCGACTCGGAAAAATCCCGAAATTCCCAATGGCCAGCACGCCCCTGCTTCGTACGACACTTAAGAGAAAACAGCCACACTGTGGCACAATTTCCACTTCTGGTCCAAGGTACACACGTTTCACACGTCGCCACTTGAGGCACTATTGAGTTC
>NW_017805385.1:1831152-1834456 GCF_001891065.2 Hippocampus comes
GTACCGGTTTTAGATGAAGATCAACAAATGGTTTCGAGTCAATGGGCTTACTTTGTGGCAGAAGTGGAGGCTCCACTTGGAGTTCTTGGGTCCATCTGGCAAACCGGTCGGGCCAAGACAAAGACTTTTTGAGAGCAAAGTTGACGGGAATGCACCGTGATCTGGCCAGGCATCAGGGCATTATGCTTTAAAAAGCAGGTTATTGTTTGTTTGTTTGTTTTTTACGTACGATAATAGTGTGAATGGTTGTTGTGGTGAAGTCAGAGTAGTTGAACATAATTATGGAAATGGGTTACACATTTTTATTGTCCTTTGTTTTGGATGACTTAAATAGGTCATGTCTTACCACATCATGTGCTTGTAACGATGACTATTGATTTTCATTCTTAAAAGGGTCAAAGTAATCTTTTCTTTTTTGGGGGGAATGTCGTCATAGTGTGGGAATTTCTCATTTTGTCTTCAAAACTCAATTTTTGGGGCACCCAAAAATAAACGGCAGGCGCGACAACTTATCCAAAGTCTTCCATGTCACGCCTTGCCAAATAAATCGACATTTGTAGAGGCAGAAAAAGGTCAGTCGTATTTACAAGATCATCAAATGCAATTTATTCCCCGCGCTTCATCATTGCTTGCCTTTCAGCCTCTGGTTTTCATGTTGGGTGTACCGCTGACACTTGTCTCCAGGTGTCTTTGATCTGTTCACATTCTCCGTAGAAACCTTCGTATAAAGTGTTCTTTTCCCTTTGGGGAGTTTGTTGGCCGTTTTGTAGTTGTGAGGCCTGGACATGCGCCACATAAAATATGACTTAAGATTTATTAAGATGTTAGTTTTTCCTTTTCTTCTCTTTTTCTCCAAAGAGCCCTGCTTTGGACAGCAGGCGTCATTTTACCTGCTACAGAGGAGACTGGATGCAGTTTGTCCCCATAAAACATTATATTTAAGATTCATGACCTCAACCAAGGAGGTCTTTCCCACCCACAAAAAAAAAGAAAAAAAAAAAATTCAAGTGTTGGCGTGATTGTCTTGTTCATTTGTTTTGCTTGTAGAATTTTCTATTGGGTTGAGGTATCTGGGCTTTTCGATGCATGCTTTTGAACTTTTTGAGGAATGCAGGTTCGTTCACCCAAATATAGGTGGGTTGCATATTTTGTGAACATTTTTTTCTCTATCTTGTGTGTGTGTGTGGGGGGGCGGGTTCACATTTGAGGTAGAAGACTTTATGGGCAATGTTTACACAAGCAAATGTTTTATGCGGTGGGGAGGGCATGATGTTAATGAAAATTTTTAGTTTGCGGGTAGCCAAAAAAGGCAAAAAAACACAGTTATATGTGCCAATGTGGTTGTTTTCTAAAATTAACTCATTACAGCTTCAGACGGCCAAACCAAACTTAGGGCAAAAAAACAAAAACAAAACCTGTTTGTTATTTATTACGTTTTGCAGTTTTGTGTCATAATCGTGAAAAAAAAACATATGATGGTTTTGTTTAAAAAGCTCCCCATCAGCCGATGTGTGTGTTGGCTGTATGACAAGCTGAACCTCTCCTCGTGTGTGTGTGTGTGTGTGTGTGTGTGTGTGTGTGTGTGTGTGTGTGTAAGGCTGCATGTACCAAACTTGAGCTCACATACTTTCATGCTGTTTGACAGGTTACTCTATGACTGTTTTCCACAGGGGAGTGTTTTTTTTTTTTTTTCAAGCAGTCATGGCTTCCAGGCCTGCAGGGGACAAGTGCTACTGTCCGCTACTTTAACTTAGAAAATATTTTTGGCGGGGTGGACCTTCTACACCCCTAAACAATGATAAATGGCGCACATTTACTCATTTGAATATGAAAAGCTCAAGTTCAAATACGAGAATGAAACTTAAAAATACGTAGGCGAACGTGCTGACCAGTCGAACGCCGCGCCGCCAATTTCCAAAACAGTGTTGCTTTATTAAGGTCGGTCCGTTGACCTCAGGGAAGAGACGAGCAGAGCATCGAGCAACAAAAGAGCAACAAAAGAGCGCTAACGAATGAACACGAACGCGTCCCCAATGACCTCGCGGTCAGGTCGACGAATGACTACTTTGATCAGGTGAAAAACTTTATTTCACCTTTATTTTGAAAGCAAATGTTAATTTTCAGGAATAAAAACATGAACTCGGTTGAGTCGCTAAAAAAAACTTTCGTGAGTCCACCCCCCCGCGTGATCCTTGTGTGGATAAAGCGGATCGGAAAATGGATGGCTTTTTATTCTGACAAAACGTGTGCCTTTCACTCTCAAATAAAATAGGATTTTATTCCAGAAATGAAATGCTTCCCCCCCCCCCCAAAAAAGAACATGCAGGGATGTCAGATGTATGTAATGACAAGTTGCAATCATATCAGAGCTTTTAACTGTCGCAGAGCCAAACTAGGGAAGAGTAATTTGGTTTTATGTTTGTTTGATTGCCCCCTTGTCCCACCATGTAGGTAGGCACGTTTTAAACAAGGTTTGGGATTACATTTGCTTGTGTACCCCCAAGCTCCAGCTCACCGACCTCTCGATTTGACAACCACCGAAAAAAAGGCGACAACGCAAAGAGACGCCATGGTGTGATATGTTCTGAAAACCAAAAGCGACACTTGAGATTCATCACGTCTCGCTCCAAACCATCTCCATATGGAGGACAAACCTCCACTCTCAACTAGTCCTCATTGGAAGCGTGGAAGGAAACTTTGAACGCATCCAAAAGCTATAAAATGGAGGTTTTCTCATAAAACCGCTGGAGATCATCCACGTTGCGTAACGCACAAAGATCCTTTGAATACGACCGCCGAAACATCTCCATGGCGGTCCAAAGGCTTACTTCACTCAAAGTTTCATATACTGTCTGGAATTTGTGAGGAGGACTCTGGTGCAACTTTTGCAACCAGTAGGCAATTGCTGTTGGTATCGCGGTGTGTATACATGGACAAAGTGCATGTTTGGGTTCCCGTCTTGCCTTTCCGTAAACATCCACAAAGGCCAGAGGGTGGGGGTAGGTGGGGTCCAAAAGTTTTTGCTGAGTCACCAATGGCGACGCTGATTAAGTGGATAGATGTGACGTGAAAAGCCTCTTTAGGAGCCGCGCACACAATTAAACGGGAGGTCAGCCGTTTTGGCTTCAAGCGCCGCCATTTTGGGAAAGTCCAGGTAATTTGTTCGACAGTTCTGTCATCTATAATAATCAGGGACGTGCAATCAGCCAACCCATCAATCTTTCCTCATCATTGTAGATGATCACCAGGCTGGCTGCGAGTCGGAGATGGCACGCTAGCGGGGCGCGTCCGCCATCGCCACGGT
>NW_017805385.1:1834473-1913283 GCF_001891065.2 Hippocampus comes
GAGCCCGAGCCAATTTCGCTGGTGGAAAAAGAAAGGAGCGGTGCTAACCTGGGCGCGGGCCCGGAACGAGCACGAGCGCAAGCGCGGTGGAAAAGTGAATTGTGGTTCCGGTACTTGGCTAGAAAGTAAAAATGAAATAAGCCTCGGACACAGGCTTCACTAATAAACACCAAATTGGGTGCACATGTCGACCAGAACAGGAGATTCAAAAGGTCCCAAGAACCATTATTTCTTTTTATCTGCCTTGATGATTCTTTGACTTGAAATGATTTGATTTTTTCCATGAGTACTATTTCACAAAGATTTTGAGAAATCTTAAAAGAGAACACAGACCTTTACGAAGGCCGAGCAATAATGTCACAGCGACGTCTGCCGAGTTGGCCGTCACACTCCGGTCCTCCTGTAGGTGGAGCTAATGCACAACACAGACATCTTGACGACGACCAAACAACTGCAGAAGAAGAAGACATTCCAATAGAAACAACTGGCTCATGTGCTATACAAACTGCCGGCAGGTGTTTAAACACACGTGAGCAAAAGCTACGACAACTTAGCATCACGAATGAGTCGCAACAACCGCGTCACTGTGCGTCTAGTCGGCAGGAAGTCGGAGGAGAACGTTGCCAAATGAGAAAACAGGATTTCGGGCCAACGGTCCCGTGTCTCAAATTAGGCGCTTTGAAAACATCAACAAGAGAGGGACAGGAAATTGGACGCAAACAATACGCTTTGAAGACTTTGATGTCTTTTCATCTGTTGAACTGTGCTTTGTGCTGTCATGTGAAATCCGAGGGATGGTGACAATTCAACATTTTCCCATCCGCTAAGAAGGACATTTGAACTGAAGTTTTACAAGCAGTGCGATTCTCAACGCTTTGAATCAAAAGCACATGAAGTCGCAACAACCGCGTCGCTGTGCGTCTAGTCGGCAGGAAGTCGGAGGAGAACGTTGCCAAATGAGAAAACAGGATTTCGGGCCAACGGTCCCGTGTCTCAAATTAGGCGCTTTGAAAACATCAACAAGAGAGGGACAGGAAATTGGACGCAAACAATACGCTTTGAAGACTTTGATGTCTTTTCATCTGTTGAACTGTGCTTTGTGCTGTCATGTGAAATCCGAGGGATGGTGACAATTCAACATTTTCCCATCCGCTAAGAAGGACATTTGAACTGAAGTTTTACAAGCAGTGCGATTCTCAACGCTTTGAATCAAAAGCACATGAATGGATCGCTCTCCGCGCCATCTTACATAATATGCATGACATGTGACTTCAGATTTTTTTGCGCTCCATTGAAGACGGCCTACCCATAACCCAAGGCCCCGCCTGACCCCCCGTGCCCCCGTAGTAGACGGCCTTCAATCAAATACTGTCTGTCAAATGAAGGCAACCTATTAGCCTCCCCCCACTGCCCCCTCTCTTCTTTTTCTTCTTCTTGCCCCCCCCGCCCTTGTTAAGTGGACATGTGATCAGAAGTGCTGGCAGCCGCCGCCGCAGGCGTTTGCCCCGCAGTCGGCTCGCCGTGCCTTTGAGGCTCGTCGCTCCACAAGGTAAGCAAGCTCCGCGATGTCTTCACATGTCAACATGGCGCACTTTGACCTGCTTTTTGAATCACCTCGTGGACGCGTGCGTAGCATTGTAGATATGCTCACATTTTTGTCATCATCATTACTGTATATATATATGTAGATATATTTTTTTGCTTTTTGCGCAGATCGTGCAGCAGGTCACGTTGAACTTTGAACATTCATGCCATGGTGCACGTTGGGGCTATTATAAAGCGTGTGTGATAATATTAGATCGAATTTCCGTGCTGTACTATTTGGCAACGGCATCTGTCGGTCTGTGAAGCTAATGCTACGTCAATTTGTATTGTCTTGAAAATGTACCGCCATTTTAAAATTACACCCAGGAAATGTTCATTCAAAATATACTTCCCCTCTTTAGTTAAAATACTGATTTTATTCAAAAATGCTACTTTTAAAGATGTGTGTATATGCTCTTTAAAATTTGCACGTGTTTTACTGCGAATTTATTTTTTCCCCCAAATTGTGTGGAAAATCAGCAGCGCCACCGCCCAATACCTGTTTAGCTCATCCACATGTTTTATGAGCAGGCATGGAAGAGTCTCACAGGGCCCGCACCAGAAACTGAACAGGAAGTTGACCGTTTTGGTTTGAAGCATAGATATCTTGGACACAATGCAGTCTTCATTACTTTAGCAAACAAATGTTGAAAGAAGGCCATCTCCTGCTCTTCTTCCCAAGCCACCGCTCAAAATGTCATTTTCAACACTTGCTCTCCATGTTGGCACGTGGCAACCCTGAGAGGTTTGAGACTGGGCCACTTTTGCGTCGCCTCCATTGAAAACGATTCCATCGGATTTGTTCTTGACGCGCTGTGTTTTTGTGCGGAGTCTCGTGGTTAGCCGAAAGGTATGCGTGTCACCACCCACCACACAGATTGATTTGGGGCTGGTTCAAATACCACACGCACCTGTTGGGGTGATATTAGGAGATGGTTTGTGATTTCAATTCCTGTCTTACAGAAACCAAAGAGCTGGCAGACTGGCGACGCGGTGCCTCTGAGGGCCGAGTCACGAGAATGCAGGGCACCGTGACCGGCAAGGGGCTGGATCTCTCCAAGCTCACTTACGATGAGGCTGCACACGTGTGGCAAGTTGTTCAGCGGGATTTCGACCTGAGGAAGAAAGAGGAAGACAGGCTTGGGTAAGAAACTGGATCCAAATGCAGCGTTTTACCTCATCAAATTCCGATTGGAAAAGTCTTCGCTTGGAGTTTCTCATTCCGGAGGATTAACCTCCTCTCCAAATTGTATTGGAACAGTGAGGCCACTTGCTTCTGCATTCCAAATGGTCGGGTTGACGTTGACCACCTGGCGCGAGTGGAGGAGTTCAAATAACTTGGGTTCTTGTTCATGATGAAGGGATTAAATCGATTGATTGGTAAATCGCCCCAAGTGATGAGGTCTTTGCATCGGTCTGCAGTTGGTGAAGAAGTAACCAAGCTGCTTGATTTTCCGCCCTCATTTATGGTCACGAGTTGTGGGTTGTGCCCGAAAGAACGCCATTGTGGATACAAGCGGCCAGGTTGTCTGAGCTCTCCCCCCTAGCGAGGGGCTCAGAAACTCGGTCATCCGGGAAGGGGCTCAGATTGGAGTCACTGCTTCCCCACATTAAGAGTAGCCAGACGAAGCGATTTGGGCAACGAGATAGAATGCCTTTTTCAAGTCTCGCTGGTGAGGTGTTCCGGGCAAGGGGGGCCCTGGGGAAGACCGATTGACGTTGACCACCAGGCGCGAGTGGAGGAGTTCAAACAACTTGGGTTCTTGTTCATGATGAAGGATTAAATCGATTGATTGGTAAATCGTCCCAAGTGATGAGGTCTTTGCATCGGTCCGCAGTTGGTGAAGAAGTAACCGAGCTGCTTGATTTTCCGCCCTCATTTATGGTCACGAGTTGTGGGTTGTGCCCGAAAGAACGCCATTGTGGATACAAGCGGCCAGGTTGTCTGAGCTCTACCCCCTAGCGAGGGGCTCAGAAACTCGGTCATCCGGGAGGGGCTCAGATTGGAGTCACTGCTTCCCCACATTAAGAGTAGCCAGACGAAGCGATTTGGGCAACGAGATAGAATGCCTTTTTCAAGTCTCGCTGGTGAGGTGTTCCGGGCAAGGGGGGCCCTGGGGAAGACCGAGGACGTGCTGGAGAGACCGTGTCCCTTAGGCTGGCCTGGGAACATCTCAGGGTCCCCACGGAATGAAATGGATGAAGTGGCTAGGGAGAGAGAGAGAAGTCTTGGCTTTTCTGCTTTGGTTGCTGCCCACCAAAGCAACACCGGATACGCGGAAGAGGATGGGCGAAGTGAAACACTGGATGAGTTTCTTCGCTGGAAAGACTTGCGATGTTGCTCTCCCAAAAAAATGTCATTCTGAAAATTTGACTTGGAGTCCCAAATTGGAATCAGATGTCTGATCATCACGCCCATTTCCGCCGTCATATTTCCACGTGATGCTCGAGAGGCTCTGGTGGACTTTTTGGGAAATATGAATCTCAAGTCGCACAAATCTTTGGAAAGATCGAGCGAGACGTCAGTTCAGTGTACCTCAGAAATCCTTCTCGGCTTACTCGAGGAATAGAAGCTCAAGATGGTTGTCTGATCGTAAACTGCCTTTATTGACTTTTTGTTATAATTTCCTGGCTCGTCACACACGATCAGGAGGTCACGTCACTTTCTTATGTCACCACCAGAAGCTGATTTGTCACCATTTTGCTCACATTATCAATGTCTAGCCCGCCTGCAACTAAAAGCGCTTTGCAGTCTGCTTTGGATTGTACACAGAGACAAGAGTGGCGCACCTGGACAGTTTACGAAGTGAACTTTTTGCACTTTTCCATTCTGTGCGGAGAAGACAAGGGAGAGCATCACTTTGTCTGGGAACAATCTGTTGCTTAAGTCTTTACAGCTGTTTGAGTCTAAGTGAACGTTTGGCCGATGTCCTCAAATTCCGCAGGCTTGCCAGTGAAGGAAAAAAAAAAAAAAGGCGGGATGCCAACTTTTTTTGCCCCACAAACTGGTTGAATGTCAGACAATATTTTCAGGGACCGGCCTTGTGAAGGTGTGACAGATAAATACAACAAAATAATGTGATATAACCTGCATGAAAATGGTGGTGTTTTCGAAACATAATAATGAACACGAATCTTGACACGAGGAACGTACTATCTGGCCGCAATCCTATCTGGTCGCTATGGTAACATTTAAACCTGCCTTCAAAATAAGATACAGAGTGCATGAAAAATACGACTCACCATCGCCGCATATTATGCAGAGTGGGCTTGGTGCGTGGGAATCTCCTGTGGAGACAAATCCGTATTTTAACTAGGACTCCGGATATTGTCTATTAAATGTAGCCTTCTTTTTCTTGGAAGTCGTAGGCTCCTTTTCGGTCTCCTGGCTGGGCCTTTTCAACTTTCCAAAGACGTTAGTTTTTTTACTCATTTCAGCTAGCTCTTGGGTAACCTATCACGTGACTGAGAAGCGCTCCTTGACATCCGTCAAGAGTGACATACTGTAGACAGACATAACGGAGGTTCTGGTAATTTTTCAAAATAAAACATCTTTCAGAGTCTGAGATAAATCAAATGGAAGTAATGTAAATTATTTATTCTTTCTGTGCGGCCCGGGTTTTGGGGACCGCTGCTTTAAATCAAATATTAATGTTAGAAAGTGTTGAACTGGCGGTCCCTTCACTCCTGATATCAAATATTGAATCCAATTCAGAGGGTTACTTCTGGTGCCGAAATGCGCAAATGGCGCTCTTGGTGGTGCTGAGATCTAGAAACCAAAAATGGCCAACTTCCTGTTCGTACAGGTCCTGGAAAGTGAGTCGTTATTCCACCAAATTTTGTGCTGAGGCTGAGGAAATTATCCGCAAAAACGGTTGCTTCAAACAAAAATGGCCGACTTGCCATTCGGTTTCAGATCACCCAATTTCGTGTTGTTTTTTTTTTCACCCAAATTTCCTGAAAGCATTTCTTTTCAACGATATCTTAAAACACAGAAAGAAGCTGCCATTGATTCCCCTCGTTTTTATATTCACATCTTGTAAATGTTTACAAGCTTACCGCTGTATTCAACCACGCAATCATTCTCCTTAACTGCATCGGGCAGGCCGTTATTTCTCCCCAAAACTGATTCCCAAAAACATCAGAGAATGATTTGACCTCACGCCGTGAACATCAAGTGGCATAAATAATAAAGCCAATCAGATACTGGCCCGAACGGAATCGAATTGACTTGAAAACGAGTGCGAGCCAACTCACGACGAGAACAACCTCAGCCTGGAAACAAGATGTTGCTTGCCGCACGCATCTCATTTGAATAACTGAATCTTGTTTTGTTGACCGGATTTGTGCGGGATGTTTCAAATTAGGCCAGAGTTACAGGATGGTTCATGGCCAGCAGCCAAATCTGCTGAGGTTTAGCGGCATATTAACAAAGTAGTGTATTCCATTTAACCTATTGATCTGGACAATGATCTCATGATGCGTCCCCGAAAGGGAGCCGGAGTGAAAAACAAGCATCCTCTCATCCACTCCTCGCTGTCCTGCCAGATTCCGCCAAACAAGGCCATGTTTGATGTCTTGGACTGGTTGCCTGATTTCTTTCTTCTTCTTCTCTTCCTTCACTTTTACGGCCAGTACATTTTGAATGCGATATTTTCAAGATTATACGGCGCCCCGTATTAAAAGGCTTAGTGTCAGTTACGAGTGCTTGTTCTGTGTTAAACACGTACCCAAGACGCGCTGTATTATTGGACGCAGGCATGGTAAAACCTAGCTTAAAAAATACGATAGCATGCATGCACGCTAGCATCTGTTTTTAAAAATCAGCAGGAGCAAAACTGAGTTCGTTTGTACTTTATTGAAGTATTTAGCAACGTACTCACGTTATTTTTGGATCAATCCTCGTCCTCAAATCCACCCAAGTACTCATCTTCTGTCTGCGAAGTGAACAGCCGGGCGAGTTCACAATCAAACACGGCAGGTTCCCTCGCGTCCTTGTCAGAGTCACTCTCGTTGCCGCGCGGCTCCTCCGAAATGTTGCCAATCCATTCGCGAATTGTGGCATAACTCGCCCGGCGCTGCCTCACTGGCTAATGAAAGCCGCGTTTGCCATCGTTCGCAACTTGACTTTGGCCGTTTCAAGCGGACCCCATCATTGAAGTCACACAACAGCATTCACAGATTTTGGAACTCGGTGCGTACACAAGGCGAGCCGCATTATTAGGCGCCCCGTCCGTTACGGAGAAAATTTAAGGCCTTTAAAGTGCGCCTTTTGGTCGTGAAAATACGGTAATGTGCATCGTTTTGCTTCAGGTCGTGGCACAGAGTGCTGAAGTCATTCATAAAAGAAACAACGCCAAGTCAAACTAAGGGAAAGGAAGGATGTGTTTGTTTGAGTAGGACTTTTTCTTGAAGTCTCAAGACCTCGCAGTATAAAGCCTCACTGTAGCGCAAACAGCAACTTGCCAAACGCGCCTCGCAGTTATTTACTCAAAGTATTTGCGAGGTTCAAATGGATTAGATACAGTGAACATTGTCAGAGGCACAGCTCCATTTCTTTTTTTTTTTGAAGGGAAGAAAACAACTGGTAGACTTACAGTTTCATCCATACTACATAAAACATTAGCTTGAGACCCTTGTTTAGGATTTTTTTATTTCTGAAATGAAAGTCTTCTAAATGAGAATTCATATGCCTGATGTATTTATTTGTATAGTCTCTGTATCAATATCTTGCCATGGCGCGCACCATCTCGTTTGTTTCTTCGTTGGTATTATGACTATTAAACCAAATTTTGAGGGGGATGAACACCTTTGGAAATTCACCAAATTTTGAAAGAGTTTTCCACCCGTTTGTGTCCATATCAGGAGGCGGCCATTTTACCACTTGCTCTCGCCTGAACATGACATCGCAGTTGCTCAGGGCTCAGGTCGCGACCGATCCCGGCTTACCTGTTTTCTGAAGCCGAGCCACGATTGGTTGTTACCTGAGCCCGAGCGACTGTGATGTCATTTTCAGATGGGAAAATGGCCGCTCCCTGAGATGGACAGGAACGGGTGCATTTTACCGCTTAACTCATGCCGTGTTTAGACTCGTGGGGCTACACAGGATATATTGTCAAGAAATTTGGGGGGTTGACCTCCACTTTGAGTAAATATTCAATATTGCTTTGATGTTCTTCCCTTAGAGAGCTCAAGACCAAGATTGAGCAAGAAGACTGTAAAAGAGAGATGCTGGCCGACTGGGCGAATTTGACGCAGTCTCACTGCATTCGCTGTCTGAAAGCTTTCAAGTTCTTGGTGAACAAGAAGCGCCAGTGCCTGGACTGTCAACTGCCCATCTGCGGCTCCTGCAGCCATTACAACAAAAAGGAGCACGGCTGGGTGTGCGCTCCTTGTCACATGGCCAGGTAGGAAAGGTTGCCAAGTGAAGCCCTTTGTCGGGATAGAATTTAGTCACTTGCTGCCCCCCCCCAAGGACGACAATGGGATAATTGTCGTCTGTGCTCTGTTTCGATCCTGCAGTGTCGTTAAACATCATAAAAGCACAATTGCAAATGAAAGCTACCACTTCCTGTTGCGTTTCGGGCAAGAGTCCGACCAAAATTGTGGCGATGGGATAAACTGGAGCTGGTGGCTATTTTTCTCCAACTTCTCAAAACTTGCTGCTCGCGTTTAATGGCACAGACACTAAAAAACAGACAATTTAGCATTTTTCTCAAATGACCCTTTCAAACCAAAATGGCCCGGGGGCTCTCTTGAGTGTGTTTTGGGGAGTCGTGTTCGGCCCTCCTCGGGGCGGAGGGCGAACTTCACAGAGGTAACGTGTTTCTGGTGAGTCTTCTGTATGCGCCAGATGCATACGGGACAGCACAGCAAACATGTTCAGCGTGATTTCCGTTTTGTTTTTTTTAAATTTCTATTGGCTTCCAAGGCTGATCAGATCTCTGGAAAGTGTCAAGCTCATTTCAGATGAAGGATTACATACCACAGACATAAGCAGCATCAAATTTGAGCACAACAGCCGCACACGGCGCTTGCGGCCTTCTTCCGTTTGCTTGTTGACCCGTCGTTCTGTTTATTTGTGACCCCCTTGTGATTTCTCCGAAAGGGTCCTTAAGATTGGCAGCCTGGAATGGTACCACAAGAACATGCAAATGCGCTTTAAGCGTTTTGGCAGCGCCAAGGTGATGCGATCGCTCTTCAAGAGACTCCGTGGAAAACACGCATTCTCTTCTGATGATGATGATGACGACGACGCAAGTGAGTCATCGGATTTCTTGCCCTCGTGAAGGTCTCAGGTGGGCCGGAGCCACGCATTCCCAGCTGTCCGGGGCGACGCCCCAGACTGGTTGCGAGCCAATCGCGGGGGCGCCGTGAGAGTGAATTTGGTTTTGAGTGACACGCAGCTCATCGAATCGTTGTTGCAATGGCGGATCCATGTGAAAATGTGCAGGAAGTCAAATGAAAGCCTGGCGCTCTCAGCAAACACTTTTACGGCCTTTCAGCGCAGAGACTGAATCTCAGCAGCTGATTGGGAATATTTGGCAGTCAACAATGAAAATCTGTGCATTTTGGGAGGCGGAAAAGAAAACAGATGCGCCGCTCCGTGGGTGCCGTGAATCACCGGATCGAGCAGTTGTTTTCTTTCTATTATTGTAATTGTATCAATCAGCATCAATTTTTCTGCCACTTATCTTGTTCGGGGGTTCACGGGGGGAGCCGGAGCCTCTCCCGACTGCTCGCCAGTCGTAACAGTTTCTGCGTCACAGAGAATGATCCCACTTGTAGGGTTCAGTTTGGGATTGGGGTGTTTTTGTGTAGAACTGGGGGCTCTCCAAGCAGCTCTAAATGGAACATGTGAAGTTTTGTATGCTTCTGGGGAACGATCCAACCCTTTCTGCCCCACAGGACACCCATGGAACAGGGTTGAGCTCAACTGCTCTCCATTATTCTCCCCCGGATGTTCTTCTGTGGGCGAGCACACAAGATGTGGAGGGAGCCTGTTTTCACTCACACAACAAGACAACCCCGATGCGGGACATTATTTAACAGCTGGATGTAGAACTGTAACATCAAGTTGGCTAGTCGACGCCATGACAAATGGCGCAAAGTCAAATTCATTGGTGCATTTGTGAAGAAAGCCTTGAGCCGTACATCCTTCCAGGTAAATCCCAGACAAAAAAAAAAATCCTAATTGGGGTTTAATGGTGCTGCTCAAGGAGCTAAACCCCCCCCCAAAAAAAACGATGTGATTTGCGTGAGCGTCTTCAATCTTGTGACATGGAGTTGGGGTTTTTGGGGATAATATGTCATACATTAGCGGTCTGCCAAATCTGTGATGGGATTTAATCTTTTCCATCTTTCCCCGTCTCCCCCTTTCTGGCTCCTCGCAGCTGCAAGCCACAGTTTTTGTGGGGTCGCTGTCAGCTTTTTTTTCCCCGTCCTTTGGAAAGATCGCATGTTCTTGCCACTCGGGACCAACCGGTGGTGGGAATTTATGATGTACAAACACTTGCTTATTGTTCGTAAGTAAGAGTTTTCACCTACTGCGTATGTACTTCAGTATTTGTCTGCAGATGATGACAGAATGTTAAGAAAGACACACGATGAAGCAGAGTCGATTGTGGTTGGGATCCTCAGTGACTGAGATCTGCAGAATTTATGGCTCTGGTGTCTTTACTACTACGTCAGCAGCGTGCGAGAACTTTTGCCGATTGGACAACGCGGCAGCTGTGATTTGTTCACCCTCTCTCCACTCGGTGGCGACGAACTTGTGGAAGCCTCGCCAAATATATCCTCACGCCCCAGCGTGTAAATCAAGTCTCCTTGTGAGATCATCGATACGCGAGTGAATTGTGCAGATGCAGCTGTGTGCCGGTACCGCTCGGGACTGAGTCACACGGTCGGGAAAAAGGATGCGGAGCGAGCGCCGGTTGGCAGGGCTTTGCTCAGCCAGCGGACCTTGTGATCGTCCAGTCACATGTCTGCTGAGGAATGATACGATCTGCTCCCAGAAGAAAGCTCAACTTCGCTAATGTTTGTTTGGATGAAATCGGTTCCGGAGTGAAGTGGCTCCAAAATGCAAAACAACTAATGACATGGAATCCAATTAGATTTCCCCCAAAATAAATATTCAGTGCTGACCGGCCGGTCGGCAGCAGACATTCATGTGACTGCGGGGATTAAATGCAACTTGCATGACTTCACACGGGTTTGCCGCGCCTGTGGGCCGTCTGCTTTCTTTTGTGGTCCTTGGGGCTCCAAAAGCTTGCAGGGTGTCGTCTTATAGCAGCACGCTGTGCTTTTCATGTGCATTTTGTTGTCTAAATTGTCCGCAAAGGAGATTTTTGGAGCAGGCGGCGTTAAAACGGTTCGCTTGCCTGCCTCGCCGTTCTGAGGCCGTGGGTTCAAATCTCTGCCCTTGCCTTCCTCTGTCGTGGAGTCTGCACTCGGGCACGTTCCAAAAGTATGCGCGTCAGATTGAGGAAATTCTGTGAACTGCCCAAATGCGTGAAAGGGAGTGTGAGTGGTTGCTTCCGCGGATTGACTGGTGACCTGTCCAGGGTTCTCTCGTCACAACAACAGCTGGGAGGGGCTCCAGCTCTCCCTCAACCCAAATGAGGCCAAGTGCTGTCGAAAGTCAATGTGAAGTTGGTTGTTTGTTTTCCCCGCAGAGCATCACAAATACGACACGCAGAGCAACCCTGAAGTCCACAGTAAGTCATCTACGTACTCCAAAGCCTCCCTAAAAAATTGTTTGTAAATTTTTGAAGGAGACACGTCACACAATTTTGGTTCACAATTTCATATCGCTCGCTGACCCACGCCACTCGTCTTTTGTTCTGATGACGGCCGGAGGCGGAGCAAGGACGACTCGGTCTTGCCAACTTTGCAACTTTGTCCCGAGCTTTAGCGTTCGTTTTGACATAAAGTCTTTGAAAGACAAACCTGACTTTATGATTCTGCTACCAAATTTTAACCTTGTATAGTAGACGGATGGATGACATAAAGTGACAAAACGTCTGATTTTTGCTCAGCACTTGTGGATGTAGCATACGGCAAAGTTTCATGACTCACCAAAAGTCCACCCCACAACGTCGGCGCTTGACCAAAAACTCCCCGCTGTCAAAAATGTATCCATGCATTGATGACATATTTTCTCCACCAGCTCTTGGATGTGAAGACAGTTGTACGGTTTCACAACACTATAATCAGGTACAGTACATGACCCCGGAATCTTGGAAGTCGTCATGGTGGAGCTCTTGCATTTCGTTTATTTTGGAACATCGTAAAAACTTTCTTCATTATTTGTTTATTTTCTGCTCTCGCCAGATGAAAAAAAACAGAAGGCGTCTTACCGTCGACCCCATCGATTTTGGCTTGCGCTGTGACTATTTCGCCGAATCGAGACGATACTCTCACCAGGTATGCGCCGTGCAACCAAACTTTCTTCCAAAATGGCTTCAAAACAAAATGGCTGCCCTTCAGTTCAATTACAGACGTTCCCTTTAGACTTTTACTTGTTTTACGTGTAGTTGCCACGCAAGTTGAAAAATGAAATTCAAGAATTTCATCTCTCAGTGACGACTTCTTATAGATTCCGGCGCCTGATGAAATCATGTTGATGAATCTGGGCAGAAGGGAGTCCGACATGGCTTCTGTTTTCCAACAATTCTTGAAAGACCAACGCAAAGTTCCGGATGTTGGGTCTGTTCCTAGCTTGACTCCACAACAAGGTACAGTAAAGAATCAGAGAAAATTGTGGGATGAAAACATCTTTGGTTATGATTTGGATTTCTACATAAGGCCATGATTTTTTGTTTGTTTGTTTTTTTTTTGCATAGATGACCTTGTGTACTCAGACAACCGAACGGTTCAGTCTTGCTGCATGTCCGGGCTCAGCTACTCTTCTTGTGGCAGCGGGAGTGCCGGGGGACCCCGGGGGGGAGGCAGCAGCTACTTCCTGGGCCCTGATGATGATGATGATGATGATGATGACTCAGAGGAGGACGATGATCTGAGACGGGCCTTTCCGGTCTACCGTGCTCATTTGGGACCCCGTGACGATGTGTCCCAGGAGAGCCTCAACTACCCCAACCAGCCGCCACAGGTCAATTGTCCTTCACGATCCTTCCATCTGTTATCTATCCCGCGTGTCCTGAGCAGAGTTCAACTGGAGCCTTGGTCGTCCACACTCGCATCGCACCTCAAGGAGAATTTTGAGTCCCATTCACACTTAGATTCACACAGATGGAAATTGTAAAGTCTTCAATTCGAAAAACTTTTTACGGGGATGTAAGAGGAAAACCCCCGTTTTCCGAGAAAAGGGCCTCACGTTAGCGCAGCCAGGCCTTCTTTCTGCAATGCATGTCTTGTGTCATGGTCAATTCGTCTCACAGCGAGCCTCGCGGCACAAAGGGAACACAAACCGATAGCAGAGCAGATGTCAATCGTCAGAGATGGTTCCGATGGCTCCCAATGGCTGCAGTTTATGTTTGTACTCAAACGACCTCTCTGAATTCAAGCCATGGGAAGATAAGCTCAGAGTAACAATAGAACAATATTGAACCTGTACAATTTGAGAATGTGGACGTCGGAGCACTCGGAAAAAAGCCCGGGCAAATACTTTGCACCGTGCGGCCACTATTTATGTTGGTCCTTCATCATCTTGTCTCACAGATCACTGACCTGAACCGACGAATGTCAGCCATCGAGAACCTTTTAAGCCGCCTGCAGATCACTCTGACCTCCTCCCAGGTAAATAGGATGTCGCGGTTCTCTCAAAAACAACCATCCTCTTGATACGTATGCCGTGGCTACCCACCCGAAAGGCATCTGACGCTTGTTCCTGCAGGACATGGAGACTCCTGGTGGCCGAGAGAGCACCTCTCCTCTCTGCGGGTGGGAAGACGTGGACGTGGAGGAGCATCAACTGAGACGAAAGCTGATTGCAATGGCAGGCGACATAAGCGACCACAGCCTGAGTTCCGACGAGGCGGAGTCCAACCGGTCGCTCTCCTCTCAAGAGATCTCCGCGGCAGCGTCGATGACAAGTCGGGAGGCAGACAAAATGTTGACCAGAGTACCTCGCAGATCCACTCCCGGAAGAAGCAACTCTCAGAAGGTAGGGTGCGTGTGGACCAAAGCTCGATTCCAAAAAGTTGAGTAGGGAAAGCGTATGCCAGTCTTACCCCTCCAAAAAGGCTCTCTTGGCGGGCCATCTTGAATCAGGGGGTCCTGTCTCCCATCAGTATTTCACTCTGAAGTAGTGATCTTTAGAAACACCCGCATTTTAGCAATGTTTTCAAGAGGCTTTCGTTGAAATCTGCAGAAAGATGATGTTCGATTTATCTCTGAGTGGATCCCACAATCTTCCCCAGGATTAAACACAGGAACAGCCGGACGTTTGTATGCACTCCACTTAAATGTGTCTTTCGTTTCCTTCTGCTTTCTAATGCAATACAAATAAACGCTCCTCAGGGAGTCATGAATAAGCAATCAATGAGCACGTCAATGAACAGAAATACAACACAACACAAGAACACATTAAAACTGACGAATGAGGTTGTTGATAGCCGTTAGGATTTTGGCTAACGACGATCGCTACTCCTACAGCGCGTGCCTGATGAATGACAGCGCCAACTCCTGCTTGATTCGCATCAACGCTGCTCGGATAAGCAAAAGCCAGAATTTGAGGCTGACATTAGTTTTTTTTTTTTCCCTTTTATTTTCAGGAATGCCTCTGACATTTTTAGGCATTCTTTCAAACCGAGCGTATGGAAAGTTTTCCTTATGCTCTTTTATTGTGATCCGATTTATTGTGACCTAAGAAGGTGTACTCCCTGGGAGGGTCAGGGTTCGGGTCAGTCCAACGCATCATCACTGGTAATGTCATCGGTCAAGTATAGCGTGACTATATAAGATGTGGTCATCAGTGCAGCGCTGGACTGTTGAATGCTTGCCATCCACAGCCACGGATTCGAATCATCTCACACGAGTAGGAAAAGAAGTGGCAGAAGAGGCTTCAACCACCCAGATTCGATTGGGTGGTCTGGCATGACTTTGCGCGCTGTTTTACATTTTTTTTTTTCTTGCTAGTAAAATGGGGGGGCGCCCCAGTAGCCTTCCATTTTGGACAGGAGTCATCGATCAACTTATGGTATACATTTCACTCTGTACATTAGGATAAGTGCAGCGTGTCATGAAAGGAGGGAAACATCAATCCTTCGAACAGAACACTAATGAAAGCCAGGACAGCAGTTGGTGCTATGACAGCTTTATGGCGATGCTACTTGACACTTCCCCAACGAGAGGCGCTTTCTTTTCATTTTACACGACATGACAACATAAGGGTTAAACTTTGCTACTGCCTCACCGCTAGATTGTTCCCACTACCGTTCGGAGCTCTAATTGGTTGTGGAACAGGCTTCTTCCAGACCTCCCGGGATGAATGTTCCACTACAGGCAAACGTGTCAGGCAGGGCCGAACGCAAAAGCGAGGCGCACTAAACCAAATCGTCCAAACTGTTTCACATGTCAGTTTTTGGGTTTTTTTTTCTGGCTCGAATTGAGAACGAGGTGCTACCATCCTGACCATGCGCCATGACATGCATGTCTTCTTCAAACTTGCATTATAAAGGCCTCTTCTCAGAGCCCACAAACTCTTGGGTAAGGATTCATAAAGTGAACTCAGAAGTTCTGCAAGGTGAAAAAAAAAAAAAGATGTTGATATTATAACATTTATTGACATGACGTTATCATTCCCATATTGATCGTGCATCGGGAGTGCGGAAACGGAGGCGTACCGGAGCTCGGCGAAGGAGGAAGTGAGCCGTTGCTTCAGGTCTTTCCTGTGTTGCTATGGCGCCTCCGTAGTGGCGGAACGCCGCAACTGCAATTAAAATACAAAGCTACCGCAGAGGGACATGAATCCCTCAATCAGCACAACTGGAGCTTTACGCCGTGTTGAGCGATATCAGTCGATCTGGCTCAGGGGGAGGGTCGCAAAATTAGCTGGAGGCCGTCGCTCCACAATTTTGAACGCAGGGGAAAAAAAACTTTGATGTTTACCGCAATTAACGTGTCCAGCAATATATGGATTTATCCTCTAGTTGTATTTGTCTGTCTTTGGTTTCTTCAGAAAGACCGTTCAATCGAAAGCCTGCAGGATAAATGGCAAGGGGAAGGCTCAAAATCAAGCTTCCAAGGTTCGACGGCTTTACTCTTTGAGCTGGAGGACAAGATCGCCCAAGCCGCCGCCGACGTGCAGAACGCCCAGACTCAGGTGAGGAAAACGTTGACCTCGCGCTGTCTTTTCCCACCTCCAAGCACGGCATTTCCAATCTTTCTTTCTCTTCTAAGGTGTCGTACATTGAGAATCGGATTGCCGCTCTCAACTCCGGCGGCATGCCGGTGGAACAAAGACGAAAGGTAATGACTTGGAATTTCGGTGGCATTCGAAAGAGACAAGATTGCGGCACCAACTGTTTGGTCCGAGAGTAATGATTGGTCTGTACTTGTACACAATAGCAAATTATAGTGCAAAACCAAAAGGCCCTTTATGGGCCCCGGTTGACAATAAACAACATTCATCATTGTCGTCTTTCAGACCGGAGCAACGTTTGTCAAGCAGACTTCTTTCACTGACGTTCCTTATGTGGCTGGCTTTACAACGCTATCTTTTTTTCTCCCAGTAACTCCCCAAACGTTTGCTATTGTTTGCTTCCATCTACTGGAGAAGCAACTGCCTCATAGATGCTGCCGCTCCACATTCCCTGCTTGAGATTGTTTATCTTGTCATTGTTGTTTGTCTCTTTTTTTTTCCCTTTCTGTCCTGCAGGAAACGTTCGTGAAACAGGACTCACAAGGAGAAGACGAAGTCTGATGTGAGATTTTCATGCAAAGACAATCAATCGGACAATGACTTGTCCTGTTTTGGTTGTTTCTCACGTACATCTTTACACCAAAAAATGTTCAGGGATTAATGTGACCCGAGTTTGATCCTGAAACATTTTTACATTTCGGTTGGCCCCTCTGTGGACAACATATTTGATACATTGCAGTATGTTAACGCCTCAAAAATGATAAGAATGGAAAAAAATATATTTGCTTCTAACTTTTAACCAATATAGAATGCATTGTACTGACATTCCTCTTTATTTTGGGAGTTCCTATACTCTATATGCACTTTAACATCAATGTATGCCATTTTTAAAGTCACTGATTTGGAGTCATTTTAGGTTTTAACATTCCTTGTCTTTTTGGTCTTGATAGAATGATCATCAAATCATTTTCTCTTCAATCTATTTGCGACAGATGTGACCTAATAAAGAGCTTCTTCCATGATTATCGGCCCGCGTTCTGGTTTTGCTGTGTTGTCGCGGCGGCGGTTCGCTTCCCACGGTTCATCGCCACGAAGGCCTTTTCACTGTTTTCTGAGAAAAATCTGCTCGCTATAATGAAGTTTACGTTATGAAGGCGTTGTCGGCAAAATCGGCAAATGGAAAATGAATGTCGTGAAATCGGGACTTTGAAAGGTGAACGTGATAGCGGTGAAAACGGAAACGGGGCACGTTGAAACGAGGTCCGACTGTACTTCTAATACCTACCTGCTCCTCCTCCTACTACAATTTCATAAAACTATTAATACTACTGCTCATACTCTCTAGTACGGCTAACCCAACTAATTCCAAAGGCTACTCTGACTATTATTGCTGCGACTCGTAGTTGTACTTCGACTTCTACCCCGCCTTTATGACCTCCTACTAACTACTTCTCTGTATTACTGCTACTGCATGTCCATTGTGCGTGCATTTAAAGGCGGGGGTGGAGTAAATCCCAAGTATTCCTTGGCAGCTGCAGGACGCTGCTTCCCATGACCTCAGTGAGGTTTACAAGTCCCCGTGTGCTCGTCTTCTCCAGTGAACTGCTACTCTTATCTAAACACAGAGAGGAGAGTGGAGAGAAGGAACGTACTGGAAGAGGTGCCGGTGCCGGTACCACACGTTGCTTTTGACTACACGTCAATAGATGCACCACTAAAAGTCTTGTCCATTGTTCTCGCGACATGGCATCATCTCTTTATTCCGGCATTTGTATGGTCAGAACAAGGTTGTCATCCAAGTTTTTAGAGTTCAATCATGTGAAATCCACCAGTGCACTAGTACAGTTTTTCCACCGCTCGTGTGCATGTTTGCTTTTATTTTTCATCTGCTCAACATAAATGACCTTTACTCTCCTGGAAACATCATCTTCACTAAGGAATGTAGAGTGTGTTTATGTTGATATCTTTTTAGACGATTGGAGCACATTCAACACAAACACTGCCTCAATTCATCATTAAAATAATCACACATGCACGTAAACATGCCACATTGCTCAGTCTGCGTAATGTTCCTCCTTTCGAGCTGCACATGTACGGCGTGTATTTTGCCAGAATCAAGCAGCCCAATTGCACAAAATTGCCTGAATCAAGCAAGAAGTGTAATTGCACAAAATGGACACTTGAGGGCGCCATTGCCTTCATATTACACGGACTTGCTCCAATACAAAATGCACTTCAAATAATTCACGTCAGATAAAATGATTAGGTCTCTTTTTAGGTAATAATGGCCACAATTAAATGATACTGGCAGATAGGTATCAATTGTTGCAGTTTTGGATCACTGTATCTTTAAATAAAGAGTACGTCTTATTTTAGAAGTTGGTGGCAATTGGTTTTAAAAATAGAAGGGGGCGTTGCGTTCAAATGCCGTGCGAAATATCACTGGGCTTCACGAATCACCTTCGCGTACATTCGTGTACTAATTGTGACGCCAATCAATACACACGTGTTGTCTCATGAAATTCAATACTGCAAATGAACGGACTGAAATGTTTAAACTGCACTACACAAGAGTGTCAAAAGTGAAATTGTGACGTGCTCATTGATCAACGTTCTCTTGAACGTCGCCGCGTGTTGAGCAAGTGCGTCGCGTGTCGTTAGTTCCGTCAAACCATCGACACAGTCGACATATTCCCACGTCCGGTGAAGGCAGCGTCACTGAGTTGACGATTGCAAGTGAAGTTCGTCCCCGCTACCGAGCGTCGACATATTCCCACGTCCATAAAGGCAGCGTCACTGAGTGACGATTGCAAGTGAAGTTCGTCCCCGCTACCGAGGTGTTCAACTTTCAACTCTACAACGCTTGAATAATTTTAATGTTTTAATTTGAGCGAATTATCTGGCCGGGAAGTAAACAACTGGGAAAGTAAGTTGCCTTCCCACGCGGGGAAGATGCAGACATTTGAAATCGATATGGTGGCGACCCGCGCGTGAGAAGCTCCCGAAACACAGGAAGACGCGTGAACTACGGATGTGTGACCGTGACGACGGCGGACGCGTTTTGTTTCATGTCCTCGTCTGAAGTTGACGTGCTGGGCGACGACTAGTTCAGCTTCAGCCTCACCGAGGCTTCTTCTTGCTGTGGGGTGTACCGAACGCGAGCCCCCAGAACTGCCTTCGCGTGTGCTCGCATACGTGCTCTCGTGGGTTCCAACATGGGCACCCAGGGCGCAGGACGGAAAAGAAACAGCAACAAGGAGAGATCCACGGCAGAGGACGATGCCTTAAATCTCATCGCCAGAGAGGTGAGTTAGTTCCAACTCTCCGCAAAACGCCACTGTGTGTTTTTTAGGCTTGGACAGAGTGACAAAAGTCAACGAATCGTTTTGATTCAAGCTCAAACCGATTCACCAAAGTCATCTCGGGATGACTCAGAGCACGTTTTCAAGTTGACAGTCATCGTGTGGACTTAAGTCAGCCGGACATCAAAAATATATTTCTCATATAAGGTGAAAGACAACCAACAGCTTTTGTTGCGATTAACGCTACTTTTCTTTCAAGTGACCGCATTCTCTTTGCATTGTACTCATCAAAGACCACCCATGTGAGCCACACAAGTTAAGTGAGAAACAACAAATTGTTTTGAGTCATCTTGTATTGACTCCGAACATACATGCTGGTCTTCTCATATTCATTGGAAAAACGGCCAATTGGAAATCATCCCAAAAGTTAGCTATCATCTGAGCTAAGTTTGAGATGAGTGACCAAAGTCATGGGATTGGCCCAGAACACACTCAGGAAAAAAAAACCCAATAGTTTTACTTGTCCCAAAGCCCTTGTTGTCATGTCATTTAAACTTGACACGAGTGACAGATGTCATCTGGTATTTGAAAAGAGACATATTGGTATTTCCTAATTTTTAAGAAGGAAAAACAACCAAATGTTTTCTACAAAGTGAGGTCGAATAATGTGTAAAGATTGACGCCATTGTGTGCCGGTGTTTTCTCATTTGAGATTAACAACAGCTAATTGTTTTGATTGTCCCAAAAGCCACCAGTGAGTTTCAAGCATAAAAGAAGTGACAAAAGTAATCTTATGTTGACCCCTGTGTTAAGTAAAAACAACCAATTGTTCCAATTTGTGGTAATAATACTCTGACTATTTAGAATTAGGACTTCCTGGTAGACAGTGGTTATTCTTCAACTTGGGTTGGCGCAAAATGAAAAATGTTCACCCGAAAAGCCAATGTATCATCATCATCATCATCATTTTGTCATTTTGAAAACCCACTTGGTGCCTTCCTACTTCCGCAAGCTTCACAGTCTAGCTGTAGTATACAGTTAAATAATTTGCAAATATGGAATGGGTCAGTTTGACCCGCAAAGTAACAGGAGGGGTTGATGTGTGTGCAGTTCATGTAAACATAAGCCACCAGCGATGAAAATGGTTTTGCTGTTAATCGGCAAACACACATGTACCAACTTGCACACCAACCGGCTGGATTATGATCACAGTGACGCAAGACTGCACCTGAGCTGCTCTTACTAAACGTGCTGAACTCAGGTTGGGGCAGGCTCACCCCCCCCTCCAACCCTTTAATGTGATGAGTGATGTCATTTGCTCGCCTGCTCAGGGGACGATTTACGCCGGTCCCAAATTCGGTAATCATCGGTTACTTGTGATAACCGCCACTGAACACACTAGAAATGACCGCAACGGCTCGACGTAATCCAGTCCAAGTGGATGTCTCCACGATGTGGATGACATCACTAACTTCATACTCCCCCTCTGGCACACTTGGAAGAAGTGAGCCGTCGCCCAGCACCGTTGCTCAAGCGACCGCTCCTCTCACCGCTGTACACGAGCGAAATAAATGGAGCGGGGTGGTGTCAAAAATTGCTCTAATTGTCCTTGCTTCCTTAGCCCGTTAGTCACCGAATGCAGAATGCAAACCCGCCGAACAACTACAAATCATTCTTTCTCAGGTTTTCTATCCTGAGAGCAGCGGAAATGCTTGTGCGCCTTTTAAAGTGGCAGCAAAGTCAAATCCCTCGTATGTGACGAACTGGGTGGTGGTCCAACCACACCGATGAGTCGGCCTGCGCTGCTAAAGAGTTTAAAAATAGCATGCCGAAAAGATCAGCTGTCGCAACGCCCTGGTTTTAGAGGAGGCCCGTATGGACGACGCTGGGGGGGTGGAAGCGATGCCGCTTGCTTGTAAATGTTTGTTGTACTGGACGATCGTTGACCTTAACCCTTGCGTCCACGCTGTTGTCGTTCAAAGTGGACATAACATGAAAAATGGACTTTTGATTTGCTGTTGGGTTCCTTCAATTAAACAGTCAAGTAGGGCCGGGCTGAAAAGTTCATCTCGACAGAAATATTTCATATTAATCCATATCGCTAATTATTTCTTTAGGGTTTTTGTTGTCGTCGTCGATTGTTTTTTAAGTCTCTTCAAAGTGAGGACCCAGAGAAAAAAGGCTGAATATTGTTAACTTGTCTGATAAAATGTCCGATAAACTGATCAATATAAAGATAAAATAAATGCCTTCTTCTGAAACATAATGTGCTGAGTGGGGCTGGATGCTGTGGCTGAAAAATGTCTTACAATTAATATCAAGTCATATTTAAGGTAAAAATTAAATGTGACGTGTGTGTTTGTTTGTGTATAAGGGGGGGAAATAACACAGTGCCACATTTTCTACGCTGCTTCAGTTTGAAAAAAAACTAATTAAATGCCAGGTTGTACGCGCCATCTCGGTGAAGCTCAGCGGGGCGTTCTGAGAGCGTGAGGAGTGGATTAGTTTGGGGTGGGGGGTTGGTGGTGAAGATGGGGGCCCGGGGAGCAGCCATGTATAGAGAACAAGCCTCCGAACATCTGTCCTGCATGCAAACACAGCTTGTTAATCATTGCGGGGAGGGCACAAGCAAAGTTCATGTGCACATGAGTCAAGACACACGGAAAGAGAAAGATTTGCTCGGGCGGGACACGCCGCCGATGCGCTACTACAGGCCAACGCGGTTCCTCTTGCTCTATTTCCTGCCTTGCGCCCTCTGAAGTTGGCTAGAACCGTTTTGCCTTAAAAGGATGCCGTGCATTTTGGGTTCACTTCCTCCTTGTGACATCATCTCGGCAGATTGTTATCACAAAGTGCTTCCTGTTTATTTGTCCCGCCATCGCTGAGAGGAAGTGCGTGGTCGCCAGTGGCGTTCAGGTGTTCGGGCCGACTCGTCCAGTCATACTCTATCCTCGGTACGCCGCAGGCGTAAAAGGTCGCCAAAAAGGATGATTTCTGATTCAATGAAAGCTAATCAGATGAACAACAAAAACAAAAGTCTACGGTGAAATCAAAATCAATATTTAATCTCATCTCACAGCTGAAATATTTTCAGTTCGGGAAAGCGCAACATCATTTGTCTTGTCTTGATGGAAAGTGCAACACAAGTCGTTTGTTTGTCTTTTGGGGAAAGTGCCACATCAATTGTCTGTCCGTTTGGAAACTGCATCGTGTTTAGTCCGCCTTTTTAGGACAACGAAACAGTGGTAGGTTCTTCTTTTTAGGAAAGTGCAACTTCAATAGCTTGTCTTCTTTTTAGGAAAGTGTTGTAGGAAAACCTCTGTGAGCCTCAGGCTGAGCCGCACCGTATTTCTTTGCTGAAGCGACCTGTGCTTGGACCGCAAGTTGCTCGTCGTCGTCCTGTCCTCTCCCAAAGTGGCACGTAAAGTCATGCGAGGAATTTGTGTGTTGTTGTGCTGTTTGCGTTGCGTTTCTCGGTTTGTGACGAGGCAGCTGCGTTCACGTTGTTGGAGTGCTCCGGACCTGACGTAGCCTTCGCATTTTGCTGATTGCGGGGGGCAAAAGTCCCACAGCTGTTGCCATGTTTGCCATGAGGTCTTGTTGAGCGAGCCTCCACCTCCGTTTCCGAGATTCAACTTGACTGACAGAAAACAGAACTCTCAGACATGAAACGACTGCGCCAGCATCGGATTTATTGTCTGAAATCAAGTCGGAACGGCTCCGGGAATCCTGTGGAGTCCGTCTTTTTTTTCCGTCGAGATGGCGGTTTTATTTGGTGCGTTTGTAACCGCGCTGGAGATTTCAACATGTTCCAAATATGGTACCTTGCTCTTCATTTTCCCCCTGGAGGAGTCACCCGATTGAAAACGTGCTGAATTACATCCCCTTTTAGTCCATTTAGGGCAATATAAATAGCTGTGGAGAAAAAAAAGAGAGTTCCACATCTTTCGGTCTAGTTAGGTTAAGCCCTCTCACGGTGGCTACACAGACGAGTCACTCATTTATAGGTACTATTGATAAATTTAAAGTGTGTGTCTGTGTTTATATAGACTCGAATGTATTCGTGTTGTGCTAAAAAGCTAGCTCGCGCCATGCAACAAATGTCTTATTAGAAGTAGTCATCCAAGTTGTTGGACTTGGTTGTTGATCTCGAACGAGTCGCACACACATTTGGAATTTTATGTACTGGTAATTAGAAAAGAAAAGCAAGTCAGGAAGCACAAAACGTCATGCGACAAATGTCTTATTAGAAGTAACTCATCCAAGTTGTCGGAGTTGGTTGTTGATCTCGAACGAGTCGCAAACACATTTGGCATTTTATGTAATTAGAAAAGAAAAGCAAGTCAGGAAGCACAAAATGGGCTGGCCACATCCGGGCATAGTCTGCTTACAAAGTGAGTTGACATTCAAAAGAAGGTCACTTTCAGTCCCATTCAACCAACCGATTGCATCGTGACACATGCGGCGCCGCGCTCTCGACCGTTTTCCTTCGTCACTTACACGAGCAACACTGCTTTGTAATTGCTCCCACGGAATATGACAATATACCCGTCACCTCCCTATCAGCCGCTAACGCTCATTTCTGCATCTGACACTAGCGCAGCTCTGCTTAACTTTGACACAGTCGTGGTCGCAGCAGTTAAAAGGCCGCTGTTCCCTCAGACCGCCCGCCCTCTTTCGAGCAGAAGGACCAAAACCCGTCAGAGGAAGCCCTGCGCTGTGTTCCCGTTGCTTGCTCATGCTGACCGATGTGAAGGAAATGCATTTAGCGCAAGAATAAGAGGCGTTTCTGCAGCCCCTGCCCGCAGGCAAACAAGACGGAGCGCCACACGGCGACCACAATGTTAGAGGAAGGAAACGCTTACACATACTTTGAGCCGCGCGCGCACGCACAAGTTGCGCTTTGAGAGGTCCTTTTAAGGAGAAGGCCCTTCGTTCGATTCATTGCCCAGTGGAGCGATGGCAAAGTTCGCTAAACACTTCTAAAAATACATCCGGTGCTTCTCTCATGTTTAGTGTTTGTACACAAGATATACGTAAAATTGTCGCGAGCTTCTGCTGTGTAACATTTCATGCCGACAGATGTATAAAACAAATGCTCCCATTGCTGTATAACGATGATCATTGGTTACTCGCTTGTGTTTGGCAAATGTATAAAACAAATGCTCCCATTGCTGTATAACGATTTCCTTTTCTATGTTTTTTTTTTTCCTCCCTGTTCCTCTTCCAGGCTGAGGCCCGACTGGCAGCCAAGAGGGCAGCGAGGGCAGAAGCCAGAGAGATCCGCATGCGGGAACTTGAGAGGCAACAAAAAGAGGTGAACAAAATGAAAATGCAGTCGGCGCATCATTGGACTTCATCCAGTTTGAAGCGAGCCAAACGGAAGGAAGCCTTGTAGAAATTAGAACGTGCCGCTTCCAATAGTGTTTGTGTTCTTAGCTTTTTTTTTTTGTGGAGTTTCTTCTCCGGTTTAGCACGTCGGCTGCGTAGCAAGGGGGACTTTTTATAGCTCCCTATTATTAGCGTCACGTAATCTCATATGCAGTCAGACCTCTGCCCCCCCCCGCCCCCACAACCCCTACACAAAAGTATGCGTTACCATGTCGGCTATTTGACCACATTTTTTTTTTTAAATAGCCAATAACGTGCAAGTTCATCATGTCATCTGTTCCCGAGCACTACGTTATTCTTGTATTCAGTCGAAACCCAGTCGCTGAAGTCATATGTACGGGATTACTGATCATTGTTTTGTGTGTGTGTGTGTGTGTGTGTGTGTGTGTGTGTGTGTGTGTGTGTGTGTGTGTGTGTGTTAAATCCTTTAACTCAGTTGTAAAGTAGCTTAGCAGGTTGCGCTCCTCGGCCCAAGCCGCAATGCTGCACTCGGTTCACGTTGTTGACTCCAGCAATGGGGCTCCCGCACGCCAGCCACCGGCGGGTGTTTGGTAACGGTTGCGTTGTCGAAAATTGAAGACATGGGCAAAATGGCAGATGGATGATTGATTGATTTTCAATTGGATTGAGATTGGCTCCCTGTATGCCTTTTGGATTGAAATTGCTACATTCCCGTACCGCTGCGATCTATCCTATTGGTTCTTACCTACTGGACGCTGAAGAATGCCGTCCGTCCCGGTACCCTGATGTCGACAAAAACGGCCGGGCGTCTCCTCGCAGGGAGGAGACTGCGGGCGGCCTTCACCAGGCGCCCTCGGAGCCCCCCTGTCAAAAAGAGCGGCACGGTGAGTTAAATAGCAGACGTGCAAGCGTGATAAGCAGATTTTGCAACTCATTCCGTGAATGAGCTGAAGTGGGCACTAATGAGTGTCCGGACGCAGATAAGCAATAGTTTTGTCTCGGTTTCTGTTGGGCTTGGCGAGCCACCCACCCCCCTCCCCGCCAGTCCTCAAATTTGAGAAACTTCTAGGTTGGGTGAAGAGCTAATAAATGACAAAATTGAAGCAGCACTGCCTATTTGCAGCCCGTTGTGTCCCCCAGTGGTGCGACAGCGTCAAAATCAAGAGACGTTGACCTTCACCAGCAAAATGGCTGATCCAGGGCAAACAAACTCTTGAGCTAGCAAGTCTGCCACAGTAGCTCATCGGAACAGACTTGACCTAACGGAACCCGAGCCAGAACATTGGATACGCGAGGGCATTACTGCTATCGAGGAGAGTGTTAATGAGGTCGTGAAGGGGCTAAGCAGCAAATCTGCTCCCGAAAGCCAGAATTACAAGGCGGTCAATCCACGTATTGGGCAAGCATACAGTACAACAGCGACGGCGCCGGTAAATCTGATTGATGTGCGGAGGTGCTGGGATGGAAAGCGTAGCGACGAGCTCAGCGGCGGAATCGGAGAGCTCCGAGTGAGACCGCGATCGAATCGAGGGAAAAGCGTTCCCCATATTCATTTTAGAAGTGATCAAGCGGATCGTCGCGACTCGATTTCAATTCACCATCTGCGGCTCGGAGTGGAAAAAGTGGCTTAGCTTAGCTTAGCTTTAGCACAGGCGATCAACTTTGGCTCTGCCTCAGTAAGCTTCCTCTCGCTTCAGGGGTCCTGGCGACAAGCCATCGGCAACGGTCAACAAATTGGAGGCATAGCACAGAACCTAGCGATAGCCGAATATTGCGGCTGCCTGGATTCAAAGTATAAATTGTGACAGCCAGCGAGCCTGAGTGGCGTCTCTGGGGACCAGACCGAGATCAGGGCATCGTTCAGGTCGTCACAAAAGTGCCGGCCAATAGACGTACTAGAGAATGACTCGAGCCCCTTGAGGGCGGCCATTGTTCGGCAGTGATCCAGCTTCTGGCACAAAGTGTGAGCAGCAGGACCTCGATTGTGACGGGGTTGCCTTCTTCCAGTGGCGACGTAACCTGAATTTTATCTGCAAGTCAGAATGTAGTGTTATCACTGTCGCATGCTAAGGCGGTGATTCAAGATTCTTCCCCCCCCGCGACAGTATGCGTTGTTTCATCTTCCCAACTGCCTCTGAACTGAATCTGACCCATCAGCCTTCGTCTGTTGTTGGCTTCTCCTGATTGAGGCGCCATTTTTGCACTTTCTGCCTGGCGGGTTTCTGTTTCCATACATTTTGACATCTTTCAATCTCTCTCTCTCTTTCTCTCTCTCTCTCTCTCTCTCTCTCTCTCTCCCCCCCCGATTGCTGGTGGTGTCCAGATCTTTCAGGTGCAGAAGGTATGCGTCTTGCTCAAAGCGTGTGCTCCAAGCAATATTGGCGATGGTTTATTTGTTTCATAACTTGCTTTTTTTTTTTCCCCTTTAGAAGTATTATGGCTTGAATCCCAAATCAGATGACAGATCAGACAGCAAATGGGGAGATATTGAGCAATGGATGGTACCGCTTTTGTCCTGCGATGACACCGCCTTGTTACTAACTCGAATGCACGTTTACATCCGTAATTGCTTTGAGTTGTAATTTGGGCGTGAGCCATTTCCCGTCTGGATTTGTTGTTGTTTGTGTTTCCCTTTATAAAGAGAGAACTCATTGTAATGAATCCAAGCTTGATCCCCTGTTTTAAAAAAAATGGTCATAGGGGAGTAGGGTTGACTCTTTGGCCCGCAGTCAGCTTGACCATCTGCCCTCTCGGTGTGGACTGCATGACATTTGCTGTGTCGGATTTCTCGTGCCACGACTGAGTTCAAATTTCACCAGGAAAGTTTACTGACAGAATGTTGACTGTTTGACGTGAACAAATACTAACCATGACCAAAGAGATGTCACTTTTTGGAATTGGATCAGCAACATGCAGTGCTTGAAGTCTAACAACCCTGCCACATTTTAGCTACATTTGAGCTATGGCCCAAAAATCAGGAAAACTGAAACGGTGAAAAGCAACTTGATGCTGAATCTCCGCAATTCACTGCGACATAGTTCAGTCTGCACATTTTCAGCAATTGTCTTCCGATTCACTTTACGGAGGTCTTCAATTTGTGACGTAATGACGTGGTTGAAATTGGACCACAAAAAATTCATGGGAAAAAAAAAACACATCATGTTTGGGTTGAGCTGCTGCTAAAGCAACGAGAGCTGATATCTGAAGCACGTACCGACTGATCATATGCATTTGACATCTTGTCACAAAGAGAGCGTCCAGCATCATGGAGTGCTTTAATGTGAACTCTTTCAAATCTACCGCCGTCTTGTTTGTGCGGCCTCGTCCCCCCACGCGTCATCCCCCCTTTTTCCCTTCATCACCTTTTGCCTTCTTCCCACCATGCAGGAGGACAGTGAGCGATACTCACGCCCCTCACAGCCGCACACGGTTTGTAGCCCTCCCTCCTGTTTCTTCTCTTCCATCAAAGAGGTGTTCAGTTCTTCGCTGTCCCGTACAAATCTGAGCTAAAGCTCCATAATGCCTTGGTATGAGCAAAATGCTCACAGTATTAGCTACATTTAATTCAAATGTCTTTTTAAAATTTAAATCAAACAGGGTTTTTTGTTTTTTTTTGTTTTTTATCATCTGAATTATGTAACAGGTGCATCTGAATAAAAAGCAGGATATCATGGAAATGTTTCGGTAGTTATTTCGATTCATCAAACAGGCCGGTATCCAAAATTCATATCATTTTGGCTGTTTTTCATGGAATTGTCTAATTTCTTGGAATTGGGAATTTGGGGCATTCATTCATCAATAATCAAAATGATTTAAACAATGAATAAAATGAAGTACCAAATTCCGTGTGTGTGTGTGTGTGTGTGTGTGTGTATGTGTGTGTAGTGTATCTATATCATGATTTCCAATTTTTTTATGGAGCCACTGAAATGACTTGCAAATTCCAGAATATTCAACGTTGCCATGCACCTGGACACGATACAATTAGTACCTCTTGCGTGTATCGGTTTACTTAGCGTCGTGTTCACATCTCGTCCATAAACGAGCAAGAATATGAACGCGCCCGACTCCCATTGGTGCTCTGCATCGGGCATCATGAATTTTCCTGGACAAAAAGTTCTCAACCCTGATTGTCCTTTGCCATCTGTCTTATGTCTCACACAGCTTTCAGACGACGACGAACGCATGTCTGTGGGAAGCCGAGGCAGCGCCAGGGTCAGTATCCGACGTCCCCGTCGTCGTATATTCATGTTTCCGCGTGTATGGTGGAGATTTTCGATGCCAAAATCAATCTGAAAACGCTTTCTCATGAACCGCTGCACAAAACGTTCATGTCTCCGCATTATGACGTGCCAACGTGAAAATGCAATGTTTTTATTGTCTTGATGGGGGGGGGGGGACACATTGGTGCACTTTTTTTTTCCCCAAGACGGGAGTAGTTTGATGAAAGGATGTTGCAGACGTGTTGAAGGACACGTGGGAATCGTTTTAAATTGTTGGGGGGGAAAAAAGTGTTTCCCTTTCAAAGAGAGTCCAGCATCCTAGTTGATGTTTTCGTGTCTCTTGCACAGTCGGATCTTGATGTGGTTTACGGTGCCGGGGTAAGGCTGGTGCTCTGGAATGGAATCGTTTGAAAAACACAATATTTCTCCCAGTGTGTGTGTAATACTGTGTGCCCCCCCCCTTTTTTTTTTTAACTGCCTGTGCATGATCTTGCGTAATTGATTTTGAGCTTTGCGGGTGTCCATAAAGTCTGGGCACCTTCTGGTTAAACAAAAACACAACAAAACAATTTTATTGAATCGTAATGTTGATCAATAATATTTCCAACATGATTTCTAGAATTTGCTGCGCTTTGCCAAATTCAGGTGAACTGGCTGGACTTGAAGGTCTGCGTTGCCGTCGATTTCGGCACATCGACCGGTGATGCGTTCTCACGTGTGGTTAAAAACTGTGATCGTCATCGAGTCCGCTTTGTCCTTTGGTACAACCCAGAAAAAGAATCTGCTCTGTCGACAGACTTTGTCGACACCCTTTGTAAGACCTACACCAGTTCATATTGACATTTGCTGGCCTCCACTCAGTATTGAGTGTCCTGTTGCTCTTTTGCACAATATTCGGAATCTGTTTTTTTTTTTTTTTCCTGATTGTGGATATCTCTCCTTTGGTAGCCTTGTGCTGTTGTTCTATGTGCTTTTTATCACATAGCCTTGAAAGTATAACCCAGTTTTTGCCAACGCTTACCGAGCCAAGGCACACTACCAAATAAATGACATGAAGTATTCATACTGAAATAATAATAATCAAGGGCAATTTGATCCACGGCATACTCGGAGTGATAACAAATCCACATTGCATGTAATCATGGTTCATTCCGATGTGCAGTTATGTGGTTGCGGAAAAATGACTTGGCGTGCTATTTGTTCGTATCCTCACGCTGATCTCGTTCTTTCTGTCACACTCTTAAGAGCTCGTCGTCGCTCTCGCATAAGTCCAAGAAGAAAAAGAAGCATAAGCACAAAGAGAAGGATGTACGTATGTCATTGGCCGACGATTGCGGGTTGAAATAAATAACCTTTTGCAGCCAATAACAAATGCCTTTTGCACTCTTGCTTTGTAGAGGAACGGCCACGATGATGAGTACAGTGTTCTATCCAGCCGGGTTAGTAGGCGCTTGTTGCAATGACGCTTCAATGTAACGTGTCAACAAGTCAGTCTCGTCCTTCTATTAACACCCGAGTGGTTTGAGCGGAATGTCCCAATTTGCAGTCTTTAAAAAAAACAGTCATACAGTTGATTGTTTTGGGTGAAAGTAGAGTGTGATATGTGTGCTGGAATAGTTTCCCTTACCGATGAACTAGCCTTGACCTTCTGCTTGTTGTTTATTTTGCGGATTACACATCACCGTCCAGGCCGGGTTGATAAGATTTGCCCTGTGACTGTTAGGTGACGTGTCATCAAGGACACGGGTGTTGTTTCGGCGCAACCTTTTGTGTTCATCGGTCTATGGTGATGACAGAAATTGGCTAAACTATTCTCGGCAATGGATTGCCACTGGAAGATTGACACCCACTCGGGATTGTAACTGGTTGCAATTGCAAGTTGTCTTCATTCCAAATTCTTGGTTTGGGGGCTCCCTCTCAGGCATCGTACGCCTCGTCTGACTTGTACAGCCTCAATGGTCTGCCCACCGGCCGGAATCCGGGTTCAACTGGCTCCTACCAGGTTCGTATGGAACAAACTCTGCATGAAAAAAGACCCGATGAGGGCTGCCCTCTGCCAAGAGAATCTTTTGCCAACATCACACTTGATCAGCCAGTCATATCATTGCCATCATTTCATTGACTTTTTATGGACTCGCAAGTCATTAGCGGCACACATTTGGATCATTCTTAAGCTCCCGAAACGAAGCACTGCCGGCCCGGCCACTTTTTAACTTCCCTGAGTAGCTTGCAACCAGACGTGTGTGAGATTTCTTTCCACCGAATAGAAATGACGAAATGTAAACATGCTGAAACGTGAGCAAAAAGCGCCGGTGTCGTCTGTATCATGTCGCATCAAATCCAGAGCTCCTTATACGAGGACGGTCTCTGCTCCGGGTCGCGGCGACTCTCCGGCTCCAACTTTGGCTCCCATGTAAGTTTTGTTTGTTTGTTTGTTTGGCATGGTGACGTTTTTTAGGTGTGTAAGGTTGCCTTTTCAAGTCATGAAATAATTGTGACTTGTTTTGATTTGCCGTGTGGCAACTTTGCATTTGTCTTGACGCGATGTGTGTGATTGTATGCTAACAGCGCATGGCAGATTGTTGAAGTGTTCAAATGAGTAGGGTGCGGGGCTCCGGACGCGTATCACTGATGTTTTTTCACAGTAGCCTACATCGACTCATTTCCTGCCACCTGTTTTCAAAGCAAACTTCACTGTGTTGCCAGCCGATTTCAAGCGGTTTGACCTATCTTTTAAGACCCACTGATATTTCATAAGGACCAAATCTACCAAAAGGAAGAGCAGTTTCTTCTTTCACCAGAAAAAGTTTGTCTCTAGCAGTAGAACATAGGCGCCCCCCCCCCCATAAAAATGTAATACGGTCATCACATCACTGCACTTATTTGACACCAACTGCGACTACTTTCCCGTTACCAATGGCCTTGGTGGCTTCTTAGCAAACATGAATAGGTGCCGTGTTCAACAAGTAACTGAAGATAGATTCCACTCCACTCCAAAAAAAAAAACGGTGAATTTGTGAATCGCCAAAACAGCAAATACGTGGGGACGGCGGCATCAACTGCCTGCGTCCGATAGGAGCCTGCGCATGTTACTCCACTTTGCTGGATGGAAGCATCACCGTGTGCTTCCTCGACAGCCTCTCGAGTACAGCGGCTACCGCGGCTCCAACTCCAGAACTTCCAGCCGGGCCAATTCTGCCCGTACCAGCCCAGCGGTGAGCCGTCCAGATAGCCTGCCTGCAAGTCATGAAATGCAGCCGCTTGTAAAGTCTTCAATGTTTTGGCGGATGGCTGCGCTCGTTTGGTTTGGGCTGATTTTTGTCCGTTTGGTCTGAACGGCCATCTGTTGTCTGCACCCCCGCGGTGGGCCATCCAGGACAATGCTGGCTCTGTCGCCAGTCTGTTCAGAAGCACTTCCAGTAGCAGAGGACTCCCCAGAGATCTGGACGATGTTACTATTCCCGATTTTTCTGACGTGAGTCTCCTTTCCGCCCCCAGGAGGCCGAGGCCTTTGAGATTGCCGTTTTTAGTCTCCCGCATCCTCCCTTTTATGCACTTAACCCAACAATGCCGTTTGCCTTGTCTGTGTTGTTGATTTGTGTGTCAAACATGGACAGATTTCAATACACTGTCAACTCACAAGATAACTTTTAACTTCGGGTTGTTGCGATCAGGGTTTCATGCTGCCGATTCCCGATACCGATCATCCATGACTGAGATCGCCTGAAACCAATCGCATGGATTAGCTTTTGTGAGGCAAAATGCATGTCGTTAAAAAAAAAAAAAAGAGAGCGTGCGCGTGTTGCTGAGCGACCTGAATTCCGGATTTGGGGCCTGGTGTCGTTCTTGATGCTTGTAGGCCCGGTGGCCTCCATGTCAGCCTGACTTGGCTGTAATCGCTTTTTCCTTGCCTCCACAGGTCGACGACAGGGATTATCTCGAGAAAGTAAGTGGAACGCCAAACACCGAGCAGGTTCTTCTACCTTTTTATTTGCATTACTCAACTGCGGCTCGATGACGTTTTGGCAGGGTTCCCGAGCGGCTTCTGCGTTAACGGCGGCCACTCTCGCCTCCCTCGGCGGGACTTCCTCGCGGAGAGCAAGTGTAGAGACCGCCATCACAGTCGATGCCGAAACAGCAACGAGAGAAATTAAGGTAGCGCGAATAGACGATCCTCATTCGCTCTGCAAACGTGTCCGTACCTTCCTTCCTGCTTTGCCTCTGCGGATGGCTCACACTTGACGCTTCCCTTGCTCACTGCTGCTGCTCTTTTCACCAGGAAATTCATGAACTGAAGGATCAGATCCAAGATGTGGAGTCCAAGTACAATCAGAACCTAAAAGAAGTCAAGGTATAAGAACCTGAGACTGATTTTTTTTGTATGCCGTTGCCATAATATATTCAATTTGACAAGCCTTAAAAAAATAAAACACTCAAGTCGCCTGGACTGTTTTTGTAGCACCGTAACATATGCTCCTGACGTGGCATCCTCTCCTTCCACAGTTGGCATCTTCTTTCTGTCTGCTTGCTTGTAGCTCTTGGTTTGCGCACATGTCGGGAGAAGCCAAAAGACATCGAATAATCTCTCAGTGATGCTAGATACGGTCATAGTGTCCCACCCACTTTATCACTAAATCCTCGATCACCAGAACACTGGTAACAAGGATGGAAAAGTATTTCCGGAAAATCGTAGAGTGTCAACACCTTCAAGTTCAAATGCAATTGATACCAAGATTGTGACCAAGACCAAGACCCAGATCTTGAGTCATAAATGATTGCTGAACAATGGAAAAAAGAAACTTTTTTTTCAGCTGAAAGAAGAGAGTCTCATCTTTCTTTTGGCAGGCTGCATGTTTATATCGCAATAGAAGACAATAATCCGTGGGCCTTGCAAAGCAGTCAAAATCCAGTGAAACGTCTGAGATTGAGGGGGTTTGCGCCAATGAAAACGGCGGGGATTGAATGATTTAATTAATCCATGACCCCTTCAGTAGTCCTTAGACAATGACCTAAATGTATCACTGATCACATGCACGTATGCTCACCGCATCAATGTTTTCTTCTTGTACAGCTATAGTGATGGAGGAAGATGGAGTGAGATAACAATGAATTGGCCTACGTTTTTCTAGGAGGCGTTAACAGAAGTGGAGGAGAAGTACCGCAAGGCCATGGTGTCCAATGCTCAGCTGGACAATGAAAAAAACAACCTGATGTACCAGGTGGACACACTAAAAGACTCACTGATAGAACTAGAAGAACTCCTGTCCGAGTCGAGGCGGGAGTACGAAGAGAAGGTCAAGGTATGGCACGCAGCCATTTGCAATTATGTATTCCCCTTTACGTGTTGTCATGATACGTACAAGTCTATTTTGAAGTGCTCTTGGCGAGTTTTATTGGAGGACTGGTCAGATTGGTTCACAGGAAGCGGGCCTCCACAAACAGAAGGGGCTTAGTTATTTGTTCTGGGGCTGCTTTGCTACATCCGGCACAGGGTGTCTTGAATCTATGCTTGGTAGAATGGAATCTAGAGGACTATCAAAGCTCGCAATGCCTTCATAGTCCTCTGGATTCAAGCAGAAGGTGCTTGAGAGCGCTTCACGTCAGTTCTGTTCTGGCACTGCTTTGCTATATCAGGCACAGGGTCTTGGAGTCAGTGTAGGCCAGTGGACAATGAAATCTCAGACAACCAAGGCACTCCCAAACAAAAAGTACTGACCAGTGTCAGAAAGCCTGGCCACTAGTCCTTTAAATATCCGACTCAGCGGAGCATTATGTTTGTCCAGGCTGCTTTCAGTAGTTGGTTTAAATGAAAGTGATTCATGGTAACCACAAAAATGAAGTGTCATTTTCATTGGTTCATTTTTCATCACATTTTTACATTTAGTGATACTTTGGTCCGTTTTCAAAGTATTTTCAGTGACCAGTGTGTTTTTTTTCTTGCGGCATGTGTGCTCATTCACTGCCGATCCCCACAGGACTTTGAACGCGAGAAACATGCCCACAGTGTTCTTCAGTTCCAGTTCAACGAAATGAAAGAGACGCTGAAACAAAGCGAGGAGCTGCTCAATGTGAGTGTTTACTTGATGGCGTCAATGAACGCTTGCATGGCCATCACTTGCACGCTCGGATGTCATTTCACCCGGATTTTCCTTTCCCACATCAAGCTTGTCACCACTTTCTTTTTCCTCTGCTTTTCTCTCATGTCCTCTCTTGCCTCTGTAGGAGATCCGTCAGTTGCGTTTGAAACAGGAGAGTTTTGCTAGGGAAATATCGGATCTACAAGAGACGGTGGAGTGGAAGGATAAGAAAATTGGGGTATGGCCCGGTTCTCCAGCGCTTCTGCATTTCTTGTCATCTACTTTGACCAGCGTGAAACTGACATCACCCTTCTTACTTTGTCTTCCGACTCCCTCGACCCACTCGACTCACTCCCCTCTACACCGTGCACTGCAAATCCGATCAGGCCTTAGAGCGTCAGAAAGAATACACGGACGCAATCCGAACTGAGCGAGACGAACTCAGAGAAGAGGTTGTGAAGCTGAAAGATATTCTAAAGGTACTCCGTTTCAAGACCTTCTGTGAGGCCCTGACCTTGCGGAGCTCTTACAGTTCTACGGAAAGTCGCCAAAATTTGCCACCTTGCTCCGGCCACAGAGAGAAAACACGATTTTCCTCAATGTGTTATCGCCCATCTGTTTAGTGATGCGTTTGAGTTATATGCGATTCAAATTTGATAGCAATCACAAAAACTGTACAAAGTTGGTCTTGAAGAACCAGCTGAAATGGCTAATCAGAAATTGATGGGTGGTGTTGCGTGATCTTTATAAAGATTTGCGGTGAAAAAGGAGCTATATGTGCTTCCTTTTGTACTGGTACTCATTTAAGCAACAGCTTTTAGCTGAATGTTGTTGTTGTTTTATTGGAGTGATATAATTCGATTTGAAGCTTATGATAGCAACTGTTTTTTTTTTTTTTTTCTTTCCAGAAACACGGAATAGTACTCGGACCCGATCTGAGCCTCAACGGCGATACCAGTGAGACGGAAACAGACGTCGCCACCAGCGGCGGCGACGCGGCTCCCCAGCAGGCTCAGGCTTCGCCGACCTCCCCGTCGGAGGGCAACAGCATGCTCGGTAAAACACACTTGGAAACGGAGCATCTTTACTCTTTTGCATGGCTTTGCATCAGCCCAACTGAAGATGTTCATTTCCAAAAGGTACAGTTTGAGTCAAATGAGTTACAAGTAGCCACGGAAGGAATTAAATAAACCCTTGAGTCAAGGTGCCACCGGACATTTAGGCCAACCATTTTCGTACGGTGCTCATTTGAATTCTAATGGGTGTACTTTTGGACTAACATCTTAAGTTTTCATGCTCTTTTTAATCCATCATGTGATACCTCTGATTCGTCTCCAAACTTAGAGGAACTACACACTTCTGCCATGATGAGTGCTCAATCATACCCTTTAGATCACATCCCAGTCTGTTAGAATGACATTTATTAGTTATTTGGACTATCTACAATATTTAGTCCAGTGAGTCAAGGCTGTGAAAAGAGCGTGTAGTTTCTCTAAGTGACCTTCTATCATTCTCTGATAAAAGGTTTTGCAGTAAAAGTGATTTACTTTGAGGATTTGGGGCTGCATTTCAACTGTTTTATTTTCAAATCTTTCTATTTTTCCTCTTTTCCCTCCTTGAACATCCACAAAAGCTGTGAATGTTACTGATGTCATGTGGTGTGGTGACTGAGGTAACTTGTGCTGCTGTACCGACACCACACAGATGTTTTGCTTATCGTCAAAATGTCAGTCGCGGTCTTCTTGTCCACCTCTCGAGCTTCCCCTTGATGCTCCTCCTCCTCCTCCTCCTCCTCCTCCTCCTCCTATGCGGTTTTCTGACTCAGCCAGGTTCTTCGCCTTGTCTTCTGCTGTCGCTCTCCTACTGAAGGTTTCTCTTGAAAATGTTGTCTCCGTTGGGCCTCCTATCACAGTATGCTCTTCATGATTTCTCAGGAAGCTCAGAGGAGACTCAGTTGAGAAGTAGAGGAAAGGAAGAGGTGGATCAAGAACAGCCTGGACAAGTGTTTGAGCAAGGCCAGATGAGTCACCTGAGCGCCGATAGGCTCTCGAATGCTGATGAGGCATCAAGGCCCGTTCATGAAAATGACAGTTGCCTTAGCCATGGCTTGCAGATTGCGCTGGCAGTCACAACTGCCACGGATCAAATGGTTCTCAGGTCCACAGTTCAAGAAAACGCAACAAGTCCTGTGGAAACAGATCCACAAATCAACTCTGATTTAGAGGAGACAGACGCACAAATCATTAATAATATTGAAGAGAGCTCTGATGACATTATTCAAACACAGCCAAACAAACACAAAACCAATGAGGAAGGTCATTTGACAAAGACAGAACCATCGGTACAAACTGTGAAAGAATTGCGTCCCCAAGAAGATCATGAAAAAAGTTGCCAAGTAGATGTTCACAAGTCAGAATCGGCTCACCAAGAAGTAGTAAAAGATTCTGAACCAGGTCAACAAGTAGACGTTGTCGATTTTGACTCTTGTCCTCAGGAAGACGTACAAGAATCTGAATCATGTTCTGAACCTTGTCCCCATGGACAAGGTGTTAAAGACCCAAAATCTTGCCTCCAAGTAGTCAAAGATTTTGAATCAAATTCCCACGAAGAAGACATAAACGATTCAGATTTATGTCGCCGAGTGGATGCCCCAAAATCGGAACCGTGTCCTGAAGAAGACATGCACGATTCTAAATCCTATCCTGAAGCAGATGTCCAAGATTTTGTCGACCTACAAGTTCCAGAATTATGTCTCCAAGTCAATTCTGATTTGCTTCCTCAAGATGGTATCCAAGGTTTGGACTCAGTTCCCCTAGTAGATGTTCAAGATTCTCAATCTTGTCTTCAAGAAAATAGAACTGATAGCACACATGTTGACTCATGCCCCCAATTAGAAGATATCAAAGATTCTGAATCATTTCCCCAAGAGGATATTAAGTATCCTGAACCATGTCCCCAAGTACAGGTCATCAAAGATGCGGAATCTAGTCTCCAGTTAGATGTAAAAGATTATGAATCACATCCCCTCCAAGGAGACAGAAAAGATCCAGAATCTTCCGAATCATATCCCCAAAAAGAATGCACAAACGATCCAGAATCTTGTCTCCAAGTAGATATCAACGATTCAGAATTACATTCCCAAGTGCTAGTTGCTGAAGATTCTGAACCTGGTCTCCAAACAGTAGATCCTGAGTCCAACACTGAGCCGCAGCATGAAACTGCTGAGGCAAGCAGCGATGAGGGAGATAAAAATGCCACCAAGCCGGCGGCACGTAAGACTGCTAATGCACGTGGGAAAAAGAAAAAAAAGAAGAGGAGAGGCAAAAAGAAAGGAGGCTCCCTTGAGGAACAAAATCACCAAGAAAATGTGACTGCTCATGCGAGCGTTCAGATGGCAGGCGTGACAGAAGATTTAGGAAAGGATGAGTCTGCTGCAGGCTGTGGCAACGACGGTAACGCCGTTGAATGCCTCCCTGAATCAGTTGTCCAACGAGTAGATGCATCTGACCCGGTGGATCACACGGAAACCTCAAATGATCCCACGGAATCCACAGTGGAGCAAACGGTCAATCCGAATGAGCCCAACGTACAGCATTTGGACACTGGAAAAGTACAGATCCCTCAACCGGAGGCCCCCACGGAGACTTTTTCTCTCACTTCGCCACTCGTTCAGACAAAAACGGATCATGATGGAGAAGAAAGTTTGGATTCTGCGGATGTGCGGGAAGGATGCGTTCAGGGGTCGGAGCCAGAGCCGAGTCACAGTGGCGCTGATCTTCTTTTGGAGAGTTGTGACAAGGACTCCGTTTTAGAGGAGACCACGACGGTTGACATTTCAGGCCACGGTGACACAAGTTCATCAGGTGTTGTCCATAGTGAACGTGAAACAAGTTCTGAAACTACAAACTATAATAAAGAAAACTTGGTAGCCATGTTAGAAGTTGAAAGCCATGGTGAAACAGCTCACTTTGAAGCTCCTGAAAGTCAGAATCCGATGTCTGTGATGTCACCGTCGGAGCCGGCTGTTGGGGTAATTCCTGATACCTATGAGGATTTTGAGAACGCTTTGGAACAGAAAACTTTGCCAAACCAAGAAGATAAGGAGCCGGAAGCAGAGTGCGAGTACAGATTCAGCGAGCAAAATCAACACGTGTTGGAAAATGAGCAGTTGTTCGATTTAGTCAAGATGGAGAATTCCTTGTGCGACCTTGACAATGGAGAGATAGTCTTGGAGACTCAGGCCGAAGCGATTGCTGACAAACAGACATTGCCGTGCGAAGAGCGTGCTGACGCTACCTCAGACACCGAGGTTCAGACCCCAGAGTCCGAGAACACCAGATGTGAAGTCAGTCTTGAAAAATGTGCTCCTGCAGAGGAGCATGAGCAGCGTGAAAGCAGTCAAGGTGACCGGGAAGTCCCTCCTCTCGACACCTACCGACAGGACAGGGAGGAGGATGTTGAGGATGAAGATGAGAAAGGGCAGTCCTTTGACTTTGATGACATGGATATAGACGAAGCCATAGAGATGGAAACGCTCGAAAATCCGCAGCAGAAGGAAGTTGAGCTGGGAACTGAAGAAGTCCTGTTCAATGAATTAAATACCGATCGCGACAGTCATGCCGAAGAGCAAAAGGATAGAGAGGCGTGTACGCGTGACGCCACACCAGAAAATCCAGAGCAGCCGGGCGTTGACGTGGCTGTTGAAGTCCTGCCAGATGAATCCAGTAACAATAATAACTGTAACATTGAAGAGCCAAAGGACAGCGAGGCTGGCACATACGTCGCCACGCCAGATCACATTTTGGTTGAAGTGGAATCCGCACCTGAACATTTGGGAACTGTAGACAACATGAACGAACAAAGCCACGTGAAGGACAATAGCGAGTCTTCCAATACCGGAGTACCAGAAACCACGGACATAGACCATATCCCACCTGAAGCTTCGCCTTTAGTGGTAGAAGCATCGGTTGCCGTTGAGAACCGGCGAGATTTAAGCGCGACCCTCGGCAACCGAGAGACGCCGCTCTCTGGAAAAGATGGGAAGAAAAATGGAAAGAAGGGCAAGAGCAAGGGCAGAGAAGACTGCAAGGTGACATAGCGCTTACAAAACAAACATACAGTGTGATATTCTTTTTGTTTTAATGATTATTTCTTAATTGGTGGATGTGTAGCTTTTGAATGGACATCATGAAGTTTTGTTTGCCAGTTGTATGTGCGAGAAAAAAAATCTATAATGCTGTTGATTGTTTTGGGTTCAAATTTTGTTGTTGTTTTTTTTTGTTGTTTGTTTTCATTATTTAAGGACCTGTTCAGCTCTTTGCATTGTAGTTAACGTATACAAAGTTGAGAACAAGACTGAATGTTGTTGTTTTTCTACGCAGGGCAAAATGAAACGTGTTATCTGCAAATTTCAAAATTTCATCCGTAATGTTGCCTGTGTCGGGTTAGTATTTTGGTCTGGATTAGCATTGGCGTTGGAGGTTTAGGCTTTGGGGCTGCGGTATGAAGTTCTCATTAGGATCAGGGTCAGTAGTTAGGATTGCGGTTGGAGTTTCAACGTACGGTTAGAGCCAGGAATTAGGGTTGGTGTCAGGAGGTTCAAGGTTAGGGGGTCTCGTTGAGGTTAGACTGGGTTTAGGTTGACGGCATGCGCAAACCAATGCAAGCTGTAGGTCACTTTTTATTGCACTTAATCAATGCTGGCCATCCACAATTAAAAAAAATAAATCAAACAAAAAATGAATGCACTCATGTCATAACTGGGAAATGTTGTTCTTCAAGCATTTCATTGTGTACAGTGAAAATAGTCACCGTTCAGCATTTTCAAATTCACAATTAGCAACCTATCCCTGAAAAAAAAATCTCTTTAGAAAAAAGGAATAAAATTGTTACTTTTGGCGCCATCTGCTGGATTTGTGATACTGTTGTTAGGTTTACCTTGCTGATCCAGTTGGCCTGTATTCTTGAACATTTATTAGTCTGTTTAAATGCCAAAAAATGAGTTCAATGACTTGGACTGTTTGTGTGAATGTGCGAGTGCACACATTTGGAGATTTTCCCTCTTCGTGACCGAGCTCATTTGACCCCACCAATAGCGAAAGGATGACTGTATTCTTTTGAGAGTGTGCTGCAGTTGTCTGTGCCGCGTGGCCTCCTCTCCCAAGTTTGTATGCATGTTAAGCGACCTCCCTCACGCTGCGCTCCATCAACCCCTCCATGGATGCCTGCACTTTTTGCATGCATCTGCCTCCCAACCCAGCACCCCCTCACACCGCACCTTTGGCTCCACCCACTCCCGGTATGTTCACTTATTTCTCCTTGTGCAGTTGTGATTTGTATTTTCATGTTCATCCCAAGACATTCCCGATGCTCTTTGAGGCCTGTTGCTGTTTGTTTGTTCTCAAAACTTATTTCTATTCCCCCGCCCCCCCCGCCATATCCTCCCAGAGATTCGTCTGAGGAAACTAGTGGACGAGCGTGAAAAAATGATCGAGCAGGTAAGCTGACATTGCTTTATCTGATAAAATGTAAAGAATACATTTCTATATCGTTACCGACCGTTTGCGAAGCTGCTCTGAATAACCCCTTTGATTGGCCAACGTATAGGCCCTAAAAACTGCCAAAAGGTTGTGCAGGTTAAAATGAGACCCCCCTTAAAAAAATGTACACTGGTACAAATATGGCTCCTGTTAACACCCCCAAAAGTGATTCAAATTGAAATAAGACTCACATAACTAACATTGTATAGCACCATTTTGTGTTAAGACTGGTCATCTTGGAAGGGGGATTGGGGAATTCTCCCATCTGCGACCCCTTATCAAGGATTCTCATTTTTTTCCTTGCCATCTTGAGGGTTAGGTGAACGTTTGTCAACTGTGGGCATGTGACTTGTTTGTGATAAAGGGCTATAGAAACAAATATAACTTGACCCCAACATCCTGACACCCTGAACCAGTTGCCAGCCAATCGCAGGGCACACACAGACGAACGTCCATCCGCGCTCACACTCACACCTAGGGACAATTTAGAGTGTTCAATCAGCCTACCATGCATGTTTTTGGAATGTGGGAGGAAATCGGAGTACCCGGAGAAAACCCACGCAGGCCCGGGGAGAACATGCAAACTCCACAAAGGAAGGCCGGAGCCGGGTTTGAACCCACGACCTCTGCACTGTGAGGTTGATGCGCGTGTGGTTTAAATACTCCCAGTAAAATACGGCAACTGTAAACACCCCAAATTTCAAGGGGGTAAAACTCAAGTAGGTTGTTGTGATCTTCCATGTTCGTTTTCTTCACGCTGTGTTTTCAGATGAAGAAGCTCAAAGCTCAAGTGGACCAGAAAAGCCAGAAAAATGGCACCGATGGCAGTTGGAGTGCAGAGAGTGAACCTTTGGAAAACGGCAATGATCCCAACATCATTGAACTGCAGCGTAAGCATGCACATCAATCAAGGGTTTTTTTTTCTTTCTTTCTTTTTGCAATTCAGTCATTTTGGGTGTTTGTTGTTCAGGAGATTCCAGCAGGCAAATAAGCGACATGAAGTTCAAACTCGTAAAGGCTGAGCAAGAAGTGACTGCATTGGAGCAAAATGTATGATGATGACGATTATTTGTTCCAAAACCAAAGGAAATTATTTTTTGACTGTTTTATAGAGCCTGTTTTGTTGGTTTTGCACAGGTGAGCAGACTTGAAGGTCAAGTGAGCCGCTACAAGTCGGCGGCTGAAAATGCAGAAAAGGTGGAGGACGAGCTCAAAGCCGAAAAGAGGAAGCTGCAGCGAGAGGTACAAACTTTATTAAGAGTCAACCAAGTAGCAAGACCCAACCCCGCCAAATGTTTAGCATCGCCTGGATTAATCGATTCAAACCCCAAATGCCGCCTGAACTATGATCCCAAAATACTTTTTAACATTTCACACTGACTTTCCAGCGTCACCCTGAAGAATACATAGCGTCCAGTTTGGATATTTGAAATCATGTAAAAATGCTTTGCAAACCATACTGGTGAATCGCCATTCTGTGAAAACTTGTGATACATGTATTTAAAAAAAAAAACTTTTAAGTTATTAAAACACAATCTTTAAAGTAATGACTCGCACCTTGAAAAGAAGAACCACATTGAGCCATCTGCCCCTCTGCCACTTCGTAGTTGCGGTCGGCACTGGACAAGGTGGACGAGCTGGAGTCCAACAACAGCCATCTCAATAAGCGACTGGAGAAGATGAAGTCCAGCCGCGGCATGGCCCAGACTCCGTAGCGAACGCCGTACTTCTCGTGTGCCATCTCTCATTGTGTCCGCTAAGACACCAGGAAGCTGCTTTTGAGCGGAAGCTCCACATGAAGGACGATGCTGAAAAGTCGCCCGCCTTTCTTGCCTTTTGTTCACCGTAGCGTCACTATCAACTTTTTTTTTTTCAAGAGTGAATGAGTGAGCCTGTGTGTGCGTGCTTTCTGTGTGTCTTTGTAAATGACAGCGCACATTGCCGAGTGTTTTGTCTGTTTTTGCTCACGCTGCATTTCACCGCCAAACTCTTTAGACGATACTGAAGAAACGTGACATCCGGGACTCAAAGCGGTGAAAATGTCAAAGACACTGGGGCACTTCCTGCCTCACTGTTTACAAAAAAGCTTTAATCGTGAATGTGTCATACAAACAAGAGTTATCTCTGTGCAATAAAGTGTCCAAAAACTTTTGATGCAATTTTGCCATTGACCCTCACCTGTCATGTTTTATCAAAGACACACAAAAAAAGGCTCGAGGAGGACCCATGCCGGACATTGAACAGGAAGCCAGCCATTTTGGTGTGAAGCCGCAAATTCCGGGGCCCATCCTTTGACCATCTCCGACGAGGGAATTTCACCAAACGAGCCAATCAGAAGCAGGTATCCGAAGCCGATGGTGACACCAAATCGTCAAGCTTTTCTATCCCACTGCATGGAGTAAAATCACTCCAAGGCCACCTGTGGGCTTGATGGGCAGTCGCAAAACGTCCGCTCTCGGATTCGCTGAATCATGCGGCGACCGTAAAAGTCGCCGTACTCTGGCGGGAGTTCATCAAGACAGCGCAGCGCCCTCTCAAGGGCTTGAAGGGCACGACTCGCAGCCACGGGGTCTTTGTTGCCGTACGGATCCTTTTTGTCGTAGCTGTCGGCAGGGAGATGGCGCCAAAACACATTGACGCCCACACCAAACTGGAGTGCCAGGGTGTTGTGGAACCACAGGGCTGCCAAAGTGCACACAAAAAGATTTTTGCGCCAGTCCAGGGTCAGCTGGGATAGGCTGCAGGGCACCCACAACCCGAATGAGGACAACAAAGCATGAGAGAAAATGGACGGCTGGAAATACTGAAGGTGTTTTACCAGGAATGAAAAGCAGATCTCCAGGCTCCAGCACACATTCGTATCGCACTGCCTTCACAAACTCCGGATACAAGTTCACGTCTGGTGAGTCAATTTCCAAGACCTCAGATTTGTCGCCTAAAAAGTAGGAAGACAACCCAAAATACGTCACTTTTATAGCTTTTTTTTTTTTCATGACCCAAAACAACCCTGGAATGTGCCCCCATATGGCTGCTCCAAAACAAAATGGCAGATTTTTGTTTCATTTCTGGGATAGGTCCTTGAGACCTTTCCTTGTCCACTGAATGTACATGATTTGTAGAGCTGGTGTTGGGCTGATTATTTTTAACCCCTTTTTCCAGCGGAAAAAAATCCTTGAAATGATCATCAGACTTCAGACATTCATGCACATGTCAGATGCCAAAGAGCAATGGAAATCAATTCATTGTACCGTAGCGTACTTGCCTGTCAAATAGAGGTGCAATGCATCCCGCGGGCTGTAAAGGACCACCCTCTTCCTCCCCGTCACTTGAGCCAGAAGGTTATCCATCACCTGAAAAGTTTGCGGCTAAGAATCTCAAAGAGCCAAGTGGACTTTCCCGCCTGGCTGCCGCACTCACGTCGTAGTGGGTCCACAGCTGCAGACGGCGGGAGCTGATGCGAAACACGCTGGAAAAAAACAGATCCGGCTCAAAGAAGTTTGGGATGTGAAAGTCCTCAGCTAGCTCGGGAAACTGTTTATGCAGGTCAGCTGGTTCCTGGGAAAAGACGACAAAGGCAGAATGAGTCAAATCACATGCAAGCTGATAGTATCGTCCTTCGATCCAGTAGACAAAGTCAAAATCTATCGGACGACTTAACCTGAAAATGGCCAAATGACCCTAAAATGTTTGCTTGAAACTGGCAAACTCTCTGAGTGGTTTAGGGAACCAGTATGGCTTCTTGAGACCTGACGTTAAAAGATCAAATCGTCATTTTTTTTCTGAGTACCTTTCGGACATCTTCTCCCAGGGACCGAAGATAATAGCTCTCGTCCTAGAATAAGATTTAAGATTTTAGAACATGCGTGATTGTCACAGGGCGAGTGTGTATTCAGGCGTACCTCACACAAGAAGAAATCTGTGTGTTTCTCCTCAGACGTCCGCTTCACAAACTCATCGAACGAAAGTGTCCTGTCACCCGCCACGAGGTATGTTGACGACTTTTGACGATTGTGTTTCAATCTGCTTTTATTGTGAGCAAGTGAAGATATAGCTCACCTGTACACAAAGTTTTTGTGAAGAAAGTTCATCTGCGGCACGCTGGAGACGTGGATCTTCACCTCCTTGCCACCTCCCTTCTGGGCAAGATACTCCACAGTCCACTTGTCCACGCAGGGACCCAGACACACTCCTCGCAGCACGGCAGGTTTCCGCTGAAAAAAAAATGTTCAAATGCTAACACGGAATATGCCAACAACCTGCAAGAAAAGCAATGCTTATTCTGAGGCATATTGTGCCTTAGTGGACATGTGCTAAGGGCTAAAAAAAAGTGTGTTTACAGCATGCTAAACCTTAGTAGTGAGTGGAAATGTTACCTTTGGATATATCTGTCGGAGAAAAACATCCCTGTCCACCGCTGTAAACACTGGTACATATATTTTCTCCTGGGTCGCCATTTGAACAGAAACTGGAACATAAATGGCATGTACAAAACAGTACCCTGTTTTTGTGTAACATTCATAATATCCCGCCAGCAACAACACTTCCTCGTATAAAAATGGCATTCAAGGTGAACCCCAAAATTTGTATTCAGTAGCATTTATATCAATTCAAGTTATTAAATTACGTAGTCTTTTCGGTGTGTTTGGCAACCAATAAAGCCAAACATTCAAAACAATCGAGAGCGGAATATACGAGAATACGGGCAGGAAATACGGTGTCACATTCCAAATGTACTGACAGAAACGGAAAGCAACAAAAATATCCTTGTCTTCAACGCGGAGTTAAAATGTGCCTATTCAATTTGAAATAATTTAAATGGGTGAAATTTTAATTTTGTATATTTGAGAAAAAATTAATGTGCTTATTAACCGATAAAATCCAAATACAAGTTAAACAACAGCCGGATGATCCAAATTGACGGGTCGGAAGTCCGTCGAAACAAGATGGCGCTCTTCATAGTAAGAAATTGTTCGAAGTTGTCGTCGTTGCGCGGCTTTAGTCGCTTTACAACCCACGAAAGTGTCCACCTAAATCAATGTATAAAATCCCAGTTATGTGTCCTCTCCCCTGCCCGGGTCAGAGAATCGGTGGCGCTGCGTGCGTACAGCTCCGACAGCCGTGAACCAAAATCTCATCAAAAGGTGGTGGTCGTCGGTATCCCGAACCCGTTTATTTGGCTCCGGACACGGGTCTACTACTTCCTCATCAGAGCCTATTTTGATTCAGAGTTTAACATAGAGGAGTTTACGGAAGGGGCTAAACAGGTAAGTCGGATTTTATTAAATGCACTGAGTGCACCATAACGTCACATATACCACTGGGTGGCTTCCGCGCAAGCTTTCTATTTATATATCGTTTTCCTGTGTGCTGTTTGTCGACAGGCTTTCTGCCATGTTTCCAAGCTGCTGTCCCAGTGCCAGTTTGCTGCTCTCGAGGGCCTGGTGGCCAATGATGTAAGTACGGGGCAACATTTTCGCAAGCTTGAAGGAAGGAACCCTCCCGGTATTCGGTGCGTTTTAAAGGTGGTCTCTTTTTTTTTTGTTTGTATTACCCTTTTGGCTCAGTTAATCGGAAAGCTGGAGGAAAAGTGCAGCCTTCTGCCAACGAGCCACAAGACGGCGCTGTCCGCCCAGCCCGACGAGCTTATGTACACCACGCCGGGGGACGTGGGAATCTACTACGATGACAAGGGTCAGCCCGGAAACCAATCAAATCTCCTCGATGGTTTTCACCTTCTCTCGCCAACACAATTTCCGAATCCCCTCAGGCATTACTTTGCTTTTAGCGTCGAGTACAACCGACGGCATCTGAAATGGTATTACCTCTTAAAGTTTAAATAACCCGAATTTAAGAAATAAACTTTTCTGCGTAAGTTTAATTCAGGATTCTAAATGCTCTTTCCTGCCTTGAAATACTGAAATGAGAAGACAGTATGTCGCTTCCCATGTCGTCCACCAGGGCGAAGGTTTGTGAGTATTTTGATGCGCTTCTGGTACCTGACCAGCGCGCGTCTGCCCGATGACTCTCTGGAGGGAACTCGTATGTTCCAGATGGCCATCGGAGGAGATGGGGAGGCGGAGAGCAAGAGGCTGCTCACCGCTAACTATGAGTAAGTGTCAACAACAGTAATGATCACGTGACTGCTGTATGCCCCACACCCACCCGCGATTGTTTAAAATCTGTATTGAGAGACTGAATTAAACCTTTATTTTTTATATACTGTAGTTTTACTCCTCCCACACACTTTAAACATATTCAAACATACTAAAACGGTATTCCGTAGTGCCTGTTAATGATTGCTTAAAATTGTAGCGCTCACTTATTCAACTCCCCCCCTTTTTTTTTTTTTTTTTTTTTTTTAAACTTTTGACTGTCGATGTTTTCACTTTTTGGAACGCTTACAGATTTCAAAGGGAGTTTACCAAAGGTGTGGCGCCGGACTGGACCATTACGCGGATAGAGCACTCCAAGCTTTTAGATTGAGGGGCAATGCAAGAAAGAAAACCCTGCGGGAACCCCTCAAAAAAGCCTGAACCCGAACTTGAATGAATGCATCCGCAACATGTTGGTGCGTACCGACTGCAACGGTTCAGGACCTGACTGGAGGATGTTCTACAAGTATGAGGATGTGTGTATGTAGTTCCCATTTCCACGCATAAAATGAATCTTTATTTAACCTTTTGGAAATGCGCTGCGTGCGTCTTGACACACGGTCAATTTTGTTGGCCCTTATGTCAAGATGTGTTTTGGACGGTATTGATGATTTTAATAGTTGTTCTTGACGTTTGTTTATGCTTGCCATTTTCACCCATAAAATCATAGCCTTAATGGAACCATTTTGACATATCAAGACACGAGTTGGCCTTGACGCATGAATGATGGGTCAACAAGAGTTTTTAAGTGATTTTGGTATTTTGAACACCTATCCGAAAAGGTTTTGTAGTGAATGTTGAATCTGTTCAATCACATGACTGACTCAAGTTAGCTGTCTCACTGGAAAAACGGTAAACTCTGTTTAATTGGGAGGTCATGTGTTGACTCGAGTTAGTGGGCCGATGACAAATACCGCGAACTTGGCTGATTCAACTGAACCGAGCGACTGACTCTATATGACATTGGCTGATTCAACTGAACCGAGCGACTGACTCTATATGACAGTTGGCCGAAACACAGTGAATGGCATCGGACGGTTGCTGACATCGCCGACTCAATGGACACACGGCAACCTCAGAAGAGTTAGTCGATGATTACGTTTATCTTTGATTTAAATCAGCTTACTCACCAGGGAACCCGCAGCTCCTGATGATGGTTCACTGACTCAAGGCAGTGAGTTGAAACGGGTGATCTCTCATCAGTGAATCTCATCTGTTTAAAAGAACAACATCAATAAATCAACTGGTTATACACTGGTTGGTGGCCCATATTTACACACGATATGATGGTTAGGTCTCTATCAGTAATAGTGGGATAGAAACTCAGTACACACCTCAAATGATTCATTTAGACCAACTCACTTGAGTGGATGACTTAGCCCAACCAGAGTGAAAGAACTGTAACTCAACCTGGTCATTGTGTCCTCAACTTTGACAAAAAGTAGCAGATAATGAATATTGAAAAAATTTATGATCATCAAGTTAAAATGCTTTAGTGCCTATGTTTCCCGGCGAAATTAGTGTGTTTAAGTTAGAGGCTCTAACTTTGTACTCTTTGCAAGTTGGCGTTTTATGAAGTTCAACTCACTGTTAACGGATTGGTGTGCCACATGCAATATGGCGGACGGGGCTACGTATCTTGCAAAAGCCAACTAAGCTTTTTCGTCGCAGTTTCGTCATCGATGCCTTCAGAAACACACCGACGGCGGTTTGCTTTTTTAAATGTCCGTATTTTGTTAATATACATTTCACGTTTTCTATGGTGTTTACTTAAGACTGAAAAAGTCAAACGTTACTGATTTTTCATCGTTTGCGAAAATTAGCAGTAGCGCCGCCAACAGCACCGGAGGCCTCTGCTCGAAACGACGTTTCCAAATTTTGTAAAATATCTGAATTATACACAATTCATCATGTCTTAACGTGTTTATTAGCATCATTGTTGCTAAAAGAACATCAAAACAATGGTAAAACGTCACTCTAAAACCGTGCAAACATGGGCAGCTTTCTAAGTGCAAAACGAGAAGACTTCCTGAGTCTGAAGTGCCCTGAAAACGAAAGTCACATTTCAACGTGCACATGTTGAATGACACCGACGGGAGAACACAAAAGGTAATTACGGGTCTTTATCTGGATGGAAAGCTAATTTATTCCATCAACATGTATTTTAGCTGAAAACAAGACACTGCAGTTTTCATTTAGGTGTGCAGAATGAGCCAGTGGAAGCAAATTCAGCAACTGGAGATGAGGCTCCTGGAGCAGGTGGATTATTTGTATGATGACAATTTTCCAATGGACATCAGGCAGGGTCTGGCCAATTGGATTGAGGCTCAGGATTGGTGAGTAAGAGAAAACACAAAAGTTTCTATAGTTTGTCCTAAAAAATTATTATTATTACTATTTTGCAAACAAGCTCACATTTTCAAGAAAAAGCCATACGTTTTCAAGAAATAACGTTGTCGGTTAAAGAGAAAAATCCTATGTTTTTAAAGAATACTTCACACATTTTCAAGTACTGTTTTCCGAGAAATAAATGTGTATATTTTTCAAGAAAAAAATCCATATTTGTGTTTAAAAATGTCCTATATTTTTCACATTTTTTTTTTAATGCTGCATACTTTCCAGAACAAAAAAAAGCGTAATATTTTCAATAAAAAGTTACATCGTCTTTTAAAATGATAAAATACATGCTCTTTAGGGATTAAGTCTGATGATGGACTTGACCACTGCCACAGGTGAACTCTTTTGCTGTTAATGCATTTTCAAAAAATATATTTATTTATTATTTTTTTGAGTCATCTTGTTTTTCCAAGCAAACTGGATTTCACGTTGCTCTTACACCCTACCTCAGGTCCAACCCTGTCCCCGATCCAGATGTAAAACCCCGTCGATGAAAATCTCCTCTCTTTCGATTTGCCTAATTATGTCTCATTGTTTGGACTGGGCCACACGCCCGCAACAGCCACTGTGTGTTCAGCCATTATTGTACTTTGACTAGCCCGCATAAGAAATGTAAAAAAAAAAACCCTCAGAATGTTGTGTCGGTCTTTAGGGACACGGCCGCTGACGAGGACTCCGCGGCGGCGGTGCTGTTTTTCAGCTTGTTGTCCCAGCTGGAGGCGGCGCTATCCCGGGAACACAACTTTCTGCAGAGACACAACATGAAGATCATCCAGCAGCAGTTACAGGTCGGCCACTTACTGCAAACATTTGTTTGTTTTGGGGCTGTAGACTGAAGAGCATACAGAAGTGAAGGTCGGTTTCATTTTTAACATGCCTTTGAGCTCTTGTTTGCTTTGTGGCTTGCTGTCACCTGATACAACAACAAACCCGCTTTCACTCTGTCTTTCGGAAATGACAAGGTGCCAGCCTTCAATTATCATCAGATTTACATCAAATATTTGAGTCCTCTGTTAATGCCCAACTCTTCCTGTTGAATCACTTTCTCAGGAACAGCAATCATGTTGACCGAGGGCGTTTTAATGATCCAAAAGAAAATAAATCCCACGTCACCATTCGCTCCGCAACGATGAACCCTTTCAGTTCATATTTACCGTCTCTCAGTGGTTTGTTGATTGACTTTGCTATTTCCTTTCCTCTCTCAGGAACAGCAGTCATGTTCTCGGTCACCACAACACACAGATGTCATTTTCAAAACGAGTCATACATTAATTGAATTGAATTGAATACAACTTTATTGTCAAATGTGCTGTACAGCACAGATGAAATTTCTTCCCTCTCAACATAAAACATGATTAAAAAATAAAAAATAAAGCATAAGATTGAAAATATGCTACATTAAAAAAACGATTACTTATGTCTACGGAAGTAAGCAACATTTTACTTGCAAGTTTACCAAGTGAGATCAGGTCTTCTGCCATCTTACTTTCTAGGGGAAATATGCCAACAACCCGGCAGCCATGGCCAGGGTGATATCCAACTGCCTCAACGAAGAACGGCGGATCCTCTCCACTGCTTGCATGCAGCAGCAGGTTTGTGTGTGAAAAGCCCCTCCTCCCCCCAGATAACCCCACAATCATCCCCTGACTCGAACCCTAACGAGAATTACGGCAGCATCCGTAAAGGAGACGTGTCACGCCTGTGACATTTGTTCATGAACCCCCCCCCCCCCCCATACTGTTTTTTTGTCACAAACCACTGGAGAAATCCCTGCAAAATTCGGTGGCCCTTGAGAGGCATAAGAACATGGACCACCGAATCGGGATGATCCGGACAAGTGTGCAGGTAACTCCGCGATATTCAGTGCATGAAATGCCGTGAATTGTTGAAGTGCATCTCCTATTAAAAAATATATAACAATAAAAAGCAAAAAACGGGATTTGTGCACAGATGATGGACCAAGGAGTCAAATACATTGAGAACATGCAGGATGATTTTGATTTCCGCTACAAGACGCTGCAATCTCGAGGTAGGGTCCGCGCCCAGAAAGCAGAAGAGCGGGACTGAACTTCCGCCCGCCCGCGCTCATAACAATGTTGTGTCGATGTGCCCGCAGATCCGTCTGAGAGGAACTCTGAGTTCATGAAACAGGAAGTCACAATACTACAGGAAATACTCAACAGACTTGACTTCAAAAGGAAGGTCTCTGACTCAACCCTCCCGTTCACGTTGCTTTCTCAAAAACAGCACACGTGCCACCTTGGGAATGACCTCGAGAGCCCTGCTGAGCGATGTTGAGCCAGATTGCAACATCAACTCAAAAGAAAACATGTCTAAAAATGTTGATAGCATTTATGAAGCTAAGCAGAAGGACTTTAATCATAAAAACGACTCACAACATTTTTTTGGGCGGGCTCATCTGACAAGACTTTTTTTTTTGCTTTTCAACTCTTTTGCTAGGAGATTTTGTCCAAGCTAGCCATGGTCATCCAGGAGATTGACGACCTGATGAATTCTCAGCTCGACGCGGCGCTCCGCGACTGGAAGCGCGACCAGCAAATGGCCGCTATCGGACGTCCGCTGCTCACGAGCCTTGACCAGCTGCAGACTTGGTAATCGACATGGATGAGAATGACGTGCTTGTCGGATGATACGTGTCAGCGGAGGTGATACAAAAATGGTGTCGCTAATTTGCGACGTTGTGTAGAAGATCAGATAGTTGAGAGAGGAAATTAAGAAAAAAAAAAAAAATCCCGGCACAACAAAGAGGCGAAAGGGGCGCGCGGGTGATCACGGCGAACATCACGTCATCCGGTCCGTTTCTCCCGTCCTTTGTCCAGGTTCACTCTGACGGCGCAGAGTCTGTTCCAGGTCAAGCGGCAACTGGACAAGCTCGGGGAGCTGGTTTTGAAAGTCACTTACGAGAGCGACCCCATCCCCGTGCAGAAACCTCAGATGGACGAGCGCGTTCACTACCTCATCTACCACATCGTCAAGAGGTGCGGCGAACGGCGAACCGCCAGGCGGCAAGGACAAATCTCAAAGCCGAGTCTGCGTTTGCGTGCCCTCAGCTCATTTGTGGTGGAGAAGCAGCCCTGCATGTCGACGCATCCGCAGAAACCTCTCGTCATCAAGACCGGGGTGCAGTTCGCCACGAAAGTCAGGTCAGTTGCCGCTTTGGGCCGAGATTCGAACCCAGAACCTCTTACTGTGAGGCGGGCGTACCGGCGATGCCCCTGAAAACTTATCGCTTTTTGCAAGCGCGTATCCTGGTGCAATGTGGTAGAGGGCCCTGACATTAGCCCCGCCCCCGATGGTCAAAATGGTCCCAAGGAGCAGTGCTTGAAATTGAACAAGGAGTCCGCCATTTTGGTTTGAAACCTCCATTTTGGACACAGTCCGGGGCTCGTACTTGAATGACCGCTCCAGTTACTCTTCCGGTCGCGACAAAGCCGAGACGCTACATCAAGCGGTTCATGCGCGTTTTTCATCACGTAGGCTCCTGGTTCAACTTCCGGCGGTGGATTATCAGATCAAAGTGAGAACAACGTTCGACAAGTGAGTATTTCTTCTTCTTCGTTCCAGGTGTTACGTCACTGCATCTCCTTCTGAATTATTTTTTTGGGGTCTGTGTGTGTGCATGTATCTAGGGACCTCCCTCCTGGCAGAGTGTGAGTACAAAAAAACCTCGACATGGAATGTTCCGCTCTTGTTTGCGGAGGAGCGTCCCAGGAAAGTTATCATGAAATGTCTATGCAGACGCATGGCGGCTTTTAAAGCGAGACTCTCGCTTTTCCGCTGCAATCCGAGCAAATTTTTTATATCCGACGCGCGCAACAATCAACGCGTCATTTGACTTTTTTTTTTTTTTTTTTTTCGCCTCAGGACCCGTCAGTTTTTCATCGTGACCAACCCTATGAAAGTGATGGATATTGAGGACTACTCCAACGGCTGCCTTTCAGTGGATTTCAGACACGGAGTACGTTACTTGTCAAAAGTTTTGCATGACTTGCAGCTTGGCCGGGTCTCGCATCCCCTTCCACATTGACCGCTGTGTGTTTTTGCTTTGACGCGGAACTTGTCCGTGACAACAGTTGAAGGAGAAGAAATCCGGCAATGCCACAAAGAGCAATGAGGTAATGACCAATTTTTTTCCTGAGAGCTCCTGATTTATTTTTTAACCCAATGAATTGTTTGCATTCCAGAGTCTGCTCTCCGTCACAGAAGAACTTCACTCTCTCAGTTTTGAGGCCCACTTTACAATGCAGGGTCTGAACATTGATCTGGAGGTAAGTCAGCGCCGACGGCGTCTCGATTTGGCCGCTGTGGTTGAGAACGCCGTTTTCATGGGGGCCTCGATGCTCGCAGACGTGTTCCCTGCCGCTGGTGGTCATTTCAAACGTGAGTCAGATGCCGGGCGCCTGGGCCTCCATCATGTGGTATAACCTTTTGAACCAGCAGCCCCAGGTCAGCCATTCCGTCGCTCTGACAGCTTCTCCGAAGGGAGTCACGAGATGCACCTTGTTGTTTTTTATTTGTATTTATTGATTGATACAATTGAAACCATTTTGACTGCGCAATCAGGTCCACTTGCCTAATTATGTCCGAAGAGGAGAAACTTTGTGTCCAGGGCAGTTGGGATTGGATCAAAGTCCAATAACTCGCGCGCGTTGGCGTCCTCCCGCAGAATTTGGCCTACTTCAGCAGTCCGACGCGAGCCACGTGGGCTCAGCTCTCTGAGGTTCTCAGCTGGCAGTTCTGCACAAACTCCGTTCAGGGCCTCAACAAGGACCAGCTCGACATGTTGGGAGAAAAGCTTCTCGGTTTGATTGGCCCAGAAAGTGGTTGAGATTTGCAACTTTTCTCCTTTTGCCACCACTGATGTCCTTGTTTTTTTTTTGTTTTTTTTGTGACAAATGTTTCTAGGTCAACACTTCTCCAATAGTGACCACATCCACTGGTCCAAGTTTTCGAAGGTACGTCTGAACAGCAGGGTAGACGAGTGGAATGTGAGCATTTTCTGTCCCCGTTCTGATTAAAATCACAAAGGAGCTGATCATTGCGTGTCTCTTGAATATTCGGCTTGGGCGGCGACCTGGATCAGGCGACCAAATTGGGTAGCCGTGCTGCATTGGCACGCCGGTTTACGTGATGTTGATTTGGAGCAAAGGTGACCCTGTGTCCGCTACTTTTGCTACCGCTAGCGGAAGTGCTGTGTTTTTGCTTTTGAATGCAGCGCACAATGCAGGAAGTGCGAGTTGGAACTCTGCAAATGTTGCAAACGTCACATTTTGGAGAGATCTTTGCAGGTGCTGTTATTTGATTTTTTTTTTAAATAATATTCTCTTTTCTTTTCTTTTCTTTTGCTCAGGAGAATATTCCAGGCAAACCTTTCAGTTTCTGGACATGGCTGGACTCCATCCTGGAATTGATCCGGAAGCACTTGCTACCTGTGTGGAATGAAAAGTAAAAAGGGCTGCTGGCTTTGTCCTGTCTCATTTTGTACCGTTTGCGGGCTTCTGATCAAGTAACTTTCCTCTTCATTGGATGATTTTTTTCTTTTTTTTCCATTCGTGATATGAGTTTGTGTCATTTTTTATTGGTCTCTTCTTGTCCATATTAGGTTCAATTTCAAGTATGAGGGGCCACTGTACAACAAAACATATGTTATGGGTCAGCTTGTCTGTTTTAAAGTTTAAAAAAAAAAAGAAGCAAAATCTAAGCAGCAGTCAACAGGCCCATGCGCCTGCTTTTATCGTAGGTCAAAATAGTGTCTCAATTTAGGTGTCCGTTTCAGACGCCAGATTCTGATCGGGGCTAATTTGAGTGAATTTCGCACTTGGGTTGATAAGAAGACTTTTTCGTGCATCCTGTTTTCATCGACATCTCTGTCAATTTTTTTGTTAATATGTGAAGCAAGTTTTGTGAGGAGTTGTTTTGTTTTTTTCCTCCCCCCAACATTCCACTGATTCTCTGGAGATTTCACCCCACATGACCCATTCAAACCAAAATGGTTGAGCTGCTTTTACGTTTCGGGCATCGGGTGACTTTTTCATGCACCGTTTTGATAGATTGGGCCACCCAATTTGGTTTCCATCAGTTTGTTTTCAGGGTGAATTTTTTTTTTTAACTTCCCTTTCCTGCAGGTATTCACCTAAAATGTCTGCTTCAAACCAAAATCCCCCACCTTCTGTTCAAGTCATTGAGACTTTTTCCTGCGTTGTGTTTTGATGGACTCGTCTCTGAAATGCATGTCGATAGATGAAACTGGTTGGGGAGGGGGAATTTTTGAATATTATTTTTTTATATTTATATTTTTTTGTCTCCTGCCTGTCCATGCAGCTACATCATGGGTTTTGTGAGTAAAGACATGGAGCGCGCTCTGCTGCGGGAGAAAAAGTCGGGCACTTTCCTCCTGCGCTTCAGCGAGAGCCATCTTGGAGGAATCACCTTCACCTGGGTGCAACACGGCGACGACGGTGACCATCCTGAGAGCACCGAACCGGCCGTACAAGTTTTTTTCTGAAAGCGGCACTTTTTTTTTTTCCCCCCCTCCACAACAGGAGAGGCGACGTTCAACTCGGTGGAGCCGTACACCAAAAGCCGACTGAACGCCCTCCACTTTCCCGACATCATCCGGGACTACAAGGTGATCTCGGACGGGGTGGTCCCCAAGAACCCGCTCAAGTTCCTCTATCCCGACATCCCCAAAGACGAGGCCTTTGGACAGCTTTACAACAATCTGCCAAGCAAAGGCACCACTTTCAGTTCAAAACGTTGTTTGACTGATGTTGGTCAAAGTCTAATTTCTTTTGTCTCAAATTTCCAGCCTACCCATACATACCGTCCACCCTGATCCCCTGCTCTGAAATGCGGTGAGCTCATAACACATTCAAATATATTTTCGACAGATTGAAAAATACTCCCTAACTTAACTCGTTCAATGCCGAGGAACTTTTTTTTACGAATCCGGGCATTCGATCCCAGGTACAGCTTGATGTATTTTTCCCAATTTTTCACGTGATAGGGTAACGAAGGGTCTGAAAATGGACGAGTTTAATGGTGGAGTCCTTCTGACCCCGAGCACTTACGCTATTTGCTATTTAAACTATAGAAGATATATGTTTAGCACCCTTGAGGTAGTCAACAACAAATAAATAAAAAAATAAAATAAAAACCGGACACCTTAATAATAGGGAAGAATTCTACTTGATGATGATTTTCTGCAACGCCGATCATTTCATTAATCCCTCTCCGGATAAGAACACCGGCTCCATCTTTGACACCTTGTAGCGAGATCAGAAGGTCAAGAGAAGCCTCCCGGTCATTTGTTCTCTGTGGTTCTTCTGCAGCAGCTCCAAGGTGAGCCCCCCATCGCCAGCTTGCGATTCGCCCGAGCCTCCGATGACCCCGGGAGAGTTTGACATGCTCAACCAGACCCTGTGCTTCGACATGGATGTTGTGAGTTGCAATGGGTTCCATGTTCGGTCGGGTCCATCGTTTTCCAAGTACCCTCTGGACCTCATTGGATTTGTCACGCTAAACATGATGTTGTTCCTGATTTTTTCCAGATTAATTCTCCATATTCAGAGTAAAGCCGGATTCAGGGAAAAGTCGACTCCCGGGACACGACGCCAGCCAGCCAATAAAAACCCGCTAATCTGATCGTGTGCTAAGCATTTTTGTTGTGCTTATATTTGGGCATTTTAGTGCATTGCGTGTTGTACTGTGTTACAGTGGATAAATAAAGGCAAAAAAAAAAGTTGATGCAGACTGAAATCATGGGAGGAGCAAATCATACATTACACTGTGTGTATGTGGCAAATGGACACAACACCACCCAAAGAAAAAACACAACCACGTAAGCGCTAGCGTTTCAGAAGTTAATTATCGCTAAGTAATTGGCAACTCAAAAGCTAATTATCGCAAAGTAATTGGCAACTCAATCAAAAGTGTTGTACTTGCCTGGAAAAGCCATATGATAGTCTGACTGGAACTCTTCAACTCACTTTCGGAAACTTCCTGGACACCAGATGACGCCGAAGCACTGCTGTTTCAAGAAATTCAGTGCGTGTGTGGGTGTGTGTGTGTGTGTGTGTGTGTGGGGGGGGGGGCGCTATCTCTGTGTACCAGTGGAGGGTTTCCCTCGCATCTCACCCGAGGCAGACGCGATAGACGCCATCTCACTTGTGACTCGAAAGCGGACAAGAGCAAGAGAAAACGGAGGCTTGATTGAATTGTGTTTAAATTGACATGGCATTTTCAATATATTGACCTGATGCCTCCTCAAGGAAAGCACATTGTGACAGGACCCGGATTGCCGTTTTCGCGTGCGGAAGTGACAATACGTCATAAGGCCAGAGCGGCACGCTCACACAAGCAAGTGGGCGAGGCCCGCGGCGGGGTGAACGTGGGGGGGGGGGGGGGGGTATAGTGTATTTTCGTCGAATTCACGTGGCCATGCTGTTTGGCAACTCCCGGTGCGAAACCGCCTCCGGCTTCCTCATTCTGTGACTTTGGAATACACGGCGCGCACGGTGCTCTGTGGCTCTCCGACAAGCTCTGCGACACGGTAGGTAGTGCTTCTTGTCCATTTTTGTTTGTTTATACACACAGAGACACGTTGCGATTGCGGTGGTTATTCCCTGAGTTGTTTCTCGTGAGCCCAATGTTGCTACTCTGATTAGCTAATGCTAACTCAGCCGCTGCTTGCTTGAGTTCCAACTCGTCACGCTGTGGCAAGTCTTTATTTTTGCCCCTCACCACAACTCTTATCACAGTACAGTAAATCATTGTAACGTGACAATGGAAAGTTCTACCGGGCCAAAATATGGCACAACAGCTGAATTTGAATCTCCGCAATGACATGCGTTTTCATTTTATTTGTTTTGCATTCACACACCTTGAGACTTTAAGACCTCCTTTGGAATGCATCGAGCTGACCAGTGGGGATTTCTTTCCGTCTTTCACGGATATCCCAATTCATTGCAAAAATCTGCGGCTTATAGTAGTCGGATCCAGTGTGCTTATTGTAATGCCCTTGCATGTGGGAAAGGAGAGCCCCCGTTCTGATGCACTTTCCAGACGTTTATTGAGTGTTGGCAGAACATAAAACTTGAAAACACACAACGAGCACTCTCACACGAGAGCTGTTGTCGGCCACGCATTCACAAAGTCACCAATATGTGCCAGACTACCGGGTCTGCCTCTTAAAGCCAGCTGTATCTTCACACACACACACACACCCACACCCACAGAGTAAGACACAACATGACTTTGACTGGCACTCCACTCTGCTTTCTTGACCCTTCTCTGATTACATACTCTGATAAGATTACCTCTTACTTTGACGTAATAATGTCATACCTTGAAAGCGGCGGGTCTTTGATTCGAAGGCGGAGAGAGTCGGTGCGGGCGCCGTATTTACGTACACGGCCGTCAAAATACCCAACAGTGAAAGCACTGATGCCTTTGGGGAAATAAGCAGCGAACAAAACATTTCATTGATTGCTGGGTGGGCAAGCACTCCATAAAGCCAACCATTTGTATCCATGCGATTATAGCAAGTGCCATTTCCATAATCGATCTCCGATGAGGATTAACATGATTTATCAGCCACAGGTTGCGGTTGTAGGTGGACTGTGCCTGAGATGGCGCAGTGGCAGGCCCTGCTGAGTCTGGACTCAGCCCTCCAGGCGCAGGTGATTCAGCTGTACGAAAGGAAATTCCCCAGACATATCCGCCACTATCTGAGCGTCTGGATTGAGAACCAGGACTGGTAAGTTCCACAGTCACATTGAATGACCAAAGCAACAAGTAACCCAGGTGCGCCGGCTACAGAAAGTCGACTGTTAAAAGTGAGAAGGGAAAAAAGATCATAAATAAAAGGCCCAGTCAGAGCCCAGACCAACTGAAATTGCATGACGGGTTCTCGGGGAGGGCTGGGGAAGTATTTTGTAATCCTAAAAGTTCTCTTTGATTTAAATGCATTAAAATTTAGCATGCGTGCAGGTCAAGGCAAAGGGTCTTCCATTTTCCCAGGAAATCTAAATACATGCACAGGTTTTGATATGAAAAACAACAATACCTGCACATCACATGTACCTGTACTTTTATTATTGTGTACCGTAATTTCCGCAATAAAACCAGCAGCTTTTGTCACACGCTTTCAACTCTGCGCCTTATTTAATGAAGCGGCCTATATAACGATTTTTCTAATGGCCGCCAGGGGGCGCTCGAGCATAAAAGGTAAGAGTTGGTATACAGCCCCGTCGAGGAAGACGCGATCATCTGTCACACTAAGAACAGCCGGCCAGAAGAGGGCGCACTTGACCTGTGTTTTGGACTTCTCTGCATCCATCAAGGATTACAATGTCAAAAAAAAAAAAGACGTCGTGAAAGTTGACACGAAAGCGTCGATGGTAGAAAGCCTAATAAAGGAACGGTTGACGAGTGGTACGGCAAGCGAGGATTTTTGTCATAGAAAAGAAAGCATTACTCGATGGCGAATAGTGACTTTTATGGGGGGGTTTTAACCAGCCCTGTTAGTGCTGTTTTACTTCCGAGGTGCCTCCGCGTATCAGGCACTATTTGGAAAGAAAAGTTAAGGTACGTTACTAAAACTTTGAAAGCTCTTTCTGTCTACCGTCTTCCTTTGTAAGTATTTCATGTTCCAATGTGGGCACCTGCGGCTTATGTTTTTTCCTTTGAAAAGGTAGTGGATGCGGCTTATAATCAGGTGCGCACTATTGTCCGGATATTTCGGTATATTGTTCTAGCCGATGACTCAATTAATTAACAGTATAATCGGTTGAATACAAAACTTGGTTCTAAAAATAACTTAAATTTGCATGTTTTGATGTAGAAATGTCCTCTGCTGTACCGTACATTTGGAATCTGTATGGCTTTATGCCTTTGTTGTGTCGCTGTCAGGCATTCGGCATCTGTCGATGACCTCAAAGCGAAGACTTCTTTCAACTCTCTGCTGAATTCCTTGGAAGAAGAGTGGGGCCGTTGTGTAAAAGATAACAACATTTTGCAGGGCCCAGATCTGCCAGGAATCAAAGAATACCTGCTGGTAGGCCAGACTTTACATTGCCATGTTGCTTCTTTGACCATGTATTTTTATTTATTTATTTTTTTACGCATGCAAAATTCCTATCACCAGATAATTTAAATTTTCACATAGAATCATTTTGGAAATGACCCAAAGAGCCTCGCCGCTGTCCTATGTGAGTGCCTGGAGGAGGAGAAGAAAATCTTGCAACAGGTGAAAAGAATGATATTATTCAACATGTATTTAATTCAAGTAAATGCGACATATCAATGTGGCAAACATTGTCAGGGCTCGCCCACAGACGCGCTTTGGCGAATTAGCAACTCAGACCAGATTTACTTTGGCGTTTTAGTCTCACACTTGACTGGTTCACAGACACTCCAGGGACTATTTTGTTTACAGGCAAGATGTGTTATGTGTCGAATAATCTGGGTACATGTGAAACCAATTTGAGCAGTTAAACCTCTGCCTTCCATAAAGGTGAAAGGTTACAGAGTGTCTGTGAGACCGTCTCGAGTGCTGAGGTCATGTAGCGGTCATCAATCAGCATTTTGGACAACTCTGTGTCGACCTTACTCCTCTTTCTCAGCCCTGTTTCGATCTGCTATGGGGAAAGTGATTCTTTCTTTGCACATAGCCGGTGTGCGAAAACAATCATCATTAATATAAGAATATGATGGAATCAAACACATGAAGACAAAGAATGTATGATAACTAAAAATATACGGATGTAGGAGTACATGGCAACTAAAAGGCACATTTATTCCTTCAGAAGCAACTGGAATCCCGAATTGGAGAGCTGAAGAAGATGTCTCAGGTTGGTCGTTGACGTCAGCCCCTGAAATTGTCTCTCTGCCATCGCTAACGTCCGCCAATTGAACCCAAACGCAGGAGCTCAGCATTGAGATCGAGTCACTGGAAAGGCTGCATGAAAACCTCCGTTCGATACACGGTACGCTATTTTTGGAAAACAGCCCGCGAGGACATTTTAGCGTGACGCTGTCCGTTTTTATTTTGTGCTTTTAGCGGCTCAGGACGTCGAGCAACAGGCCAACTTCTTCGGGCAGACAAAGCAGGTGATGCCGATACGCCGTCCCAACGCTTGCTCACTTGTGCAGCGGTCAAAGCATGATTCTTTATTCACCCCGAATCATGTATGCTTTGTCATCTATCTATGCCGGTGACACAAAATGAGAGGCAGCGCAAATGAATGCTCTACCACTAGATGGCAGTAGGTCCATCATCGTGACAATGGTCGATAACATTTTTACGCATTTTGTGAAATCAGAGATGCAAATAACTTTTCTAGATTATTTTTTTTGCAATGATTCCGAATTTGCTCTCAATTCTTTTTTTATTTTTATTTATTTTTTTGTCCAACAGATGCTTTTCTGAATGGCGGGGCACAGTGAGATTTGATTAAAAAAATTTTGTAGTCTCAAACACCGTAACTGCTCAGCTAGTGCCGTGCAGACAAGCCACTGCTCAACGACTGTTGCGGGAGCCGATACTCAGGACGGCTTTTGGTTGTCAAGACAACCAGCAGTGGAGCGAAAGGGAGGCGAAAGACTGAAACATGCATAGATAGCATGAATTAAAAAAAAAGGGGGGGGGAGGGGGCACCTGATTAAACTGTAATTTTCCAACACGAGCCAAACCTGACATGTCAAAATTGAGGCGAGTAGTTAATATGAAGCCTTGTTGTTTTTCTTTTTTTGCAGATAGTACTCCGGCAGATCTGGAACATCTCAAAAGCGGCGGCGGATGTGCTGGAAAGGCTTACGACTGTGGAGTTGCCTGGCTGGAAGCGGAGGCAGCAGCTGGCCTGCCTCGGAAGTCCCGTCGACACCCGCTTGGACCATCTGCAGAACTGGTTAGGAAATAGTACTCCACTTCTGAAGGTCCTTTTAGCCCCCCCCCCAACCGTCCGGAGGCAGCCGCACCGGTCTGAGCTCCGGGGGTCCTCCTGGTCCCGCTGCCAGCGCGCTCAGCAAGCACTTGAAGTGTCCAAGTGAATGAATAACCGCATGGAGACCGACCATCAAGATCCATTTGTGGAGGGGGGAGTAAAATTAGCGGGATTCAAACATGCAAAGTGGACAGCTGTCGAAATTGTTCCATAATTCTCCACCTTCGCGGTATTCTGTTGACCCACACGTTGCGATGGAAGCGTATTCATTTCTCTGCTCTTTTTGTGTGTTTGTGTGTCACAGCTTCACAAGTCTGGCTGAGGTGCTCCAACAAGTCAAGCAGCATCTGACCCAGCTGTCGGACCCCAACGAGCTCCGTCACGGCGCCGGCGGCCCTCTTGCGGAAATAAATACCTTCACGCAGTCTTTGATGACTAAACTTCTTTCCAGGTACGACGCGCCGCGGCAACTCTTGCTGCGTCGTCGACATGCATCGTTTGCATTTCCAGCGTAGCCCTGATTGCAAAGCGCCTCGTTTTTCAGTGCCTTAGTGGTGGAAAAGCAACCCGTCATGGCGAGTATGCCGAGTATACAGCAACCTCTGGTGCTGAAGACCAAGGCGAACTTCACTGTGGGACTGAGGTGAGAACGCGCCCTTTGAGATCTCGTGACGTCGGAAAGTGAGGACCGCTCATCGACGGGCGTCGGATGGCATTTGCGTCAGTGCGGCCTTTCCGAAATGAAGCCTCAGTAACTTGAGACTTGATCGCATGAGCGTGTTACCGTTACTGGCGAAGGCTTCCATCCTCCTGTTTGCTTTTCAGGTTCCTGGTAAATCTTGAAAAATTTCGATGCCTGCTGAAAGTTAAAGCTGTATTTGACAAGTAAGTCAAAAGCCAGGCACGCTTTCGATCCCGGCCAGAAAAGAGATCAGAACCGGTTTTTATTTTTTTCTTGTCTCTGACAATCAGGGATGTCGCTGAGAAAACTAAAACCAACGGGTGAGTAAATAGCGGAAGCGGTCGGCTCGGCTTCAAAATGCTCTTCGCCCTTGATCGAGTCCCGTGTCTTGGCGCAGCTTCCGTCACTTTGATTTCACCAAGGAGCCGAGCAAGGTGCTAGACGTGAACGTAACTGGGGATTGCTTGGTTGCCGAATTTACCGACTTGGTAAGAAAGATGAAGCTGAGCCCATTTTGTAGAAAACATGTATGGAGAATATCTAACCCTCTGATACTTTTTTTTTTTTTTTTTCCCCCTCCTCGCAGGTAAATCAGGAAAGCAAAAAGAGGGTGCGAAAATCAGACGAGGTAAGACCTATTTATCATTTCTGATCGTGCCCTACTTCCATTGGCGACCAGTCCAGGGCGTACGCCGCATGTTGCCCACAGTCAAAATGGCGGACTTCCTGCCGAATTCGGGGCATGGCTTCTTCAGCCTTTTCCTGCGCCTTTTCTTTTTGATCGGCGCAATCCTGAACGCTCTGTATTTTTCTCCCTGGCCAGAGTGCTTTGACCGTCACGGAAGAACTGCACGTCATCACTTTTGTGACCTGTTTCCAGCACGCCGGACTGGACTGTCACATCCAGGTGAGTCGCAGCTGGCGCTTGCGTTTGCCACAGAGGACGTGGGACTGAAGTTGAGGGTGTCAGGAAAAGAAAATAAGTGAGGCTTTCTTTGGTCTTCCCTCGCCAGGCCAGCACTCTACCGGTCGTGGTCATATCGGCGACGGGCCAGCTTCCCAGCGCCTGGGCTTCCGTCATGTGGTACAACGTGTCCACCAGCGAACCGATGGTAATTGCCGCAAGGCTCTCGCCTTTGGAGACGCTTGAGCGTGATCGACGCGCGTCCGCTCACCGGAGTCAGTGAGGCGGAAACAAGCGAATCGTCCCGGTCTGCTGTCTTTATTGGGATTCTACTCATTTGGAATCAGTGGAAGCGATAAAAGCATTCAGGGGCCGCCAACCTGCGTCGATGGACCAGCTGGACTGAATTAGCCCAGTTTGTGCTTTGGGCTCATTTGGTCCAAAACAAGGGTGTCAAACTCATTTTTGTCACGGGCCACTTTGGGGTTACGTCTTTCCTCGGAGGGCCGTGACGACAGACACCGAATAAACGTTTCATCATTACATCGTATTATTACTTGTCCACCAAAAACATGATGGCTTGCTAGTTTTGAAATCAGTCGATTATTTGTTTGTTGTTTTTTCAATTATTGTTCGAGTGTGTGTAAACAGGGGAACAAAAACTATTGCAAAATCTCATTATTTATTACACATGACAATGTAGCATTTCGGTACAGATTTTAGCACGCATCATGGAAGTTGACACCCACGATTTGCTTTAGCGGGCCACATAAAATGATGTGGCGGGTCGAATCTGGCCCCCGGGCCTTGAGTTTGACACCTGTGGACTAAAATGACAAGTCATCAAGTTTGTTTTTTCTCCCCCCAGAACCTGTCGCTCTTTTCCGACCCGCCGCGGCTGTCCTGGCCGGAGCTTTCCCAGGTTCTGAGCTGGCAATTTTTGTCCGTCGGAAAACGGCGACTTGACGACAACCAACTCTCCATGCTCAGAGAGAAATTTGTCGGTAAGAGTCACGCAACTCGCGCCAACGTAGACGACGACAGATCCATGCGGAATCGAAAAAGCCGGCGTCACGAGGCGCACGCGGCGACAGGCGGTCGGCCATTCCGATGAAGGCCTTCATTTGTCTGAAACGAATGTGTGTCGCTGATTTTCCCCGCAGAGGATCCCGACGGTTTTGTACACTGGAACTCATTTTCCAAAGGAGGTTGTCAGAAAAACGTCAACGTGTGGCTTTGGCTCTCCGGAATCCTGGATCTCATCAAAAAGCACCTGGCGGATCTCTGGCGCGACGGGTAGATGCGTTGGCGACCGTCAACGTGGATCGTTCTCTCCAAACGGGCTTCTCATTGTGGGCCTTTTGCTTTAGGCTCATCATGGGCTTCGTCAGCCGAGAGAAAATCAAGGAGCTGCTGTGGGAAAAAAAGACGGGCACCTTCTTACTCCGCTTCAGCGAGACCAACCAAGATGGCGCCATCTCCTACAGCTGGGTGGAACACCATAACGGAGGTACACTCGTCGTTTGCTCTCGCGAAAAAAACGCATTGGTGACCGATAGCTGGAGGGACGTCTCGTTAAAACTTCTGCCATCTCGTGGAAGCACATTCAATTGATCTGTACGTCGCCGGAAAAGATAGATGTACAACAAGACATTATTTGGCCCGACTAATATGGATTTCTTTTTTTTTTTTAAGCCGATATTGTGCATGCATGTTTGTGTGTATGTTATCTTTTTCACATTATGTGTAACAAGAAAATTGGTAACAATTATGTGTCTTATCTGTTCTAGCCCCAGCAAAAAAAAAAAAACAAAACATATATACGTAAAAGAGCATTCTATCAGGCGTATGCCTGTGAGTATCGTAATACCGTCTGTCTGATTTCCTTCACGGGATGAAGCAAGTATCTGTGTGTCTCCTGCGGGGCCAATACCAAAACGACAGCTACTTTTCCCAACTCCGGCTCTAAAAAGTTCACTTCACCCGACCTCCTCGACATCATTTGCTCCTTTCCCGCTTAGCCGGCGGCGCTTTGGAAAAATACAAACGCCAAGGATAGGTCAATGCGCGCGAAGCAAATAAGCTAGCTCGTTAGCCTAAGAGGCGGAAGGTGAAGCTGACCCCTCCCCACCCCCCTCGGCCGCCTCCCGCCTTCAGAGACTCAAGTGCACTCGATTGAGCCCTACACCAAGTCGGACCTGGAGAAAAGCCCGTTGCCCGACGAGATTTACGACTTCACTTCCAGAGTTCACGGCAACGTCACCAGGAATCCTCTGCTCTATCTGTACCCGGACGTGGACAAAGACGTCGCTTTCGGACGCTACTACTACGGCTCTGGTATGCACGCTCTTTGCTCAACTCGTTTCTTGCTCATTTCAAACCAAGACTCGAGCCAAGTTTGGCCGTTTGGGTTTTGGGAGTGACGTTTCGGGTGAGGCTCCAACGTTCTCAAATCTGTACGGGGGAATTAGATTTGGCCTTTTTTGTTTGTTTATTTGTTTGTTTTCTACGTACCGTTGCAGTGGAGTCACAGAGGGACCGGAAAGGTCATAGAAAGGCACCCAAATGGGCGTCTTTGGGACTGTATCGACCACTGTGGGCCACTTTTTGCGGTGTTGTACATGGAATGGATGTCAATGTCTTCTCTCTGCAGATAAGCAGACACTTCCCAGGGTGTGGGGTTATTTGCCACGAAGACCCATCAATGTGACCGAGTAAGTGTGACTGACCTCAGGCTCGTACTTGCGTGAATGGACGCATGCTTGCAATGATGGGCCTTTACGGTTCAAAACGGTGGTCAATCTTCTCCTTCTGGAATAAGAATTGCTTTGAGGAGATTTCTTACGTTTTGTTTTTCTCCTTCCCAGTATGCCAACGCCGCCTCCTTCTCCACCACACGGCCAACAAGTTCCCCTCGATGCCCAGCATCCCTGTGGGTTTCCATTCACTGCATCTCTCACACCACCCCCCCCCTTTTTTTTTTCCTCCACTAATATTGTAAATAAGCACGATGACACGAATCATGATTGTGTGTGTGTGTGTGTGTTTTCCCGCAGGAAGACTTTTGCCATCCGACGGGGATTTTTGAACTACCCGACCTCCTCTGAGCAACATCAAGTTGGTGGCTTCACTTCAATCTTAAAATACTTGAGGCGGGAGAATCAGGGATAGTGAACATGTTTGGTCGCTGCATGCAGCTATCAGGCCTGACACGATAACCCAAAAAAAAACAAAAAAAACTAGAAACTGTAAACGATAGCATCGTTTTTATATATATAAATAAATAACGGCACTGATACAGTGATGATGTTCGAGCCAAGTATTAAAAATACAGTGATCCCTCGCTATTTCGCGGTTCGTTTATCGCGGCCTCGGTGCATCGCGGATTCACGTATTCATTAAAAAAAAAAAAAAAAAAAAAGAAGCCCACAAACAGTCCGCGAGAGGCAGCGAAAGTCAGCAAAACAATAGCGAGTCACATAGAGCAACAAATACAGTGTTACATGTATCTGTTATTCATACACTAACCTAACCTAACTTAAACATGTTTAAATTTATTAGTATATAGCATTAAGTAATGTTAATTACTACAAAATTTACTTCTACATGCATTTATACCATTAAATATGGCCTTATAAATATTTTTTTTATACTCATGCACATGTACATATACGGGGGTGGGGGGGGTGTTTGCTACTTAGCGGATTTTCGTTTATCGCGGGCGATTTCGGTCCCCATTAACGGCGATAAACGAGGGATTACTGTACCTCCTTTTAAAAGTGCACTTAAGTTTCAATTCTCAGTCATGTTGAACATTTGAAATGTTGAAACAATCAAATATCCGAGAAGCACAAATAAAAATGACTCGGGCTGTGTTTAAAAACAACAACATACAAGCGCATCATAAAACGAAATGTCTCGTCGCTTTTACAAGGCTGGAATTGCTCAAAGGGAAATCCACACATCTATTGCTATTATTATTATTATTTGGTTTTTTTTTTGCCAATTAGTGTGTAGTCTGCAGTTAAAAGTGGTCATCCTTATGATTGTTGACTGTGTCTTCTGATTATTTTTTTGGAATACGTTGTAGCCGTCCCAAATCTCTCTTTTGATCTATGCCAGCACTTTAGAGTGGCAGGCAGAACAATCAACTGCTTTGCATCTCTTGCCCTTCATCCGACACGGCAAGTCACGACTGCCCGCCCGTAGCTTTGTGCTGCATTCAACGAGCCCACATTTCACACCAAGTCAGGACATTTGTCACGAAGTGGGCAGCATTTCAGTCTTCTTCAGTTTTTGCTTTTTTTCCTTCTTTCTTTGCGTGTCAGCCACTTTGTTTGGCTCCGTTTCAGTTACGGGCTCGGTTGCGGCATAGCAGGGCTCCTTTTGTTGGAGACATTTGGGAATGTCTGCATCACTGTATGTTTGTGTTGTTGTTGTTTTCATAAACGCGTGGGAGTCGGGCACCTTGATTTGTGTATGACGCTACAGAAGAAATAAACTCAACTCAACCTTTACGTTTGTTTGCTGGCTACGCGTGACATTTTTCAAATGTAAAATTGGTACCTTGACTCAACAAAGGTTACGATATGCCAACTGGTCTCGTCAATAAAAGCCCAAGCTATGAAATAAGTCCCGCGTGATGCACACTGACGCGTTTCGAGAAACCGTGAGGGAATTCTAGTAAGCCGTCATCTCTCTTGATGCACCAGAGATCTTGCGTTAGAGAGAGAGAGAGAGAGAGAGAGAGACGCTGTCAATGGTGGCACTGGAAACGGGTATCGGGAGGCTCTCTGACGTCCGACAACTCAAAACGTGGCCCGAATTTGAGCAGACAGACGTGTCACAGACAAACATTGTGTTGTCGCCGGTTTGGAACTGTCTCGACGCGTCGTACAGTGCGTAGTGTCACGTACTCAACCGTTGGTTGTGAGGCGTCCGGTTCTGGATCGGTGGTGGGAGTTGAAAAACAAACATCTTGGTCTGTCTCTGTGCGGCCAAATGGGCCGGTGGTTGGGGAATGGACATTTTTAGCCTTTTGAAAGCCAGTTGTTGTAACCTAACGCTGCTGGTCACCTAAAATGATGCTTAGCGATGAATAAAGGCCAAAATCCCGTTGATAATTGTAAGACCCAGTTTTCCTTTTCAAGTGGCCCCCAAATGAGCATTGCTTTGCTACTAAACATCTTGATTCGGCTCTCTATGGCGGTGACGTATAGTGACAGGCAGAAGTATGAAACGATCTTCCACTCGATGGTCAAAAGTACAACAGAATAAAAGCTTTGATGCGCAGACGAGCCGGTCGCCGGCAAATGCGGCAACATTTACGGCCTCCGCGCGTGTCCTCCCCACGGTTGGATTTCCGTTCATTTCAGTCGCGAAAGATGATTTGAGTTCTAATTGGAACGTTTTTATACAATCACAGAGATGAGTAGCCGCGTGCTCATTAGCTGTGAAAATGGGAGCGCGTGTGGGTCATTGTGCTCGCCGACTTAACTGTGGCATGAAAAATGGCGGCCATTTTACATTTCTTTTGAAAGGACACGTTTCACAAATAGACAGAAAATCACTTTTCAGAAGAAAAAAAAAAGAAGTCAGGCTATCTAACATCTTGGGTTGGTGCACTTTTTTTTCCTCCCCAAAGTTGCACGTCAGCATCGATCGCATGTGGAGTTCTTTTCCAAAACACCATTAACCCGTTGGGAAAAAGCACTGTCCCAAAATGCGCATTTGATATTTGTCCGAGCAAAATGAAGAAGGGTTGATTGACACAAGTTAAGTGCGCATCCCAGGGCGAGATGGCAGCCTTTGTGAAGCGCGGAGCTACTTCCTGGCTTCTGATGAATGCCAAGCAAGCGCTGCCACTTGGATGTGCATTTCTGAAATGACAAATGTGCTCGAGTGACCTTGAATTACGTTGCGATTAAAAACAAATGAGCACTATGACGAAGGTAGGAAACGGATAAATATCAAAATGCGACGCTAGTTCGACAGTGTGTGTGTGTGTGTGTGTGTGTGTGTGTGTGTGTGTGTGTGTGTGTGTGTGTGTGTGTGTGTGTGTGTGTGTGTGTATTTATATATTTATTTTGGGCATTTTGGAAAAGAGCTCTTCGGGTCATCCCGAAAAATCTGCTTCAAATACATTCATCTTCGTGTGAGTTGATAAATAGTTTGAACACTCTAAAAACGGAGACAGGCGGTTGCGCTCGTCCAACGGCAGAAGTCCAAGAAACGCTCTCGGCAAATATTCAGCGCGACAACAATTTCGGGCACGGTTCCATTTCCACGCACGGCAACGGCCACAATCAGAGAATGCACAAGACTCCCCAAAGAACACAGAGAGAGCAATTTCCACTGAGATAATTCGAGATGATAAACGAAGCTATTGGGGTTCGAAGCGCGACTTTTCAGACTGAAGATCCGATGGGGATACAAAAGACGACGGCGGCGGCGGCAGTGGCGGCCGCTTCTACAGCAGACTGTCCAAGCTCTTCTCTGCGCTCTCGGCGTCGCCCGAGGCGTCGGCCGCCCGATGTTTGTCGGCGTGCGGCTGCAAGATGGCCACCACATCGTGGTGGCCGAAGTGCACGGCCTCGTCCATCGGCGTGTTCCCCCACCTGCGCGCACAAGGACGTTATTTAACCGGGCACGCTCGTCGCTCGCGGTTAGACGGCAAAAAGAACAGAAAACGCCCAGCCGTCTATTTTCTTTGGGCGCCCTTTGAATGCGTTTGCTTGATTCTGACCAAGGCCACGTCCCGGTTGCGGGGGGGGGCAACCACACTTTCTCAGTTGCGTCACCTTTTTTTTTTTTTTCTTCCCCCAGTCCCATGTTGTGAAGGTCAGATGAATGGTGGAAAAAGTTTGGGAATGATTGATCTTGGTCCCAGGAAATCCTGGCATTTGAACGGAGGGTGTGTCGATCGACTTTTTTAGACACCCACCTGTCTCTGGGGACCGGGTTGACCTTACAGGCCTCCAGCAGGAAACGCGCCACCTCCGTGTGACCTGCAAGCACAAGTGCAGTCACAAGGAGATCGCCGAACTTTGGCCATGCTTTTTCTTTGGCTTGTTGTTGACCGGCTAGCGCGCTCGATCGGGTTTGTGTCTGAAAAATGGTCGAAAACCTTCCACTGCTTGCCTCGCGACGGTGACGACGTCGGCTTGCGGGCGTTATGCGATCATTTCAAGCGAATGATTTTTACAAGTAAGCAAACCGAGTCGGCAGGGAGGAGTAGTGGCTAGCGCCGAACAAAACATTTAGGTTCACCATATAAAATAAAAATTATTTTTAATAATAAATATAAATAAATAAAACTAAATTGTCATGAAAATTTCCTTTTTTTTTTTTTTTTGTCAATATCATCCACGAGCAGTTGGAATTAATTTGAAATGTGTTCATTTCGGTTTTGCTGTACATCCTGGCAGAAAAAGGAAGGTCATAGGGTTGCTGGAAGATTGTGGTTTACTTGATTGTGTAGTTTAGTCCCTTTTTTTAATTGTCTTGCATTGGCCAAATACTATTTTGAAAAAATCAACTCACAAACTAAAATGAAGCATTTTGGAAAAGAAAAAAAAAGAAAATGAAATCACTATGCTGGCTCACAATTCTGCGTTCGAATCTCCTTTTTGGCAGCCAAAATGCCCCCTCTGTGGGGGTTATGCCCCCGCCTCACACTTTGCTCTTGCGTCAGTGAAAGTTCCTTTCACCTTTCCACTGGCAAACGGGTTCTCGCGTGCGTTTCCTTGCGACTTTGTGTGGCCAAGGCAGCGGCAGACGGATGTCAAAGCTAATCATGGCAAGTTGCATTTGTGTACGCTACCCTCAGCCGCAGCTACGTGCAAGGCCGTTCTGGAGTCGTAGTCCCTCTGCTCCATGTCCATGGACGACAAGGCAAACCTGCATGCAGACACTTTGGTTTAAGCCTCCCCTTGGGGCAAACCGGAATGACAGGAGGAGAACTCAAACGTCACAGCAATGAGTGGATGAAAGTTGCCCAGAAAAAGAAAGGAGGTTGGGACTTTTATTCAACCTCTTTTTATTGCACCGGTTGCTTCCAGTTTAGTATATTTCACATTGTACGTATTTGGCCAAAAATTATTTTTCCAGAATTTAGATTTGAGTTTGTTTTTTTTTTAATTAATAATTTTAAAAGGGTGGGTCAGTTGGACCCAAAACGTTTTGAGGGTAGAGGCATGAGATTTGTGTGAAAAATCAATTGAATGCATCAATTGACATTCAATAGAATACAATTGGAAAAGGCACAAAAAAGCCATTTAAAGATTTATATTTTATCTTCCTTTTTCCCCCAAATCCAAATTTTTACACTTAAAAAAAATTGTGGGTCAATTTGTATTTTTTTTCCCTTCTCTCTGAAAAACTACGTGGTTCACCGAGGGAGTTTTTGTATCTAGATTTTTCAACCTTAGAACGCAGGTCAGTTTGACCCGAAGCGTTTTTACATCAATTTTAGCCGATTGGGGTCAATTTGACCGGAAGAGTTTTAACATTTCCACTTGAAAACACACGGCTCCGTTTGACATGTGGGTTTTAAAAGTTCGATTTTTAAATTTGACATTGCATGGGTCAATCTGACCCCCGAGTGTTTTACCATCTAAATTTTCACATTTCAAAAACAGGCAGGTCAATTTGGCGCACAGGGCTCGTTCGTCATCTCGATGTTTTTCTTTTTTTTTTTAACTTAAAAATATCCGCGTCAATTTTTCAAAAGGAGATGTTTCAAACATGCGACTGGGTTTGTGGTTCACCTCCTCAGTGCAGAGACGTCTCCTGTGTAGGCGGCAAACAGCAAGTTAATGACAGACTTGACCTGAAGACACAAACCACATAGTCACAATTGCTCATTTTGGACCTTCTTCACGTGTGTCCCACGGTGCGAAGCCCGCGCCAACCCAATAGCGACGACCTCTTGCCCTTCCCTTGGCCAACCGGCAAAACCACGAGGAAATATTTTGTGGCATTCTGCCTGTCCGCTCTCCGAACGTCAGCGAAAAATCTCAACTCGCGTCACTCAACCGGCATGGGGCCACTCATTCTGGTGTGCGCTCCTTGGCCATCGGGGGGCAGCGTAACACAAACACACGACACCGTTTTGATGAGGAAATGCAAAGACCGTGGCATGTCAATTTTCACACAGGCATGTTAATTTCAATGTTATGATATTACATCAGAATTGTGGCAACATCGTATGGATTTATTTATTTTTTTGCCAGCCTACTGCTTTTTGTATTGTCTGTTAGCATTTAAGCTAGCACTTTTGTAAGTTTTATTTTGGTGTAATTCTCTGGAGAGTAAACTTCAATTGGGAGTGGCACTAAACCGCTTGAGGCCAGTTGTGGTGTTATTGTGATTTGCCCCCCTCTCCAAACTATACAGTAGCAAGTTAGCAGACGCGGTTGTGTGTCGTTATTGCTGTTTACCTTCTCTCCAACAGCATACTTGCAGTTGCTTTACTTGCTCTTGATTATTGCTTCTCTTTTGGTTTTGTCCATTGCCTCTCCAACCAAGCATCAATAGATTGTGTCGCTGTTATCTTTTTTTTATTAATTATTATTTTTTGAAACCGCGTTAGCAAGAGTTGTTGTGCTGATGGTATCACGGTTAATTTTCTTCTGTCTGCTCCAGCAACATGCTAGCAGGTTTGACATTAGTACCGTGTTAAATACAGAAAAATCAAAGGACCACTTGAAAATGTCTTGACTTTATATTTTATCAAGCACACCCAAATCAGTCAATCAAGCAACTGCACATTGTTTATATAATGGTGATTAGATTTGGGCGATGGGGTATCTGCCCCTGCACTGAAGAGCGGCCGAAACCCATCTCGATATTCATAAACCAAAACGGGAGCAATCTGTTGTCAGATGACTATTTTTCAAGCGGTCCTTCATGTGAGAAGTTCACCATTTGGGCCTTGACACGGATCAGAAAGTGGAGGGAACCATTTTTGCTTGTAAAAAAAAAAGAATGCTCTTTCTCACTGCGGTATTGCAAAGAGAAATGATATTACTATATATATATATATATATATATGCACGCACACACGCAGGCCTTCTCAAATGCAGGTTACGGACTGGCCATTATAGTTCATTTGCATTTGTGCATATTTAGAAAAGCTCAAAGTGTAGAAAACAAATGCATTAGTAGCAAATGTCAGTTCAAGTATATGCTGTGGGCCGCTGGAAAATGGACAATGGGCCACAAATGGACCCCGGGCCATAGTTTGGACACCCTGCTTGCACCCACCCACCCAAACATTAGCCGGCATTGCTGCTTGCTCTCTCTCTCTCTCTCTTCTGGCCATCTGTTCCTTCCCCCACCTGACGTGCCGCAACCTGCCCTACATCATTCCCAATTGCCACATCCAATTAAACATGGCACTAAAGTCTAAAAATGTCCACGTGAAGAGCTAAAAGTGCTTTATTGGATTTTAACAACACCAGATCTGTGTGTGTGTGTGTGTGTGTGCGTGTGTGTGTGTGTGTGTGTGTGTGTGACAGATATATACGTATACAGTATATCTGTCAGTCAAAGAAACAAATGCAGAACATGATGGAACAAGTTACAATGGTGGCTTTTATGGAGACATTATGTACAAGGTACACTCATGTGGACAGACAAAAAGAAATCCAAAGACAAAAAAAAAAAAAAAAACAAAAATCCCAAAAAACAATGATGAACTTGGAAGTGCAGGGTTCATTCATTCAATAATTCCTAATTATTGAACTTTTTTTTTTCCTTTTGGAAACCCTCCATTTCCAATGTACATACAACTGATTATGTCCCAAGACACAAATTAACAAACAGAATAACATGTAGGTTACAACTCTGTGATTTTACATAATTATCATACAAATTATAGAAAAAAAAATGTGCATGCAAACAGTGAGAATGACAAGTCGAGAAGCCAAACCAAAACATTCATAATCCTCTGGCCGGCCGGCGACTTGGATTTGCATTTGAGTCGGATTGGTTGCGATTGTAGATTTCAGGAAAATGTGCAGACGGTGTGCGGATTCATTTCGTTTGATTACTTTTTTTTTTTTTTTTAATAATCACCACTTTGCAACCCTTGAACATTTTGCTCATCATGCATTTCGGATGTCGTTCCCTCTCCAAAACAATCAACTGATCAATTCCTCTGGTATGACATGCTACTTCTCTGTCGAATAAAGGACAACCCCCCCCCCCCACCCGTCTATTTAAAACCAATCCGTTGTTGTTATTGCATGCCAACGCCACAATCCGGCACAATCCACGAGCGCTCACACACAAACACGTTTTCGGAAATAGGCAACTGACGATGACAAGCAATTAAAACGAGGGCGTCTTCCCTATGACGTCCCATCAAACTCTTTTCGAATCCTTTGTAACAAAAACTCCCGCAACACCAACAACGGTCGTGAGCCTGTAAAAACTACCCACGACCTGATAGTCATGACGGCACGATAGCAGCAGCTGACCCCGCTGAATCGAAGTCAAGTGAAAAGCGGCGCCACGGCGGTGACGGGCACGACATTCCCGCCCCCGGACAAGTATTGCCGGTCGCAGTGGTTTGAGATTGAGGTGACTGACGGCAGACGCTATACACACCAACTTGAGACAATACTGGAAAACAGGCGGCGTCTTGAGACTAAAAATTCGTTTTTAAATGAAATATATTATGTAACCCCACCTTCCCCTAACACACACAATTGAAAACAGTTCCAAGGAATCTTGATAATACATTCCAGATTCTGTCCGAGCGTAAGGTGCCTCAGCATGTCTGACTTGCATCACGATGGACACGACAAGCTGAGAATCGCCCCTAATCTTTCTCTTCAACTCGGAAGCTATGCGCATCTCAAATCCAGTGATGCTACACTGCCCTCGACTGCTTTCTGTTCATCATTCCAATTCTACTCAAGCTTGAATTTCACAACCGGGCAAGACCCGTTGAAGAAAAACGTAGCTGACAAATTTTGCAGTCGAAACGGCTGCATTCCCGTCGAAACAAGTGCAATGCATTTCTGAAGTCAATTTGTGAGTCAGGTGTTACGTATCCCCCCCCCCCCCCCCGCTTCATTTTCCCAACGGCAAAACGTGTACCTTGGCTCAGTAAAGATTAGCAAACACCGCTGGAGGAGATTGGCATATGGTCAGCCAGGCAGGCAGTCCGCCAAACCGATTTTTCTAGACAACCCGTCAAAAGTCTATTTCCCCCTTTAAAAAAAGTTCTCAAGACTTTTTAGACAACTTTGCCTGAGTTCGACTGTGATAATATTGGAGCGGAAGTCCACTCAACTGAGAATACCTTGTTCCTATTCATCTGTCAATCACTGACTGATTAGAGTGCGGCGTTTTAATGTACGCGCGCGCACGCACACGTCGTATTAAAACGCGAGCTTGTAGTGAGCGTGTCATAAGTTACAGTGTCGTGTACACACTAAGGCAGCTAGCGGGTCAGTACGAAAAATAAACGAGAGAGTAACATATCCCATATGTCCGTCACAAAATAATTCCAACAAAACAAAACACAGCAGTAACTGCTTCACAAGCAATAAATAGTCCTCCAAGTGCCATAAATATTCGAGGATGACACAGCGGCGATATACTGCGCGGACGCGTATCGGTCCGACCTATTCGCTGACATTGTCCATCCGATAGACTACAGTGGTGGAGGTGTCCTGGTGCGACTCGTTGGGCGAGACTTTTTTCCAAAGCGGGGCTTTCAGAGCGAGCTCCTGTTGGAGGCTCTCATAGTCCATGGGTCCACGGAATTGCTGCGGTGTCAATCCACAGGAATAACACGTTAGTCAGAAATTCCGAGACGGCAAAATGGCCACGCGCTCCGCCCTGCGCTCCGGTGAGCATTCGCGGCGCTTCACCTTCTTCGAGGGGAAAAACAAACGCCTTCCGTATTTGACCAAGAAGAACACGTGAAGCCGAGCGGATGTTTTTGAGAACGGGCCGTTATGGACACCGCGCGTCCCGTCCTAATCGTCTGTAGCGTGTTTTCAAACATTCGTGGGAGGTTGAGTTCACGACGGCGGACTCGCCCCGGTTAGCGCGCGAAGAAGCCTGGGGTGGGCGAAGGGGGGGGGGGGGGGTTGCGTGTCCTTACCCGCTGTTCTCCTCCCTCCCGGCGAGGATCGAGCTTCTTTGCAAAGTGCCTCAAGTTGTCGTAGTTGTGGAAATTAAAAAGTTCCACCAGGTCCTGCAATGCAAATATGACGTGAAAGATTTGACGACGGTCGTCGTCATGATTTGAATTGGCAACGCATGAATAAACAATCTGGGCCCGGCTCCCAGACGCACGCACGCGCGCCTTACCCAACGACTGACAAACAAATACCGTGGCGCACTCCCAACTAGGACAAAATTCATTAGGGTGTCTTGTTCAATGTGTCGATATACTTGTGAATGTGACTTTTGCTGCATCGCGTCAGCGCACTGATGTCGGCTTGATTTTCACGCACTTTTGTGAGCAGTCATCTGACAGTAACATTTGAGGAATTTGACGTTCAGGTAATAGGAGCTTTCGGACCGCCACGTCCGCGCACTGGTATTTCCTGCGGAGACGCGAGGCGTGTCGAATTTTCTTCCGACTTGTGAGTTGCGTCATACCGTGCAGAACTGAATCCCTCTGACCGAGTTGCCGAGTTTGTCCAAGGGCGGCGACCAGCACATAATGCCCATCACGTTGGGCACCACCAGCAGGATGCCCCCCGACACGCCCGACTTGGCCGGCAGACCCACCTGGCGTGGCAAAAACAGAAAGATAACTTTGTGTTCACTTCAAGTTTCTGGACAATGGAATTGGTCTTGTTTTTCTGTGTGGCTGTGACATGGCACACGCCGCCACTCGCTTCGGGAGGAAAGTGCGGTGTAGGAACGATCAGGTTCCAGTTTGAAGTGCTTGATGTGGAATGTATGGAATGGCGTGACAGACGGCTCATATGCTTGGGGGAGTTTCGAGAGACAACTTGCTCAGTTCAAATGGCGCAACTCGTTTGAAGACCGTCAACCCTCCTGATGCAGAAGTAATCTTGCGGGGTCAAGTTGACCCGTGAGCCAAAATCTCATTGAACTCGGGTTAAATATTTGTAAAAATTAGTCTCAAAGGTTTCATTAGAATCCTTCCTTTAAGTGCTTCCGCTAGAAAAACCAAAAAACAGATGAGACCAAACGGAGTTGCGAATATCTGTGAACAAATGACAGCCACCAAAAAGGTTTGTCATATTCTTTACGTTACACGATAGCAACGAAGCAAGAAAGCTACGAGCTGACTAGATGAAGCGTGCCCCCCCC
>NW_017805385.1:1913516-1972510 GCF_001891065.2 Hippocampus comes
CCCCCCCGCCCCACCACTTCAGCAATTCTTTAGCACCAAGATGCCACAAAATGACACCAAAGCGATATTTTTATATTTGTCAGCCAAACACTGTAGCACTGACATAAATCAGTCCTGACAACAATTTGGTATTACGTAACTTTCGAGCGCATATGCTAAGATTGAGTGATAAATTCTTCTGTTACATTTGTTTCTCAGGAACAGCCCAAATATCTCGGGGTCAATTTGACCCGTTGTCAAAAAGAGTCTGAAACGGCTGGTCTAAAAATCACATTGTTGTTAACTCAGCCTGGAAACTTGCGACTTTTGACTCTTTCTTTTCTCTCCCTTTTTTTAAATGGGTGGATTTGACCCGCGACGCAACCTAATCCCGGTCAAACCCGCCCACATGCTAGCGTGTATTACAAGCCTCTTTTGTACTCACATGAAAGGCAAACTGTCCGGAGAAATCGTACATGCCGCAGGAGTGCATGAGGCTCAGGGTGTCCCTGACGGCCTCGGGGCTGAGAACGCGCTCGCCCGAGATGGGGCAGATGCCGCCGTTGGCCAGCGTGGCGGCCATCACGCTGGCGCTCTCGCAGTTCACCTCGATGGAGCACAGCTGAAGAGGAAAAGAAAAAAAAAAAAGAGAGAGAGAGAAGTATTTGTAAAGGAGGCCCAGTTGTAAGTGGAGCATGCGTGATCCCACCTGAAAGTAGAGGTCCAGCACAGACGTCATGTCTGTCCCCTCAGGAAAACACTACGGAGGAGAAAAGAAATATGTCAAAAAGCGGTGCAGCAGACAAATGCGAATGTTCTCGTCGCGTATGTTGCAGGTCAAAATGACCCCTTTTGAAAAGAAAAGCATTTGAAAAATGGAACAAAGAAAAAGTGATCTAACATCCGTCCTTTGTCCTTATTGCGCTTGTTTTTATGTTGCGCCTGCTTCCCGGGGACGGCGATGACGTTTCCCGGGGCAAAGAGAGAAATGCAAATAAATTGATCTCACGATTCCCATCATTTATTGTCGATGTGCCGCCAAAGCTATTTTTGTGTATTTTTCTTGAGAGTTGTTGATGTTCAAATGAACGCAGAGGCTCACGATAGTAGCAGACTTCATTGCCGTACGTATTCTAGTAGCTCGGTTCAAAAAGTGAAGACGGAAGGGATTTATTCCACACAATCAAGTATGTCCTTTTGTCCCTGTAATTTAAGTTGTAACTCACAGCTAACCAAAGCCCCAAAGTCACCACAATTGCATTTTTTTTTTTTTAATACAGAAATGAGGTGGGACTTGGCCTCATGAAAAGTAGTTTCGTGAATGTGTTTACTTCATTACATGAGTTCCACTTTTGAATTGAACTACTGAAATAGCTCAACTTTTCCATCAAATTAATTGAATGTCTCACATGAACATTTCCTGAAACATGATCCATTGCACATTACGAAAAGAGGTCAAACCTTTTTTTCTTTCAAGTAGTAGCCGATGGCAAAGTTCCTGTCTCCTGACTCGCGCTCAGACTGGAATCTGTTACACAAACACAGCACTGCCATTACTTCGCTTTGAATCGAGTGTGTGTGTGTGTGTGTGTGTGTGTGTGTGTGTGTGTGTGTGTGTGTGTGTGTGTGTGTGTGTGTGTGTGTGTGCGCGCGCGCATATATGGAAATTCCACTGCCCCTCCCTCATGTGGGTCCCTCATGTGTACAGTGCAGCTTCATGCAATCATGTGACCATCTTGCAACCCGAGCCGGTGATCGAATAGCATTGCCTGCCAACCAGCATAAATCATGCGCATGGCATATACCGACGACCACTACATGAAATAGATTTAGTCTTTCTTCAATATGTTTGAATATAAATTGGTGTCTGATTTATGTGTGCGTGCATGTAACTTTTCAGGGCGCACGATTGGGGAAATTTGGAGCCAAAATGTCCACCTCAAACCAAAATGTCTGACTCCCCCGTTCAATTTTGCGCATTCTGTTCTGACAAACGCATCCACTCGAGTTTGGTTTGCTCGGTGGCGCCGGAGTCAGGGGCGAATAAAAGGAACGCCGCCGTAAAGTGACCAGGTCAAACCAAAATGGCTGACTTTCTCTTAAGGCTGCCACAAACAATCCTTAATGTCTTCTTGATTATTCCATCGATTACTCTAGTACTTTTCTAACTTTCCAGAGGAGATGACTGACTATTGAGTTTGTTACGGCACTCATTATCCTCCTCAGAGTTGCAGTTTATTGCAGATGACTTTGGGAAGAGGCACCAGCCCCCATTGCAAGAGAAATGTGGCCATGAGTGCATTTTCCGGTCATCATTTTCAAATGACTTACGTGGCGTTGCTGAAACCGACATACTCGTTTCCCGCCATGTCCTTCAAGAAGTTCATGACCTGACGGCACACAAGCGAACTCGTTAGGCCATTTTCACGACTCGAATCAGGACGTGCTCATACTTACATAGTCAAATTTTTCCGCGTTACCTTCACCTTGCTGAGGTAATAAGAAAAAAAAAAGGCAGTTAAGCAGAGTTTTTTTTGCTTTTTTCTCTTCCCACCGGGTGAAATATTTGTTACGGTAAAATGGTAACACTACGCGTGCTAAAGAATGAGCAGATGTGAATAGATGTTTAAAAACAGGTGTCAAATCACATACAGGTTAAAGAGAATGACTACAGATTGTGTTTAAGGTGACAAGAGCGAAATCGTTTGCAGTTGCATGGGCTTTCAGTCGATGTGTTATATAGCAGTTATATGAAAAAAAAAATGCTTATGAATTCAAATGATATGGGATCATGTGCAAAAAGCTGCTTAACCCTCCTGTTGTCTCGGCCATACAAAAAACGTTGCCAATGTGACCCGCAATATGCTTAGTCATTAAATCAAAATGAATCATGTTTGGTTTTTTTTTTTTTTAAAGACAAATGTAAAGTTTGACACAAAATATAAAGATACAATAGATATTTATACACTCCTTTTAGCCCCTCGTGTCACTGCGATATAGCAGGAATGTGGGTGTTTGCAAATAAAAAAATAACAGAATTAAAAAATATATGTTTCTAAAACCAACAGAGTAAGTTCCATACTTTTGTTTTTACATTTCAACATATTTGCTTTCCGTTTTTACAGGATCAAATGGATCATTTTGACAGGAGGGTTCAAGCCGCAGCTCCTTACCGTTGTCGCATTTGAAAAATCATGGCGGGGAAAATACAAAGAATTTTTTGTACCGCAATCTACTGTTGTGCAGATGTAGGCGTCTTTCTTTCAACCGAATGTCAACTAACATGAATCTTTGCGAGTGCACTTCAAAGCATCGGGCCCGCTTCGGGGGATGTATACGTTAGCACGCAGCCTTTTCGGATGCTGCCCATTACCACCTCGAGAACATTGCACCAAGTATAAAATGGACATGCATTGATCTGCATATTGCCGGAACACACACAAACCGTCATGTTTTTACAGATTACATGTTTTCCAAATATGAATGAAAACTTAGTTTTAAGCTCGACGCCGAACTGTGCAGAAGAAATAGAAAACAAACATACACGGATGGAGTTTCACTAGAAAGGATTTCTACGGGCTGATTGGAGAAGATCAGGAAGAGGGGGGGTTGAGGGGTTTGGGGGGGGGGTGCGAGGAGAAAGATATGGAAAAGGAAGAAAAAATTACCAACGTCATTTGACCTGCAGCAGCAGTCATTATTTCCCACAGTTCCTAAGTCTGGAAAATATGCAACATACAAAAACAGCAACAGTATGTAGCCTTCAAGCACCACGGAACACTTTGGGGCAGTGGGGGGCATACGGCCACGGCAAACATCCCATAGATTTTCCCGCTGAAATTAAAGATGACACATTATGGAAAATTGACTTCAGCCGGGTTCCCTGCGGAATGTTTGGCTGTTCAGCAAGTGTGAAAATAAGCCACCAAATGAATCGCTTATGAGCTGCCAATGTTGTGTTATGTAACAGACAAAAGTTGCTCTGACCACAGCTTGGCACAGTTGGAGAACCGCCACTTTTCGCGTGACTGCTGAAGTACGTAACCTGAAAGTAAGTCAAAGCCAAACGGTATGCAGAGCGGCCTTGACTTGTGTGTGTTTGTTTGTTTGTCTGTAGGGATCGCCAAACTAGCTGACAGTTGCTTGATGATGAAGTGCTGCCGCCGCGAGTGAAAATACATGTGCGGTCACAAAATGTGAAAAGGTTCAAGTCGTACGAAGTCTTTTTCAAGGCACCGTATGCTGAATGTCTTTACGGTCTTCCTGAAGGGCCGTTGTGCGCTTTACATTTCGCACTCATTTTTTTTATAGTCGGGACTCATTAAGTAGTCACCAAAGCCATACTTGAGAAGAGACAAGTGTCTCATTTGCACCGTATGAGCCAGAGCCGCCCACTAAAAACAGACTCATATCAGCGAGACTCTGAATTCAGCGAGTTCCGACATATCGTTCGGTGTGCCACCACAATTGATGGAACCTCACTGACATTCATTCAACAGCTGCTTGTTTGCTGATTCTAAAAAGAAACAAAAGAACATGTCGAGATATGGCTGCAGATGAGTAAAGGGTGTCAAAGACGTATGTAGACATGATAAGATATGCGATTAAAACTGAGAGACTAAAACATTTGGATGTTGAGGAGAAGCCAAGTTTGGAAGCCGAAGTTGGGGAGAGTCTTTGCTGCATGTTTTTGTTTTCATAAACTAGTCTGACAGGCAATTATCTTTAAAAGTCATGTTGGAAGATGAGTTTAAAACGACAAAGTATATTCATGTGTTTCGGGTTCACATCTTATCGATTTGTGGTTTAGACTATTAATGTAGACAATTTTAGGGGCGTGTCAATAACTCACCATTATTTTTTGCCATTCAGGGCATGGCTCTGTCCCTGTCCCCCTTCAATTTTTGAGGGAATTACCGTCGTTTTAAAAGCAGTACTGAGGTGCAGCGCTGGCCACGTAAAAGGGATGCAGAGAAAGCCGCAACCAGAAGTGTAAACTTTGAACACCCGAGACTCACTTCTCTGACCTCTTGACGCTGGCCAACAAACGCAATGGTAACGCCCCATCCGATCGATGGGCTACACGTGAAAGGCGCAAGAAAATGAACGCGACAAAACGTCGCGTGAAAGAGGCTATTGTGAAAAGTGGCACAAATTTTGACAGTTTTGTTCAAGTTCTCGAAGGTGACATTTCGTCGGCTCAATCGAGGAGCTTGCTCCATTTCTGCAGCAACCAATCGCATCCAGCCATCCGTTTTCTACACTTGAAGTACAATCGGTGCCAAAAGGCCCAACCCGAACCAAAATATAAAGCGTATCAGCAATGACGGTTCAAACACAGCTCGGGGCTTTGAAATGATGTACGTCAACTCTCCTGTTATGTCACAGGTCCAGTTGAGCCATTTTGAAGTCTAAACAAAGGTGTGTGTTTCAAGGCCTGAAAAGTGTACTCAACCATACAGATTGACTGGAATGGTGAGTAGTGGAGAACAATGTCAAATAGTTTGGGTGCTTTTTTTTTTTTGATCAAAGTGAACCAGGAAGATTGCTTTGCTATTCCGCAGAAACAGATCTAACAGGTTTACAGAAAGTCACTTTGATGACCCTTATGCCAAAGAGTATCATTTCAAATAATCACGCAATCAAATGTTTGGAAAGTCCAAAATTCAACTTTTTTTGTAACTTCAATGATTGGATTAGATTTGAAAATGTTCAATGTTGTTCTTTGTTTTTGCCCATTTGTATTTGAAAATGTCCGTATTCTACCTCCTTATAGTTAAAACATGTTTGGACCCGCGTCAAACGAGGCATTGTTTCTTGACCGATAAACGGGGCAAAATCTCATTTGATCAAACGGCCTTCGCAGTTCTCTTCCATCAGTGACGACCATGTATCAATCCGCCAAAATTTGAAGTGAGACGTATCCCATAGGTCTGCGTTTACACTGATGGAAAACCAGAGTAAGATCCAAACTGCATGCAAATAACCCCACACGTGCCCACACCAGGTCGAGACGAAAAGCAATACCGCTTACATAATGCAAATGTGAAACCTTCCATAAGCTTTAACTGGCCTCAGTTGACTCTTCACTTGTTGATTCAGACGATTTCAAGCACGGGACTTCATCGGACACTGTTTGCAAATAGTTCCCTCTTTTCAGGACAATGCATCGGACTTTGACCGTATTTAATTGTTCAAGTCAAAAGTTTTTAATGTGCTTTATTTGTGTTGTTTGGGCAAACGTGGGTGCGTGCAAATCAGCAATCGGTGTATTTTCGATGAGGGCAAGCCGACACCGACGGGGTGTATGTGATCCGATCTGTACGTCTACCCTGAACTCAACTTGGCAGATATTCGCAACGCCTCACATTTTGATCCCCAATCCTGTTTTTCTCTCTTTACCATGATGCATCCGAAATGGTGCGACATGAGAACAAAAAAGAAAAAACAAAATTGTAATTGGGTCACTTGAAACATGCAGCGTCAATCCGGTTTTCATCATCACAACAAGACGTCACAGTTGACGAGGGTTGGAAATTCTTTGGCAAGACGCAATGACAAGTCCAACGATTTGGTCGGATGGAGGGCCTGCGCCCTCCATCTGACCAAATCGGATCAACAAATCAACACCGCGGCGGTATTTACGGCAAAGGGTTTCAAGGAGCAATTTGATAGTATCGTGACTGCAAGATTGTTGATATGATTCAAGTAAAGGCCTTTGAACAACATTTTTTGAACATTGACACTAAGTGAAGTGAGGAAAAAAAAAAAAGAAAAGTGGTGTCTTGTTTTTACCTTTATCAGGGAAGTACAAACAATAGCGCCAGCGTTCACCATGGGATTGTGGGGCTTATCTGCAAAGCAACGATAGCTCAGTTAATATGTGGCATGTGAGCAAATGAACTTGCCCTGGAAGCGAGCGCGACTGTAAACAAGATGCCGTCCAGTGCAAAACAAGCTCGTAAAAAGCGACGAAGATCCAAGTTTGTTTTACCGTTAATCATTTCCCGGCAGCTTGACGCACGGTGACGGCGCCGTCCAAAACAATGCGGTTAAGCCAGTCCCTCGTCAAGCTGCACACGATAGGTGACGCGGCAGGAAGGTCAACTTTTTACGAGTTGCGTCACAGTGAATTCCTCAACTACATGATCTCCTTTTGCGCAACAGCGCTGGCAAAATTCCCGCACACCATATTGTGACAAAATAGCACAGGATTATGTAATGGAGGTATTCCCTCTGAGTATCGAGCCGCAAAATGTTTTGATAGTAATATGCACCTCCACTCTCATAATCACGGCATTCTGATTGATATCGCATTAGTGGAATATGAGTTAAGTGGCAAAATCGACCCGTCTTTAACTGTCTCAAGGGGCGGCCATTTTGGCTAAATGACATCACAGTTGCTCAGAGTTCAGGTAACGAGCAATCACAGCCTAAGTATTTTCTGAAGCTGAGCCATGATTGGTTGTTATCTGGGCAACCATGAGGCCATTTGAGCCTCAAAGGTTGAAGGTAAAAGTTTTAATGGACCCACCGTCTTCATCCAGAAAGAGCTTGTTAAAGCGCAGCCCGCTGGGCTCCTTCCCGATGAAACTGTGCACATACTCGGTGCCGTGGTCGTGCACGGCGACGGCGTACTTGAGAGGCTTGACGCATGACTGCAGACAGAAGGGCACCTTGGTGTCGCCCACTGTGTGCCTACAACAGACAGACAATACAGAATCAGCTGATGGGGTCCGTGATTGGCACCAATACACAAAAACAACCGAAACACATCGTTTAAGCAGTGATGAATGAGGGTCCCCGTTTTTCGTGGAATCGGCACAAAAGTTCTGCTTCAAACCAGAATCAAGCCCACCAAAATAGTTGACTCCCTGTTCAATTTGGGACGTGAGACTTTTTTTGTGTGGCTTCGGCATGCCGTGTGCATCGTCACTGCAGAAAAGCAAATCAACCCGTGGCCGCCCCGCCCTCATTTGAGCTCTTGCCTCACCTCTGGCCATCCACTGTGCACAGAGAGACGGCCCACATGTCCGGACTGAACTTGGCCAGTTGAGGAATGTAGTCGGCGACCTGAAGGAGGAGAGAAATCAAATAACGCATCTGGAAAAAAAAGGCCAGCACAGCTCCAGCTCGACGCTTGAGGATCAGTGGAAATGTGACACCTCCGCATGAATCCTCAAGTCGGGACACCAACCACAAGAACCACGTGACAAGAGGAGAAGAGTCATGATTGATCAACAGCGGCCATCGCCAAATTTAATGCATGGTCATGCAGATGGAGAAAAGAAAGCTTCAAAAAACGTTTTGTTGACACTGCCAAGACACAGTGGAGAGAAAAGAAAGCCTCCCCTAACTTGCCTCTTTCAAGTGACACATTATTCGCCCGTGACACGCTTTTGTCCAAAGCCTCGCGAATGAAGCAACGAGTGAAGTGACGACAAAGGACAAACCTGCCCTTCAGAGAGCGATTTGGCACTCTCGTATAGCTCATCAATGCGGGAAGAGAAGGACTGGAAGTCGGGGATGACGAACTTCTTGCGGAAGGCCTGCGTGAGCAGGACAATGTTGCTCTGGACACACCTGATGAACAAGACCACAAACAAACAGCATGCTCAAACACGGCGACCGCATGCAACCGAGGGGAGGGGGGAGAAAAAAAAAGTTTGCCAGTCGAGTTTGCAACCCTGACGTGTGACAAACTTTGCGTCGGTTTGTCGATGAAGACGCTTCATCGACAAGATGGTGGTTCATCGGTTCAGCTACCATGAACCCATATTGAGATGGCGTGTTGCCGTGTAGCGTTTAGGCTCGTGGCGTTGTTGTGTCAACATTCCAGAGTGCTTCATGGAACAATATTGCGTTCAAATGCAGTAGTTGCATCATGTTTCCCTCTCAACTTGGGAAATACTGCGACTCGAGGCGACTCACTTCTTGAACTGGTGCCTGTCCAACGTGACGCCGTCCGGAGTGGTCTTTAAGGTTTCTTTGAGTGTTTCCATACATTCCTTGAGTCTGGGATCTCCAGTGCGAAGTCCTGTGGTTTTAAGAGCCTGGAAGTGTGAGACGACAAGAAACAGCATTGGTTCACTCCAAAAAAAAAAAAAACGGAAAAGAAAAAAATGCTCATTGACTTACGGTGAGTCAAAATGACACATGACCCAGAGGCAATGGCAAATACGCAAATATTTTGCGTATTTTGTTCAAATATGGTTGTGTTACGCAAAAAAAAAAAAAAAACCTCTCTAGTACAAGCCCCCTTTGGAATGGCCAAAATGAGTCTAAAACCAGAATGGCCGTCCGTGTCAGGTATTGTCATGTCAGAAGGTCTTCAAAATGGGTTGTTTTATGGGCCTACGAACGAAAGCAACTGCAGGACTTACCGTGAGGAATTTATGCACCGGAATAGTTTCTTGACCTTCGGCGACTGTGTAGAAAAGCAAATCCTCCAGACTGGGCAGGATGCCGGCATTTCTTCTCCTACGTTGGGGAAAAAAAACAAAACATTAATGAGTCCGTTTTCAAATGCATATCTTATCTTGTTTCCGTTTATCATGTTCATAACGTGGCAGTAAAAGACAATCCGGCTCGTGGCTTGGTGACGGTGTGCAAGCGTCAAGTCTGAGCAAGAATTGGGCCAATTCCAATGCTAACAGCACTTATCTGTTTGCTCCTCACACAGTTGGCACCACAGGGAGCGATATCAGTGACACACACGTTTCCGTGAGACCGTTTTAAAGGAATAAACCTTTCGGCCACTTGTTGACTTGACGGAAGCCGTTTGGAGAGCAAAACTTTCGAGAAGGCAAATGGCAAATCCTTTCCTAACATTATATCGATTGCATTTTCACTCATGGAGGCAGCACTTGGTTATGGTATTGCGTAACTGGTTCGTCCCAGTTGTCCTATCTTGTCGATGGAAAAGAAAAAAAAAATGCAGGTTTTGCCTGTAAAAGTGTATGAATTGACCAAGTCTGAATTCCGGGCATTCTCTGGCCCTTTGCCCTGCCAAATTGTGTGTGACACTTGGATTAATAGAGTCAACATTGTAGTCCCGTTCACACGCTGATCGTGACACAGCGGCAAAGTCGGAAATAGAAGACCCGCAACTCAGCACCCTACCTCGAAAGCTTCATATGTAGGAGACCAGGGAAAATGTTTCCAAGCTCTCCCACCTGATGAGAAAAGCTAAAAGTATGTTCCATAAAGTATGTTACATAAAACTGTAAATGTAAATTGTCCACAAAATTTGAATGAAAAATGTATCTTGATGCTTCAAAACCCTTTTTGAGGATAAAATGCAAATATTTTGGACTGATGAACTTGGCTGTTATTCTTTCGCGTACCACTAGAGGGAGCCTGACTAACACTTTCAAAATAAGAGAAAAGTTGTCCTGTTTGAGGGGAAAAAGTAATGACGTCGGATTTTTAAAAATGTAGAAGAAAATGTAATGTTATGAGAGTAAAGAATTGCAAAAATGTTTCCAAGCTCTCCCACCTGATGAGAAAAGCTAAAAGTATGTTACATAAAATATGTTACATAAAACTGTAAATGAAAATTGTCCATAAAACGTGAATGAAAAATGTATCTTGATGCTTCAAAACCGTTTTTGAGGATAAAATGCTAATATTTTGTACTGATGAACTTGACTGTTATTCTTTCGCGTACCACTAGAGGGAGCCTGACTAACACTTTCAAAATAAGAGAAAAGTTGTCCTGTTTAAGGGGTAAAAGTAATGATGTAGGATATACATACATTGTTTTTCTCGGGACAGCGACGTACTGCTTTATTCAATGTCGTAATTTTGCTCGCGTGCCATATTAGGCGTTCTACACGCCGTTAGAGAACTGGCGATCTAAACCATACATAAATTGTTTTTCTCGGGACAGCGACGTACAGTACTGCTTTATTTAATGTCGTATTTTTGCTCGCGTGCCATATTAGGCGTTCTACACGCCGTGTCACATCACTCCAGCCAACCTTCGAGGTAACTTTGTGTACTGGGACACACAAAGCACTTCTGTGTACCTAATTCAACGAGAGGGCAATATTGACAGTACACGGCATCTGTCGACCAACGCCGAAGCGGTAGCGAGTCAGCGTGTGCGGCTAATGCATGAAGAAAGCACTCGGCAAACTGCTTTCTGAGTGCCCGTGTTGCACATGGATGAGACATTTTACAAGATGGTTCTTCTCCACTGAAAATATTGATTTCCCCCCCCCCTCCTGCATATCACATGAAGTGTAAGAAATGCGCAAACATCCCGAGCTGTTCAAGGTGAGCGTGCAGACGAAGCGTGAAAGCCGAGTCTCTCTATTAAGAGCGTCTGTTTGGACATGCTCCTGGTCGCAGGATTAACTTAGCGTGTGTGTGTGTGTGTGTGTGTGTTTGAAAATGAAAATGTGAGGTGTTCCGGGCAGGTCCCACCGGCAGGAGGCCCCGGGGGACGAGCCGGGACACGCCGGAGAAACGATGTCTCCCGATTGGCTGGGGAAGGCCTTCCCGAAAAGAGCTGGAAGAAGTGGCTGGGCAGAAGGAAGTCTGAAGTCTGGGCTTCCCTGCTAAAGCTGTTGCCCCCCGCGACCACACCCCGGATAAGCGTTACAAAATGGTACGGTACGGTGTTTTTATTTCTATGGGTCTTATACTGCGAGTCTTCAGTCTACTTGCATGCATTGTTGCTTGCTGTGTTATTCTATGCCAGGGGTGCCCAAGTCCGGTCCCGGAAAAGCCCCTGTCCAGCCAGTCTTTGAGGTCTCCCTCCTCCAGCACACCAGATTCAAACGATCGGGATCGTTGTCGGTCTTCTGCAAAGTTTTGCTGATGAGCTGATCGTTTGAATCGGGTGTGTTGGAGGAGGGAGACACTCTTGGAAAAGGTTGATTGAACTTGAAATTGCATCAGTGTGAACCGTAACAGAAACAAGAGGATTAATCGGTCCATTGATGATTTAATGTCAAATCATTAGCGCTGTTCTGGCTTCTCCCAAGTGTGCGACTATGTGCAAATGCGTTTCCGACATGTCATAGCAGATTAACGTCATGATTGTGTATGCTCGCTTGCAAATCCAGCCAGTTAACACCCGCGCTGTGCCAACGAGCCACTTGTCAACAGTTGCTTCTTCTTTCTATTTCCGTCTGCGATGTGTCACATTGTCACGAGGCCTTTGGTTCTGTTTGGACTCCGTAATCCTTTTCGGTCACACAGGCCGTAAAACACCAGTTAGTCAGCTTACTACTCACTCAAGTTTGGCTTTGCATCTTCAGCCTCCCGCTGCGCTCGCTTCCGAAAATCAACATGATCCACTGCTTGTTTAAAACAACAACAAGCAGTTCATCTTCCCCAAAAAAATTAATAAATATAGGACATGTGTAAAATTAAAGACTTTAGACAGAGATTTCTTGCCTTTCACAAATCTGGTGAGCAAGTGCAACACATACTCCATCGGGTTTGAGTCTGAAGATTGACTAGTTGGCTTCTTGTCGCTTGTGTGATCTCGTTTTAAAGGAGGAGTTGATTCTTAAACTGCTTATTCTTTTATCAAATACTTTTTGAATCGATTATTCTATTGATGATTCCATTGATTAATGGAACAATGGGATAGAATTTGGTTTTGCATTCAAGCGTATTACAAAACAATTTTTACCGATTACTGTTGTAACCTTTTTGAAACTGATTCGGTCATTGTTTGGGTCGGCCATTTTCTACAGTTGAGCACATTCTCGGTCATTCACGGAATTTCCTGACGGTGGTTCCACAAAGACGACTTAAATGCACTCTGAAATGTCGTCTCAGCAGCAAAAGGTGGACCAGCGTCCAATTTTCTTTCATTTCAAGTTATTGAAGGTTTCTTTTCAGAATTGTTTTTTTTTTTTTGGTCCATATGTAACTTTGTCATCACGAATGAGTTGATTTTGCTCCTTCAACCCCTGGCTGTATTCTAAGCTTTTACGTAAATAGCACTCCCCTGCGTTGCGTGATAACTCCCCCGGAATGAGCATCGACTGGCGAGCTAATCTACTATTTGGCTCCAGTCTCAATTAACTTTCAAGATAGCTCACTGGGATTTTAAGTGGGTGAACCTGCTGTATTTAGCCACTTGGCACTGTGTCCAACATTAAGGAGGCAGTCTTGTGTCCTCAATGCCGGGTTCCCACAAAGCTGTCTTGTTTGGTAAACAATGTCACTCATGGTTTTAACTTGTGAGCTAGCATATACTGCCATGTTTCTTTTTTTCCCCCGTTTCTTTACAAGCATGGATGAATGAGGATGGAAAAAGAGGAAGAAGTAAAATTATGATTCGGAGGGAGATGACGGATCCAAACGGTGCCACGTTAACTTCTTTCACGTTGTGTTTACGTGCGTGCTTATTTTCGTGCTACCCACCAATGAATACGCTGTCGTGTTTATGGTCAAAATGATTTACATAATTGCAAATGCTGCTTTTCATTGCACATTAACCACCTGCACCGCACACTTTTTTAGCAATCTATAAAATGTTGTTCTTTCACATACCTCAGGGCTTGCACCTAAGACGAAGCTTGGCCTACTTGTTCGTCAAGGTTGTAATTTACTTGTCGTTATTTTCTGCTAAGTGAAATATCAAAAGGCAGCAGAAACTACAAACAAGTACAAACGTACTGTCTTATTGTGTTGATACAGTTCTAAAACTCAAGGAATTCTAACATGCCCTCAATGGGTGTTTAACAAATGCAGAATAATGCACGAGAGAGAGAGAGAATTGAGGCCAGTTCGATCCAAAGGTTGTGTTTTGTCTTTTTTTTTCTAGATTTTTTTTTTTTTATCGAATCAATATGACACGCAGTAGGTGGGTAAAAGTCGTTTTAAGCTTACTCCTCCCAAGACACAAGGACAGGGGCAGGAGTGAGCGAATTTACTAGAATATGGGGTGAATCTCCGCACTTGTCCGGGTTGTGTCGTCCGCATGAAAACAAGACCACAATGTATGCTGGGAGGAATCAGGTACTGACCCAGAACAATAAAGAAGTTCAGTGGGGGCAAGATGTGCAAGGTGATGCAAGGTTATGGACTGGCTGAATCAATCTACAGACTTAAACCGAATCGGGCATTCATTTTGCCGCCTGTCATTAACATTCTGTTCACTTTTTTTGTGTATGTATTTTGATCTAGTTTTCAGCTGTTTTAACTAAACACGTTACTGTACTGTTAATCACGTATCGACCAAATCTGTTGCTTTTGTCTCGAGTTTTTGGTGTGTTTCTATCACCAGGTACTGTACAGTTTGGATGCGCTATTTGGTTGAACTAATGCAGGATCTAATTACACACACGTAAGGTGTAAAGTGAAGTTCACAACATTTTTTACAACAGCAACCGAGTCCCAGTTCGTATTTTAAGGCGGCGTGATCGCCAAGAGAAAATGTGCCGTTACAACGTCATAGCTAGGTATTAGCAGCAGTCGTGTCATGCGCATGTGGATTTGTGTTCCCGATAAGGCTTCATAAAAGCGGCTCGTTTCAGTTTCAGACTCATTTAGGTTCCCTTTGTGTGTAATAGCGAAAGTCGAGAAGGGGGACGCCTTCAGCGAGAACATCCTGTCATTGAGCTGCAGACCCCGACTGCGAAGCTACACAGTTTGGATGCGCTATTTGGTTGAATCCTCTAACTAATGCAGGATCTAATTCCACACAGGTAAGGTGTAAAGGGAAGTTCACAACATTTTTTACAACAGCAACCGAGTCCCAGTTCGTATTTTAAGGCGGCGTGATCGCCAAGAGTATATGTGCCGTTACAACGTCATAGCTAGGTATTAGCAGCAGTCGTGTCATGCGCATGTGGATTTGTGTTCCCGATAAGGCTTCATAAAAGCGGCTCGTTTCAGTTTCAGACTCATTTAGGTTCCCTTTGTGTGTAATAGCGAAAGTCGAGAAGGGGGACGCCTTCAGCGAGAACATCCTGTCATTGAGCTGCAGACCCCGACTGCGAAGCTAAAAGAAGCAAAGCTCGAGCCACGACCGCAGCCGCCTTTTGACTTTCCGGTTCCGACGATCCCGTACAGTACAGTACAGTGTGTCGAGTAAAGCGGACCCCCGGGCATTCGCGGATATTGCTCAGAACGCGACTCGCCACCCTTTTAAAACACAAAGTTACTGCTTTCCTTACGCATTAAATTGTGCGAAGGGCTACCAGTGAGATACGTACTTCTTACAAACGTTGGAAGCTCCTGCCACAACTTTTCTTCTTTTGCTAAACACTTTCAAATGCCTTGATGTAAAATGCATTATACGGGTACTCTATTTCTGCTTTGCAAACGCTGGCAACAACTCCGGCCTACTCCCCAATTCTTACAGAAAAAAGGTAATCGGGAAAAAGATCCAGCTCACCCGTGACCTTCAAAAGAACAAGCACAACAGAACTTGGAATGTTTATACCTTTCTTTTTGTGTCAAACATAGCTCTCAATCTCAGCCAGTCATACCTGACAGACTAAACACAGGGATAAAGACAAATTTTCACCACGCCCTCTTGTGACGTCGGTTACGACGATCCCTTACAGTACAGTACAGTGTGTCGAGTAAAGCGGACCCCCGGGCATTCGCGGATATTGCTCAGAACGCGACTCGCCACCCTTTTAAAACACAAAGGTACTGCTAAATTGTGCGAAGGGCTACCAGTGAGATACGTACTTCTTACAAACGTTGGAAGCTCCTGCCACAACTTTTCTTTTGCGAAACACTTTCAAATACCTTGATGTAAAATGCAATTATACGGGTACTCTATTTCTGCTTTGCAAACGCTGGCAACAACTCCGGCCTACTCCCCAATTCTTACAGAAAAAAGGTAATCGGGAAAAAGATCCAGCTCACCCGTGACCTTCAAAAGAACAAGCACAACAGAACTTGGAATGTTTATACCTTTCTTTTTGTGTCAAACATAGCTCTCAATCTCAGCCAGTCATACCTGACAGACTAAACACAGGGATAAAGACAAATTTTCACCACGCCCTCTAGTGTCCACACGCCAGAAAGACAAAAGTTGCCACGACTGCAGCAGTTGGGCAGACGACGCCGCTCAAACATGTCCAAGTTAGTGAGCTACTACACGCTGTGCGTATTTGTGTGCTCTCAGCTCCGGGACGCGAGCGTTTGGGCGGATGATGAGGTCAAGATCGAGGTGGTGTACCAGCCCGACACGTGCGAAAAAAAGAGCAAGAGAGGAGACTTGATGAACGTCCACTATGACGGCTTCCTCGCCAAAGATGGGTCCCAGTTCTACTGCAGGTCAGTGGGAAAGCGTCTCTTATTACATTCACTTGTAACATCAAGTAAGCTTTTTGTTTGAAATGACTTTCTTAAATGCACATTGTAACACCCTCACAACTAGTTTAAAGATGACGGTCTTTAGGATCTTTTCAATCGCTTCATCTGGAGCCAGTGCATGAACCTGCAATCTTTCAGATAGATAAAAAAGCACAATATTAAATCAGCAGCGACAAAAAGAACATAACACTTCCACCAAAAGGGCTGCTTCTAACAAAAATGTTCAATTTCCTGTTGAATTTTGTCAATGGAACTGTGAAACTGGTGTCGTCTTGATACAACTTTTTCCACTTCCAATATGATACCGATATTGTAGCCTAGAATACTGTCCGATACTACTCTGCTAATATCACAGATGCTGGACGTACACTGATATAATCCGATAATGCGTTTGGAGCTGATATTCAAGTTGAATATCAAATGTTGTATAAATGTTCTTTCAGTCGCCACGACAAAGCTGGCCACCCGCAGTGGTTCGTCCTGGGCGTGGGACAAGTCATCAAGGGCCTGGACATCGGCATGGTGGACATGTGTGTGGGGGAGAAGAGGAAAATCACTGTTCCGCCCGCCTTGGCCTTTGGAGAGAAAGGCAAAGGTAGCCGGTTGGATGCTACCGTCGCTCGTGTCTCTGTCCAATCAGAGCTTCTTTCATATTGTGTCCTTGCCTTGCAGTTACTCTAGCTGAGAGGAGGGCCCCGCATCCCCTTTCTCGTCTACCCGTGGCATGACTGTAAGCATGCACTGAGGTTTTAAGGTTCTACACTTGCCCTCCCACAGCACTTCTGCTCACTTCGTCGACTTGTTGCTTGAATGCGCACGTTGTCTTTGTACCAGTCTGCATGCAAACCTCACGTCTGATGGCTACAGAGTGAAAACACACACTTAATTAACTCTCCCGTTCCATTCATTTACCATTAAAAGCGATGTACCGGGGTCCGTTTCAGCAATCGACACAAAATTGGATGGAAAGGTCGCTCGGGGTCAATTAAACCTAAGCTAACTCAATGCAGCTTTGCTTACCTATTGGCTTTGCCATGACTATGTTTCAGACAGCGAAGCAGTCTGATCTTCACCCCATCTTTGCTCATGAGTCATGGGCATAGAAACTCTTTGTGGGGGGAGTTTATTATTCAATTTAATTAGTCTTAGTGGCGTGTGTTTTCACTTGTGGGGGCAGCACTTAACCACAAAGCAACCCGATCACAAAATAAAAACTGTTGGTATACAGTACAAACAATTAAATAAGGTCCCTTTTAAAATACAGGACCCGTCCCACCCAATGCGACGGTGGTTTTTGAAGTGGAGGTCTACTCCGTGTCTCGCGGTCCACGCAGCGTGGAAGCTTTTGGCGAAGTAGACGTCAACCAAGACCGAAGTCTTACAAAGGAGGAGGTGAGAACAGTGTCGGCGTTAACACATGATTGGCTCCAGAAGGCTTGCGAGCAACGTTTGCTGGTATTTCCAGATCAAAGCCCACCTGAAGATGGAGTATGAAAAAGAAGGCAAGCCCCGAGACGACCCCTTCTACGAGAAGATTGTCACCGACATCTTCCGTAAGACCGACACCGACAAAGACGGGATCATCAGTGCAAAAGAGTACAACATTTATCAACACGATGAGCTTTAGCCCTTTCGACTTGTAGTACATTCAAAGCGTGCTATCGTTTCTTCTAGCCCGTGACTATTTTTTTTTTATTTTTATAACTTTTCATAGTCCACAAATGTGTTTAGGGTCTGACGACACTGAAGCTTTAAAACTCCGCAAAATCTGTATCGACGCAGATAGGGTATCATTTTGTACAACTGTAAACAATAGTTCGTTAGGACCGTAAGGATTGAGCTGCTTTCGTCCTTCGCCCCTCTGTAGTAAGAAACCAACTGAGGCATGCTTAATTATCCACACGTGTCAGAAACGTAAAACAAAATCCAGCAAAACACAGGAAGGAAGCCGAGAGGAGTCGAGTAGAGTATTCGGGTTTGCTCACTTTGGGCGAAAACCGTTTTTTTGGTCGTAAACTGAGGCGTAAGAATAGAGAATTTTCTGGTTGGAATTCGATTTGGTCGATAACACAGACATTCGAAAACCGAGGTTTGACTGTATGTGAATTTTCATTGTACATTCTGATTAGGCTTTTAAATGGGTCAGTTTGACCCGCAGCAGAACAGGAGGGTTTGTTTAATTGATAAAACGGTGCCAGAGATGGAAATGTCGGAATCAAGGTGATTTCAAAATCGGGGTTGGAGATTTGTGTACATTTTAAAGACGCTTTTGTGTCTGGAACTGTCTGGAACAAACAAATAAAATCTGACCGTTGGTGTTGACATCACGTCATGTCCCATGCGCTTCACATCTGTTACAACTGGACAAATCTGGCAAAATGGCCTTCCGCAAGTCACGATTCCCCAAAATAACACCCGCTTCATCGATGAAGAATCGTTGAAAAGCGTTTATGACATCCACATGAGTGAATCTGCTGAAGTTGTCAAAGTTTATGAGATCTTGATCCGGACTGACGGCACCTTGATGGCCGCCGCCTTCACCTGGGATGTTAGGTCCACGCCCAGTGGTGCCCTGAAACAAAACATCTCATTGACAAAATTCATAAAATAATGCAACCCACACGTACGCGCGTACTTTGGCTCGTAGCTGACGTCCGCGTCGGGAGGCAGAATTCCCTTCCCTTCCCTGAGTCGCTCAACTCCGTTCCTGATGGCATCAAGACGCGAAAAGGTCAAAAAAAAAAATTCAGTCCAAAGAAACGGTGGTGACGCACCACGCGATCATCACGCCATTGTCGGTGCAGAATTTGGCGGGAGGGCAGAGCAGGCGCAGGCCGGTTGCCTCGGCGATGATGCCCAGAGCTTTGCGGATATACTGATTGCTTGCCACGCCTCCCGACAGAACCTGTAACACATCGTTGAAAATGTTGTGGGTAAAATTGAAAATCGAGAAAAGGAAAAAAAGAAGCAGATTTATCTTCTTCGGGCCTTCGCTGTTCTTTTTTTTTTTAAATTTAGTTTTTTTTAATTTTCAAAAATATAAAACAGGTAACTTGACCCCAAACATAACTGTTGATGTATCCAATCGTCCACGTCCAATCATTTTGCCATTTTTCATGTCGGAGAGTGATATGCACTGGGGCGGCATGGCTCAGTGGTCGTTTCCCAACTACAGAAGTTGGTGGTTTGATCCCCAGCCATTGCGACCATGTCGAAGTGTCCTTGAGCAAGATACTGAACCCCCAGTTGCTTCTGATGCTGCGTCATCAATAGATGAATGAGGTCAAGTGTTTTGAGTACCTAAAGTAGAAAAGCGCTAAACAAGTGGCAGCCCATTTACTATTGACTCACCAATGTCGGCGCAAGCGAGGGCAGCAGTCCGTTGGCCTTACAGAAGAGGACGGCGCGATGCGTACGCTTGGCCAGATGACACGCGACCGTATGCTGCGTCGCCGCCGCTATGTCGTTCACGCAGGACAGCAGAGTTCCGCGTTCGATTCCTGTGGGCGGAGGGGAATTACTGAGCTGGTCCATCATGCGGCGATCAAATAGTTAGCTTTACCCAAGGTTGGGTTCATTATTTTGAGCCTGCAGATTGGGTTGAAGCTTGAATTGGGCAAAATGAAAGAGCTTTAACTTCAGTTGAAGTAAATTTAAGGTCACTTTCTTCTTAAATATTTGTGAGCAACACCGTTGACTTTTGACACAGGGAAATCCAGGTTAGAGTGACCAGCCCACTCATGGACTCTTGTGACCCTCAAAGGTGAAAGTTACTTCTTACAAAACATTGCAACATTTGCTAAAAATAAATAAATAAATAAATAAATAAAATATGTGGAGAGTTGGCTGATGGCGGACTAAGTTCCTCGTACCTTCCTCTGCTTCTTTTTTCTCTATAGTCGTGTTAACTTGATTTCGTAGGCCGGAAAAAGAGAAGCAGCAGTCGTACGTTTGTCCCATGGGCGTCCTGAAAGGAAACCTCAAGTGGTCGCCCTGCTGAGCCAGGAGCTCTATAGCCTGTCCTCCGCTCAGCGTGGAGCATCGTGGATGCTCGGTCAGCGACAGACGTCTTGCCACCTGTGGATGCACACAAAAACACCTGTCAAACACAGGAGATGGTGGGGTGGGGTGGGGCGGGGCAGTTTTGTGGCAGTGAATGACCGAAAAGCATCTCACCTTATCTAAAGTATCACCTGGAGCTTCATCCAAAGTGTGACCCAGCAGAAGAAAATCGTCCACGCCACGAGCCACAGCGAGCAGTGAGTGCCCGCCTGAGACCAGCAGCACCAGGAAGGGGAAGGGGACAGGCTGGAGTAAGCGGACAGTCAGGGCGTGGGCCTCCATGTGGTGGACAGGGATGAAGGGCGTGCTGTGGCGCCTGACGAAACTCCGGCTGAACTCCAGGCCCACGCCCAAGCTCAGGGCCAGGCCCGGCTTCACCGTGGTGGCCACGGCCGACAGCTGACGTGGGTCCACGCCGCTCCTCTCCAACGCCTCCTGGACTACACGCTCGATGTGCTCCTTGTGGAGCTGCTGGGCCACAGTGGGGACGATGCCACCCGTCCTACATTGGTAGAGTTTAACTCAGACAAGCAATTTTCTCAACTTTTCAGGGAGTGCTACAGTGTCAGATTTAAAAAGGGGGCGGAGGGAGTCCGAACGATTACTCTTTTGACAGGTGACCTTGGGCTCACCTGAGGTGCACCTCTTTCTGAGAGTGGAGGCACTCGCCCAGGATAGTGCCCGTCTCACTGATCACGGCCGCTGCGGTGTCGTCGCAGCTCGTCTCAATACCCAAAACCAGCCGAGAGGAATCGGAGACCGGGGAGCTTTTCTCCATCGCGACGTCGCCATACCGCCGCCGTTTAAATGGAAAAAGCAGTCTCTGGATGAGCTTGTTCGCTTTGGAAGCGAACATGCTAACGAGTATTTGCAGTCAGTTTAAACGGGCAAGTCATCTCACTTGAAATTTTAAATTAAGAGAGAAAAAGAGAGGTTGATACACTGATATCGGATAGTATTAAATACATTTATTATTCTTCCAAAGTCAATGAATACCAACTTCCGGTTAATTTCTTCTTCTACTACTACGGCTTCCTCTTCTTGGGACCTTGTTGCAATCTCGCCACCAAGTGGTAGAAAAGTGATTATAATATGTGTGCGTGTTTGAGTGTGTGTCGTGTTTTTGGATGAAAAAGCACAGAACTGTATACCATATACATGAAATTAACATGTTGGAAACACGTAACAGTATACTAATTTACAAAATAGTACAGACAATGCCAGGGTTTATACATACATTCAAATAAATTAAGGCAGAGTATTTTTCTTAAATATGTTTGATTAGGGTGTGTCACATGTAAATAATTCCGTAAAAATAGACGGAACATCTTAAACAAGGGAGAATTCCTAAATTAGACAAATAATAAATTGAAAAATACAGTAATGCACACCACAAACCTAAAATGCATCTTTCGCTTTTAACGCGAAAACGTTGAGAGAAGTTGTAGTGGAGGACGGATGGTTCCTGTTACGTTATTTCCGTTTAGGGAGGACGCTTTAGTCTGCTGCACTAAGTCGTCACCGCGAGAGACACATTTAATGGACTCCTTTTACATCCTAGGACCGAAGTATTGATGTCCTAAAGGTAAAGATGATTATTCGTTCATCCTCTTTTTGCAATGCAACGTTGTGATGACATATTTTGTGCAACGGTGTGGTGAAGTCTTGGGTTTGTTCTTCATGTTCACGCGTAGCAGCGTCCTCTCGTTCTCGAATTGAGTTTATATCCCACATTTTTCCATATAATTTTCCCTCAAGGAGACATGGAACACCCGCCATGTATTTCCGAGGAATTGCGGCAATTTGTCGTGCGTGGCGCTCCACCCACAGTCTATTACATCCCTGCATTCATATCTGACGAAGAGGAGGCCTACCTCCTGCAGCAGGTCTATCAGTCCCCTAAACCCAAGTGGACTCAGTTGTCCGGCAGGAGGCTGCAGAACTGGGGAGGCTTGCCGCATCCCAAAGGCATGCTGGAGGAGAGAATGCCCGGCTGGCTTCACACGTACTGCCAGAAAATTTCCTCCCATGGGGCGTTCGATGGCAAAACGGCCAACCACGTGCTGGTGAACGAGTACAAACCGGGAGAGGGGATTATGCCCCACGAGGACGGACCCCTGTACCACCCGACGGTCACCACTGTCACCCTGGGCTCACACGCCCTGCTTGACTTTTACATGCCCGTCGGCCGGTTGGAGGGCGACAATGATGACACGGTTGCGGCATTGGAGGAGGACCGGCATCTTTTCTCGTTGCTCTTGAGGCCACGCAGCTTGTTAGTGCTGCAGGACGACGCTTACAGGAACCTTCTCCACGGCATTGGAGCACGCACGCTGGACGCTCTGACAGGCAAGGTGTTGAACTTGCACGCCGCCGAGGCCAAGCCCGGCGAAACGCTCACTCGGGGAACCAGAGTGTCGCTGACCATTCGACACGTGCCCAAAGTCTTGAAGACCAAGCTTCTACTCTGGAGGAAATGAGTCGGGGAAGGGGGGGGGGGGGGACTGTTGACTAGCCCAGTGTTTCTCAACCTTTACGGATCCAAGGCACATATTTTACATTTCGGAAACACAGCACACCACCAAATAAATACAGTGGATTAGCTCTCACGACACAATGTGCTGCGGTTCGTGGTAAGGGAATCACTGGAGTAGTCCTCTTAGGTTTCGGATCAGATTGACCCTTAGTAAACATTAATAATCAAAGAAAATGTTTTCGATAAAACTTCTTTTTCTACCCTTTTTTTTTCCTCATCTTTTTAAATTATTTTTGAAAATTATATATATTTTTTGGTGACTAAACATGAACACATTTGAATAAATAAATGGGACCGAATGCAAATGTCAGTGTGAACATGTCTTTTTGTGTGAATGACAGACAAGCTACATTTTCATTTTGAACAGAACGTTGAATTAACGCTGTAAGTGGGAAATTTAACGAGCTCGTCAATCTTTTTTGAGCTGCCTATCTGCAAATGTGTCTGTGAGCGGGTTTCGAATGTTGAAAAATTGTGAACGACGCAAATATGCATACTGTCCGCACACAGTTTTCCAACCCATGATGTGGATACTAGGCTGGGTGAAGATCCTCCATTTTTAGGCAACTTATTCTTTGAGATGTCATTGTACCCTGCACAGATACAAGACACCCTGTGCTCGATTTAGCAAAGCAACCCCGGAAGGTAAGCGCATCTTCTCTATTATTTGTAGCAGGTCTTGTGTACATATGCCCAGGCAAAATTGTTAACATTGAAAATTTGTTTGTATCATGTTGCAAAATTGTTGTCTTGAATTTCTGTGGAGTACAAGCAAAGCTTAAGACGAATAACGTCATTCTAGAGCGAAAAATGCTGGCTGACGTCAGAGAGCTTGGTCTCTGTTATGTTCTGGGGTTGCTCTGCTACATCTGAATGAATTACACGTACCTACCGTGGAACAGCGAAAGCTTGGTTATATTCTGGGGCTGCTTTGCTGATATGTCATGACCCTGAAAATGTCAAATAGAATTTTTATATCAATGAATTGAGAATAGAATCGAGACGATCCAACTGTCGTGTGCGGGACACTAACTTTGCTGTGCATCCCATCCGACAGGAGAATTTTTTTTTTTTTTTTTTTAATGGAACCAGCAAGCAAGCGGCGGAAAGGCGCGGCATGTGACCCCGACTCCTGGACGCCGTACCCAGTCCTTTCGGATGAGCAGATGCATGCCGTAGAGCTGGTTGACGTCTTTGCCGCCCCTGTCCTCGACAAGCGAGCAACATCCCGACTGATCGGAGAGCTCAACAACCGCTACCCCTTGACAGGCCTGCAGCACGTCAAGAGGGTTCGTTCCACCAAGGCAGAGGAGGGCCGCCCTCACTCCCTGGAGATCCTCCTGTGTCCCGTCAGTAAAGTTCCAAACTCGGACTTGGGCTCGTTGAGTATTGGATGTGATGGGTTGGGCAAACCCTTTGTTGTCAAAATACCCGTGCGCCCCGCTTTAACCAGACCCCAATTTGAGCTGGCAAGCAAGCACTGGCCCACCTCCTTCCACGAAGACAAGCAGGTGACCGACGCCCTCCGAGGAGAGTCCTTCAGCCCGGCTCAGAAAGCCCAGATGCACACATACATGTCGGTGGCTTTGTCTGCCGCCCAAGAAGGGAAGGCCTTGAGGTTGGAGGCCGTGGGGGCTGTAGTGGTGGACCCGATCTCTGAGAGAATCGTGGCAGTGGGCCACGATTGCCGAGGGCGACACCCACTATATCATGCTGTCATGGTGTGCATTGACTTGGTGGCCCAAGGGCAAGGCGGCGGCCACTACAGGTTGGACACGTACCCTGCTTGCCGCTCGATTCCGACATCCGTCTCTGAATTGGCGCAGAAGCCGTACATCTGCACTGGGTACGACCTGTACGTGACCAGAGAGCCGTGCGTCATGTGCGCCATGGCGCTGGTCCACTCGCGGATCGGTCGCGTGTTCTACGGCTCGACTTTTGCTGACGGAGCCCTGGGGACTAAGTATAAAATCCATACGCTGAGAAACCTGAACCATCACTTTGAGGTTTACAAGGGAGTCATGAGACGACAGTGCGACGAGCTCAACGGTGTGCCTCCTTGAAGAGTATCTCTTACTACTTTTATATTAAAATTTTAATAAATCTCTGTTTAAAACATTCATTGCAGATGTGTTATTCATGTGGAGGTTGAAAATACTGGTTCATCTTGTGATTTCAACATACGCGGAGGCGGCTCTGTTTTAGCAAAGCAGCCCCAAAGGACAACCAAACTTTCTGACACCGGATTGGTCTGGAGATTTCATTGTAACTTGTATGGAAATATTTCTGAGTCAATTTGAATTCGAATTTCTAACGCTGAACTTTATTCTAAATGCTGAAGGTGAAAATACCCCCCCCCCAACAAAAAAAAAAGAAAAGTGTGTTAAATGCCAGTACTTCTCCCCATCTCTGCTCAAAAGAATGCTTTACCTGCTGTGAAATGTGGGGGCTCGATGTTCTGTGGCTGCTTTGCTACATCTGGCACGGCTGCCTTGAAACTGTGCAGGGTAAAAGTAGTCCAACGAGATGATAAAAACAAGGTAGTATATCTTTTAAAGATGGGCCACACATAGAACAAGTGTTGGATCCCATGGAAAGGTAAAAACAAGTTAATAGGATCCAAGAAGTTTGACTTGCCTCAATCAAAATGATCAGGCATTTCCCTCACTTCCACAAGACCATTTTACACCACTAAAACATTTCACATTCACAAAAGAAATTCACAAAACACCTGCCTCGTGATTGACTTAAACTATTCATAGAATATAGTTATACACACACCCACACACATACATTTTAATTGTAAATAAGGGGAGGGTTTCATTCAATTGCTCAATGGGAAATCATTTGACAGCCTTTAGGAAATCAGTGTACCAATAACAGAGCCACGGGCTGCTCGGGAAGTAAACATTTTTTGTTTGTTGGGAACAAAAATACGTTTTGGCCATTGCTGTGGCTAAAACAAAGAAGCAACCATCTTAGCTGTTCGTGTCAGCATGTGAATTCACATCAGAGAATAAAGAAACAATCAAACAAACAAAACAATCAAAAGCCTCACTGACACCTGGGCCAGCCCGGGTCAGACCAGACTGAAAACGCATCACTAACCCTCCTGTTACATACAGCATTAGTGTTTGTGGGTCAATTTGACCCAAGGAATGTTTCATCATACAAGAATGCATATATGTTGATTACATAAATGTAAATTTGTTGTGAAACTAAAGTGATTTATCAGGAACAGAAAAAAAATTTAAAAATCCAGGTCAGTTTGACCCCAGGGATTTTAAATGATCAAGAAATGTGTGAGAAATGTGCATGTTGTTTCCACTTATTTAAAAATGTAACAATTTAAAACAGGTCAATTTGGCGTTAAAACACAATAGCCTCCTTTTGCATTTGTTCCCCTTGAACAGTGTGAAAATTCATCTGTGTCAATTTGACGCGGGGGAAGTTGAATTCATGACAAAGGTGTCTGGAACGCTCAATTTTAAATATCTCAATAACTCTACTGGCAAATATATGAAATGAAACATTCATTGTCAATGCTGATTAGTGGGTCACTTTGACCGAGCTCACATTTATCTATCCAGAAAAGTGTCAAAACCTCCTTGCCTCCAAATCTGAGTAAACATGACCTCATCATTAATTAGCTTAACTTGCAAATGTCTGATCAGTAATACCTGTTCACTGTTTTTTTTTCCATGTAAATTTTTCTGAAATTTCCAAGGCGGGTCAGGTTGACCCATATCATAACAGGAGGGTTCAACATTCACACAAGTTCCAAATGTACACGGCATCCAGTTTTGAAAAGGTATTTCTCTCTGATCTTTGCGCCACCTATTGTATATCGCACAACAGAAAACAATACGAGTGGAACGTGGTGAGAGGGCGTCAAGAAGGACTCAGTACTTGTTAATCCCAAAGACCCTCACGCCGTGCAGTTGCGGGAGCTTGGGGATGAGCACGCTGAGTAGCGAGGCCGTGTTTATCAAGAAGTGTGTTGCGTCGTATTTGGTGTAGAAACTCGCCAAGAAATAACTGTGGAGCAAAACAACCCCCACCCACCCAAAAAAAAAAACAGTAAGCAAGCTGTGCATGTGTGAAGTATGATGACTTGCCATCAGTGTTGGGAATCAAGGCATTTGAGTCGCCGTCAATTCAAATCATTGCCAATATTCGATTCTCAACATTGACTCAATGCTCACACACATTCGCTTACAGGATGATGGGGGAAATGGTGAAGAACTTTCTGGAGGATGTGAACTGAACGCCGTAATCGAGCTGTTCCCAATGCGTGAGGAGTCTGGCCTTGCCTTGATCAGGGGTCTCAAAAGGCGTCCCTTTCACCGCGTGCATGAACACGTACATCCCCTGCGGGAACAACAAGACCACGGACACAGTTGGGGAACCGCTGCAGTTACCATTAGGGCAAAATGGAGATCGACCGTCATGTATGGCACTGTACTGGAAAAAAAAACACAACACGGTAATACAGCGAGCTGTGTTCTACTCACCAAGTTGTGGATGACGTTTGTGAGGGTCCAAACCAGCGGCACGCTGAAGAACGGAATGCTCAGAAGCACAACGTGAAGGATTCCCACGCCGAGCGCGTAGGTCAGCCAGATGCCGCGACTGTTCATGACCCGCGTGTTGGGATTCACCTCGCTATGTGCCACACCCACATTCATTCTGGTCTGGAAGATACAAATAAAAATAGCGTTCGACTTAAAGGCAGAGTCAACCCCAGAATTTTCTTTACAATATGTTCTGTCCACCTCCGCTAGTCAAGACACGGCATTCTGATTAAGATTGCATTTGTGCAACATGAGTTAAGCAGAAAAAGTGACCCGCGTTGAGCCATCTGAGAAGGTGGGCGTTTTGTCACTTTCTGTTGACTGAAAATGACATCACACTCTCTCAGGGCTCAGGTAACGATTAATCACGGCTCATGTGCTCAAGTCATATTCTACAAACAGAATATTAATCAGGATGTCGTGTTGAGACCCTTGGCGGCACAGAACATATTATGGCCAAGAAAATTTTGGGGTTGACAGCCCCATCAAATCTCGTGTTGATCGGTGAAACTGGAATGAGGGACTGTTTTTTTTTTTCTAACTTTTCAATTCCTGAAGTAATTTGACTACAGTGATTCCAAACACAGGACACCAGGGACCCTACTTGGATTTCAAGACACAAATGGTACTAAGAATTGCCAGACTGTACCTTTGCCCCCTAGACCTAAATGTGACACCAAGAAAATATATTAGCCAATCTTGGTGAACTTTGTTCCCTGGCCCGCTTTCAGCTTCCAGCATGGATGAATGCTTGCACTGTTTCCAACACCACAAAGTAGAAGAGTGATCTTCCCCTTGGACGTTAATAATGTGGAATTTGAGGTTGTTGTTTTTGGTGAGGTTGTTGTTTATTTTGCATTCCAAAAATATTCCATTTGACCCACAATCTAAAAAAATTAAAATAAAGGATGAATGCTTGAAGTATTTAGAGCACCATAAAATACAAGTAAGCGGCCCGGTGGTCGACTGGTTAGCACGTCAGCCTCATAGTGCAGAGGTGCAGGGTTCGATTCCGGCTCCAGGCTTCCTATATGGAGTTTGCTTGTTTTCCCGTGCCTATGTGGGTTTTCTCCCACATTCCAAAAACATGTCTGGCAGGTTAATGGAACACTCTAAATTGTCCCTCGGTGTGGGTGTGAGTGTGAGCGCGGATGGTTGTTTGTCTCTGTGTCCCCCGCCTACTGCCCGAAGACAGCTGGGATAGGCTCCAGCACGCCTCGCGATCCTTGTGAGGATAAGCGGATCAGAACATGGATGTTGGATGGATAAAATACAAGTGTGATCTGCTTTTTATAGCTTTGTTTGTTTCTTTGGTTCAGCAAAAAATGTTATTAGGTCAATGTGATTCGCTGCATGTCATAAGAAAAGAAGAAAAAATAAATAAAATAAGGCCTGCTGAAGAAGTTTAAAACGCATTTTCTAAATGTTTAAACTTGAAAAAGGGTCAATTTGACCCACAATGTAAAAGCTGGGTTACACTGAGGGTGAACCCTCGCACGTTATTTCGGCTTATATTGAGACAATATAAAATGTATTTTTTATTTATTTATTTTAAATAACCACTGTCAATCGAAGGGCTAATCACTTTCACACTTTCAGTCTTCAATGAACCTAACATGCAAAAATAAACCGAGGACCTCTCAAATGTACAAACCACTTGTCAAACTTTCCGCTGTTTTTAAATCTATTTTAAAAATATAATGCATTCTTTTTGAAATAATCTGTTTTTATAATGCAAAAATGAATTTTAAAAATACTTTAAGCAACAACAACAAAAAATAAGTGTACGCACATATTCTTGTCCACAAATAGACTCCAACCCAACTCGTCGGGGCAACAGATGTTCGATAAGATCGGTGCGGCTGATGGGCACCACCGTGTCGTTTCTAACTGACAAAACCGGAAAAACAACTGAAATCTAAGACAAATACAGTTACTTTTCAATGTTACTGATTGGAAATCTAAGTCTCGTACAGTGTGTTTCACATCTAGCAGTGGAGTTTTGGCGCAGAATATGCTCGAAAATTATATACAAATTCGATTATGGAGAAGGTGGTCGACAAACCCCCCCGGAGACCTACAGGTTACAGCAGCGAGTCTTGGAAGTGCGTGGAGAGCCGATCTGCTGCGGAGAGAAAGAGAAAACAACCTTGTTGTTGATGATGTGCTCCACTTAGCCGACGGCGACGGGCGCAGTGAGACAAAGCGGAAGTAGGCGTAGTTGACTGGGTCACATCACCATTATCTGTCAGGTAGTTTTGAAAGGTTACATCGAGGACAGTAGTGTGCGATTGGTTTTAATTCACGTAAACACTATTGATTTTCAAAAAATAATTGAAACGTGTTTTGGATCATATTCAGTATTAACGTCGAAGAAATAGTTACGGTCGTGTGCCTGGCAGATTAAAGTCAGGGCAAAAACATTGGCTCAAGTTCCTACCTCTCACTTCCAGCCAATCAGATTTTAGTAGGCCGGGCGGGAAATAGTTGCCTTCGGTGTTTACGACACGGTCGCAGGACGAGGCAAGTTCACACGTCGAATACAGTTTATTATTATTGTAATTGAGATATAGCATTCACTTTTGCTATGAACGTGTAAATCTCTCCGTGTGTTTATTCATTAATTCATTAGTCGCTTGTAAACAGACTCGCGAACTAGCGTTACCAGTCGAGATCGTCGAAGGGGCGTCAGAAAGTGACGTCACTTTCTGACCCTATGAGTCCTTCCTCTCACCGCAATTCGGTAGCATTTCCACGTCCTTCGTTTGTTTTTCAGCTCCGTCATGAAGCAGCTGCCCGCAGACACCGTGCGGCTGTTGTCCAGCTCACAGGTCATCACTTCGATGACTAATGTTGTGAAAGAGCTACTTGAAAATGCACTCGATGCTGGGGCTTCCACCATTGACGTCAAACTGGTACTGCTGACATAATTTTCGCTCCTATTTCATCTATGGGCTCGAAAGACCCCCATCCATGTGTGAAATTACATAACCAAGGCAATCGTCTGTTTCCCCAAACAATGTCTGCGAACGTCATCTTGTAAATTGTGTGTCAAGTTAGTCAACATTAGTAGGGTTCGTATGTTAGTTATTGATTGTTAAAAGTCAGTCGGCTTGGGGGGGAGGTCAGTAAGGCTGGGCCTTTGAATTAATAAGGGCAGTGGTTCAAATTATCCACATGCTAAGTGCCAAGTGTATGAAGTGCTGCCTCCATTAAGTGAAAATGCTTTTATTGTTTAGCGCAAGTAGAAGCAACTTGCCTCCTTGCGAACTCCTCTTCTCCATCCCTGGTTGTCCTGGTAACAAAAGCCATAACAAAACTCTTCTCTTTCATTTACTACTGCAGGAGAACTATGGCCTGGATCGGATCGAGGTCCGGGACAACGGCTGCGGAATTAAGGCCTCCGCCGCTCCCGTCATGGCCATCCGCCATTTCACCTCCAAGATCTACAGCCACGAGGACCTGGAGCTCCTCCAGACGTACGGCTTCAGGGGCGAAGCACTCAGCTCTGTTTGCGCCGTGGCGGAGGTCAGTCCCAGCTGTCACACGCCACTTAGTCACTGGCTTTTAATTTACATACTGTTGGTTGTGATAAAGGCTGTCGCTATTGAATGTTTTAAAAATCTATCGATTAATGAAATAACGTGATGACATTTTTTGTGTATTATAAAACTATGTTTTTCTTGATGACTGTTTATCAACCGATTGTTGTCATAAATTTTGTATTGTTTAGTGATTAAAAAAACAAAACAACAATTAAGCAATGTCACATGAGCGGGACTGATGTTATGCTCAACAACCTTTTTGAAATTCATTCAGTGACTGGTTTGGTCATTATTTTCCAAAGTAAACGCAGGCGCTTGCTTCATGTCTTATTTTGATTAAACAAAAGATAACAGTCTGCTTTCATGAAGGACCCAAAGCAAAAGAAAACCCCCAATGCTCGTCTGTGTGAATATCAGTGTGAATTGCTTGTTTATACAGTATGTGTGCTATTTTATTATTTTTCTCCAGGTGGCCATCACCACCAAGACCGAGGACGATGACATCAGCACCCAGTACACGCTTAACGCCCAAGGGAGCATCGTATCTCAGAAGCCGACTCACTTAAGCCAAGGCAAGGAAGGCCTCGTTAATGTTTGTTGTTAGCAGCAGAATCAAAGAATTGCATTTTTACCACATCAAGTAACATTTTTTTCCCCAAGTATGTGAGTTCCATCTTCATAGCTCCTTTCGCTAGGATAATGAATACATATTGCTGTTCATGCAATGCAAAAACCCAAACCGACAAAGCCGTATCAGCGACCGAAGGGCTTCTGGGTTTTTCTCGCATTTTAAAACCGTTCCTTTGTGTCTTAATGACTCAATTAGCCCTGTTTGAAAGCATTTAAAAGCTCATTGTTTTCAGTGACGCGTCTCCTATTTTTAATGACAAATGTGGTTGTCATGTCTTACAGGTACAACGGTTAGCGTACTGAAACTTTTCAAGAATCTTCCCGTGAGACGGCAATACTACTCGTCAGCTAAGAGATGCAAAGACGAGGTGAAAAAAATCCAGGACCTGTTGGTGGCCTACGCCATTATAAAACCTCAAGTGAGACTCACACTCACTCACAATAAGGTAAGCCTTCCTCTTTTAGGACCCCTTTAACACAGTGTAAAAAGAAAGGTTGGCATACCACTGTCATCCCTATGTTCGCTATATTATTTATTTTTGAAGGTAAAGTTCAATTTAAATCTGCTGTTTTGAACTATAAAAGTTTAGCACAAAGAGCTATACATTTTTGCTTCATATGTATTCCGTAGTCACAAAAATGCCAGAATGGGCGTTTTTGGTGTACCAAAGAACCAAATGGCACAAGGCAAAACAGCAATTACACGTGTTGTTAGTGTGCACAGCCACAAGGTGTCCTCAGCAGCTTTCTCAGGGTTTCCATTGCGTGCACTGAAAATAGGATTGGCAATTTGCAATTATGTCACAAAATACTCACAGTATCAACTGCATATTTTCCTTCTTCTTTACCCATGTGAGGGAAATCTATCTTGCAAGTGCCCCTCATTTTATTGAGGAATCGGATGATTTGAAGACGTATCAATCAAACAGACAACATTTTGGAGCCTTTGTTAAGGTGTGAATAAAATTGACCCCATTTACAAGTTTTATGTCGCTCTTCAGTATGAAGTGTTTGGTGAAGTGCAGCATCAGCTTCCAATGCAAATGTTTCACACGATGTATGAGCGAGTTGAGTTCATCATGAGATATAAAGAGTGTTTTGGTTTTTTTCCCCTTCATTTCTGACACTTTTGGATAATGCCCCAGGGTCTTTCTGACCCGGAAACATTACAGCTGTCTTATCACCAGTTGATGTACACAAGAGTAGTTTTGCTTTTGCGCTAACCTATTAAAAATAAAAAGCTGTCATTTGGGCCCATCTTTCGTCTTTCTACAAGATGAGCTCAATCGGCCGTGCAAGTATTGAGCAAGTGGACGTCTCTCGTAGCCTTTCTCACTGCCGCTAATCACAGCTGTCAGGTGCTCCGAACACAAATATGAGTGACTGTGAACTCGGATTTAGCTGATTATGATGCTTGAGTAAGTTGCTGAAGTCAGCAGCAGTTTGTGTTTCAGGCCGCCGCGTGCGTATGCCTGCGTGCAGGCTATGTGGGTCAGCCAGAGGGCACGACGCCACTGTATATGGCGTTCCTAGAAATCCGTTTCAAGGTTGTTAACGGTGAGTAATGAACGCCCCCATTTTGTACATTCAGCTCTCGCTTGCCCCTATCCTTTACAACGAGCTCTGCGAGTCGAGCCCGCGTGTCGTGTTTCGCAGCTTCTTTACGAGCTGTTTACAGCAGCGATCCCTTTTCGTGCGCTAACTGTACGTCACATAACTTGATGCGTGCCGATCACGGAGCGAGAGGAGTTCGAAACGCAATATAACTCAGAGTCATCTAAAATAATAATAAACATCAAATCATTGATCATGAAATTTGATGTCAAAGATCGAGTGCTCAGTTTGCTTTTTATTAAGTTTCAGTGTTGTGTCATTTCTGGCTTGGGTTGTGCTTATTACCTTATGACAAAGACTTAAATGCAATAAGAAGTATTATTTAATCATAAAAATATAATTTGGAGGTGGGGGGTCAGTTTGACCCAATGCATGTATAATCATCCAAACGTTTCAAAAAATGAATGCTGTAAAACTTGCTACAAAATGGTCAGTTTGATTAAGAGAGTTTATGTTGCGCATCAAATTGAATGGCATTCATCTTAAATAATAGATGTAATCTGGGTCATTGTGTAATTGTCCAAAAGTGTAAGGATATGGAAAAAAAAAATCACAGTAAACATTGAATATTTCATGTCAGTTCAACCGGTTAATATGTCAAATGAACTATTTTCATTATTACCGTTGATTTCAGTTCTCTACACCCAAAAAAAAAAAAAACCCCAACAAAATTTTGAACTAACTGCCACGTAACAGGAGGCTTCAAGCGAATGACTTTTATGATAATGATGACTCGCATTGTTGCCAGGTAAGATTTGTGGTTTGAGTTACCGTCTTGACATGACCGTGAACGTTAACGGTGTATGTAACATGGCTGTCGCGTTATTGCAGGTGGTGGTCTGGCAGAAGGCCAAGGCGGCCGACCACAGGAGCGCCCTCCTTGCCACCTTGGGCTCCACGACGCTTGCCAACCTGCTCCCATGCCACCACTGTCAAGAGCAAGCAGAGGTTTGTTCCTCAACGGCAAGCGGTCTCTTTCATCAAGGCTATTAATGCTCCGAAATGACATTGTCACGGCCACTGAAACAGTGCCAACCTGACTAGAATGGCAGGTGTAAATTTGAGCGCGACGGGTTGTTTGCCTATATGTTTCCCTGCAAATTGGCTGGGCGACCAATCAAGGGTGTGTACCGCCTCTCGCCCAAACACAGCTGGCAATAGACTCCAGTTACCCAGTTAAAGCCGCGTTCTATAGAAGATGGACGGGTGTCTCCTTTTAAAAGAATCTACATTGTACGCGACGGTGAGCTAATAGCCGAGAAGCACTGGTCTCTAGCCAGAAAATGTGTTCACTTGGTCACCGGCCAACTTTTCTCTTGCAGTTCTTTCCTGATGAAGAGTGAGCATTTTTTTTTTTTTTTTTTTAAAGCTAAGCTTTGTTGTGCTGACGGTAATTGAATTATGGTTTGAGCGGTCACTTTTCTGCTCGGTCACGGTAGGTGCCATGCGGTTTGGTAGCTCACAACTAATCCACTGTGACGGATGTAGAGCAGCACCTTTTCATCTTGTTTCCCTCATTTTTCTCGTTTGCTTGTTGTTGATTTGTCGCCGCAGCCGGTTACGAGATCGACCTTTCGTCTTGTCCTACGAGCCCGACTCCCCGAAGCAATGGAAGTGCTTTCTCTCCCATTTGTGATCGACGGGAGCCGAGTTGACACCTCGGGGGGAGAATTGGAACCAAACGCGAGAGCTGCATTTCTGCGCGTTTACTTCTACTTTTCAGCCCTTTGAGGGCAAGGAGTCGCCATTTGCGTTGCCATAAAGTGACCGTAATGAGCACAAACGGGGAGGAACACATGTGGCCCGAAAGGAAAGAGCGGCTCGTTTATTGACGTCTTTTAGTGAGCTTTGCTAATAATGAGCCCAAAGCCATGTGGAAGTGAGCGGAAAAAAAAAAAAAAGCATGGCGCTTCGCCACCTGGAATCGATACGTTAATAGCGATCGTAATGTCTTACAAGCTTACTTCCGTGATGGACTTTTTAGTAGGATTGTTTGTCCGCTGATCAGTTTTAGCTGTTGAGAACAACTGCAGGCAAAATGATCAAGCCTCCGTCAGTGTATCCATTTTGTCAAGTGAAAATTTTTCTAGCATAATAAAAATTCAAGTTGTTTTTTTTTTTTTGGGGTGGGGATGTTGCAAGAGGTGTTGGTTGTGTTTAATTTTCAGTGGGGTTCGAATTCGCGGTCTTGTCTTTTTGAGGAGGTCTTGGCCGTTTAAAATTTGATCAGTTGTACAACACAAGGCTTAAACATAACCAAGCCGCGTAAAGTCCTTCATAGCAACCTTGACTTGCTTTGGTCGTGTTGTAAATTCCATCTTTTTTTTCAGATTTTTCTCGAGGGTTTTTTCCCTAAGTCAGGCGCCGATGTCTCTTCAACCAGCACTTCTGTTCCAGACAAAACATTCATATTTGTCAACAATCGGCCCATCCACCATAAGGACATCATGAAGGTGTGCTTCCTTCCGCTTGCAACACGCTATGCTCGGAGTGCTCGTCGTTTGAAAATGTTCCGTTTCCGTTTCTGACCCGCCGTCAGTTACTTCGTCAACACTATGCCGCGCAGTATGCGGACGAGTCGGCGCAGAACCGCTACCCCATCCTCATGCTTCAAATCACCGTTTCACCCTCTGCGGTGGATGTCAATCTGACCCCTGATAAGACGCAGGTTCTCCTCCACAACAAGGTATTTATGGCAGCTCGAACGCAGACAAATCCGAATGTCCTGATCGCTCTCAGTTCTCTCTTTGCTTTTAGGAAGCCTTGTTTACTGCACTGGAAGCTCTGCTGGTCTCTCTCTACGGGTATCGGCCCGCTCACGACTCCACAACGGAACGGCTCGGCCCCGATGCCTCATCTTCACCATCCTGGAATACCGACGCTGAAAAAGCGGAGGATGAGATCAGCGCAATAAAGGATGTTGCGGGATTTCACACCCTCAAAGAACAGTCAGACGGCGCAGTGCGCGACAGTCCGCCACCAAGCAGACAGACCTCGAAAAGCAGCTCTTCGTCCTCGGCGGCAGAAGACTGGATTGTCGATCAGATGCCCGCTGCCTCAGAGTCGAACTTCTCTCTCGGTGATGATGAAAGTGTAGGCTTGCCAAGCGAACTGCCCGCAAAATTCAAAGACCAAGAAGCACACATATCCGCCGAGGACTGGAGCAAAGGCACTGCCCTAACGGACCCGGTGTCAGGACAGCCCCTGCAGCCCGTCACGATCCATCAAGGCTCCGCGCCGGGTCGTTCCGTTGCCGATGAGATCGAGACAAACAAAAGGACAGTCAACGTTATCACGGAAAAGCGTACGGCTCTGACCGCCTTTGATCTGATCAGCAACCGGACGATGAGAGCGCCACTATCGCCGGTCGCTTTATTCGAGAAGGAAGCCCGCGTCCAGGTTCTCAGGGAGAAACCGACCGCCAGCCTACAGGAGATCAGCAAAGCCGTTCATGACAGGTGGAAAAATCTCAGTGAGGAAGACCGCAAGAAGTAAGTTTTAGTCTGTTATCACCTTTGATGTTGTTATTGTTGTTGTTTTTTTTTTTTCTTGATACAGTAAGTGCCAGATTCAGAGTGAGTGAGGAGGTTGTTTTTAGTATGCCGCCACCGTATCACTTGAAAGACAAATGTGCTGTTTCCCGGTTCTCGCCGTTGTTTTCGTTCATCGGAAATCACATCCACACTTACTTCACCAGCACTCAGGGGAGTGACACAAAGTTGGCTAGTCAGGAACAGATTTGGCAGCGAACAGATGGAGGTAATGAGCGTTAGCGTTTGACCCGTATCGGCCTCCCCTGCGAGGCAAAGGATTTACGTTCATGAAGCTAAGACAGGGATGGAGTCATTTAGTGGGGCAATCAGCAAAACAGAGCTGCTCACAAAATGCGTTCTGATGGCTCTCGTTGACTCGTGTGAATTGTGTAACTCATGTGAATTGTGTGCTATTTTTCAGATTTGATATTTTGGCGGTGCTACGCACAAAAGTAAAAGGCGGGACGTATAAAAACAAAGACAGACAGAACAATAACAAACACAAAAACAGAGAACACTAAAGCCACGCTGAGTAGAAAGCCAAAGAATAACTCCTCCGGTCTCTCCGTGTCAACACTCTCAGCCTGTAGCCTCGTACCGTTGATGAGTCGTTCTGTGTCAGGTTGGTGTCATGATGTCAACGTGCGATCAGCATGATGCTCATGAAATGCCAGTTTGACTTGAACTTGGAGAAAATGTATGCGCGTACATGAAAACAGTTGTACGAGGGCATCCCAAGGTCAAATGAAGTCGTGTTCTCGTGCACTTTAGGTTGGTCACTTTTTGTGAGCAGTGGATGTTTTTCATCAGCGTTACGTGCACTCAACAGGTACGAGGAGAAGGCCAAAAAGCAGCTGGAGCACCACGACCGCACTTGCGCCGCCAAACTGGCTACCGCCGGTGGCGCGAAAGACCGGCGCACCTTCTCCGCTCCGGGCCAGAAGCGCAAGGCCCCGTTCTCCAACCAGCAGCTGCTGGACGAGCTCTTCTCGGCGCCACAGCCGCAGAAGAAGCCCCGGACCCCGAGTCCCAAGCCCTCGCGGCCCCTCCCCTGTTGCATGTCGAGCCTTCGCGCACGACTCCAGTGCCTCTCGTCGTCCCGGAGCACGGCGGCACCGCGGGGCCTCCGTCTTATAAACCGGCTGGCCTCTCAGAGCATCTGGGTCATTTTATGCGGTCAGAGGCTCATGTTGTTCAACCCCTTTCGGGTGCAGGAGAGCCTGCTGCTCCAGAGACTCCTGCGGAATCAAATACTTCCAGCCGTCACTCTGCAGAACGCGATACATGTCACGGAAGGGTAATGGGACACTGGCTTCTCGCTTGCAAACAGCCCATGCTGGCCGCTTATCAACGATGCTTTCAGTGCTGAATTAGAAAAATAATATTTGTGTTCCAGCTACAGACGTGGCGGTGGCCGATGCATGGCCACATGCGGCCCGTTCGGTTCTTCAATTTTTTTGAATTGAATTAATAATAGGCTATGTATTGCGTTCGCATTTTTTTTTCTTGCCTCATTCCTGAAGTGACTTAGCCCATTTGTTGATTTTTACAGATAAATGTACAACAAAAGTTTGCCCCCCGTTGGTGTAGCGACTTCAATTTCATTTTAGTAGTACAATTCCCAAAGTGAAACTTGCACAAAGAAAAACGTTTTTGATGCCACATGATTGAGCCGCACGTGTACAGACGCCGCTGAATTTCCTCCATTGTCTCTTGTGCAGAAGCTTAGGGGGAAGCGACGCCATGGAGTCTTTGTGCAACATGGAAAAACAGAGGCCGGATGTGAACGGCAGGATGTTCATCTCTGACCCGAGAGTCGTGGCCAACGGATTTCAAGTCAGACTCACGCCAGGTAAACCAAATCGCTAACATGGCAACACCGACTGTGTTTCCCAACCAGGGAGGGGGGTAGGCCAGCACATTACAGGGGGTGTGTGGAAACATTTCAGAATGTATTTCCCCGATCGATAACCACCCGTGGCACGGCCGCGTCAAAATCGCAACAGCCGCCTCTCACTGTCTCATTAAAGCTCGGATGAAAAGTCAAAACTGCTCCAGTGGGTCTTAATTTGATGTTGAATTTCAGCAAAGAAGATGACCGTGCCCCCGAATTAAGTGTTCGAATTCAACTCAAATGATTTTGATTGAATAATCATTTGTGTTACTTTTGAAGACTCATTAACCCGTATGAGTTGAGGGGGTACTTGCGGTCTGACAACAAAGTTTACACACGCCAAATAAGCTTTTGAACTTGCCCCTTTCTCCTCGTGGCCATGACAGTGCAAGCGATGATGCGCATTGAGTATGACATGTCACCATCAAGGTTCCGTGTTGAATGCATTCTAATAAAGTGACGTGATGGCAGCCGACAAAACAAACGGTGAGAACCCAATGACCGGGTGTAAATATTGACCATTCGCGTTTCGTAACCTAATAGCCGCTAACGGACTGTTTGGCACCGTTTCTTCTTCATTACCGGGATTATTTCTCAGCTTCCCGTGAATTTGGGCTTGTTTTTGTTGCCGAACAGCTTCGCCGCAGTCCAAGTTGGCGCCTTGCCCGATGCCGTGACCTTTTCAGCGGGCCCGCGGCCCAGCTTGCAGGTGATGGGAATGGTTGCCCTTTGAAAGAATTTGAGGAATTTTCATTGGTCACTGCCAGCCCCCAGTGGGTGCGTTGCCTCAGTCTGACACGGGGTGCGTGTAAGATCTTGGAAAGTCGCCGCTCTCTTCTTGGCCCGTGGCATCCGAGCCTTGTGTCGGAAATATACTTTTGCATGATTTGTGATATTTCCTCTTTCAATGACAGGCCCTATTTTTTTCCGACTTCCTTTCGGTCTTCGGGGGCTTCTATTAGTCATTAAACACTCCATTTGGCCCTCCGCGGTTTAACTTGGCCACCGGCCAAATGGTAAATCACAATATTTATTTATGATTATTTCCTGGAGATAGAATCTTCGTCTGCAAGTATATGAATCCTCGCTTTCTGCTTGTTTTGGCCAGGCGGCGCGTCGGCCCAGAGACATCTGGAAGTGACGGCGCTGGCCGACTGCGTACCTTTCCTCGGTGTCGAGGACCTCGGGGAAATCATGACAGCGGTTCTTCGCAGGAAGGCCAAAACTGTGCAGGAGTGTCGCCCGCTCAAAGTGTCCAACTTCCTCCAAGTGAGTGATAAAGTGGGGAAAAAATGCATCCAAAATCAAAGTGTAACGCGGCGGACTCGTTCCGGAGCCGAGATGAAAATCCGCAATATAGAGAGATCGTACGCGGTGGTGCCTCGACGTGAGTTTAATGCAAAACCATTCTTGTTTGTTTGTTTTTTTTAACAATTAAGAGTAGGCTAAAAATCACAAATTCTATGGCCTCTCTATATCCCCGATTGTCACCTAGGGCAGTGGTCCCCAACCTTTTTTGTTGTCACGGACGAGTTGAAACAAGTACATGCTGTTTGCGAACCGACAACCTTTTTTTTTCATTGCCAATAAATTGCCCGTTTTGAAGCAATGGTAGCGACAACAAAGATAGTCGATCAGCGAGCGGTGCGCACATTTCCACAAAGCTCGTCTGATGGCGTACCTCCACTCAACAAAAACAAACAAAATAATAACTCGGTTTGTCTCTGTGCGGCCCAGTACTGGTCCGCGGACCGATAGTTGGGGACCACTCGCCTCGGGTATTGCGGGTGGGTCTGGAGCGTAGGCATCCACTATAAGCAGAAGATCTCCCTGAAAGGCAAGTAGATACGGCCGGCCGGGCCAGTATATGTAAACGTTGACATCGCACGGGTGCACACGTTGCCTTCTTGTGCGAGTCATCGACCGCCGTCGTATGCGCAGAGCGAAGCCGTGCGACTCGCCCGTCAGATGCCGGCGCATCTAACCAGGGAGGATGCGGAGGACATCCTGAGACGGATGCAACAGCAACTTGGTGAGAGCGAGCGCACCTGTTTCCACGGAAGGCCTTTCCTCCAGCCGCTGTGCGACATCCCTCAGACGGAGCGCGAGGCCAAAGCTCTCGTTAAAACCTTTGGCACGATGAAAGGCCAACTCCAACAGAAGGATTTTGCTTTTGCGGCTGACCTAATCTGAACAGTAATACTTGGACACATCACCATGTCACACTTTTTATTTTATTTTTTATTTTAACCCTCTTCCGACAGTAGTTTCTCTGGAATCGCTTCTAAGGATGTGGCAAATTGGCAGTGGCATTGTTTGGTGAACCATCTCCTGTTGCATTTTGAAAGCAATGTGGAACATTGAGTGTTCCCTCCCCTGAAAAAAAAATCTGCCATTCATCAAGTAGACTCTTGCCAGTCGCGAATAGTGATGGACATGCCAAGCAGATATGAATGAATAATGGCTCTTGTGTGAGTACTTGAGCAGATGGATGCTCAAGTGTGATGTTACTTAAATACCAAAGAATATTGTTACATGCTGAATTTAATAAAGCTGCAGCACGTGAAGTAGCCAAAATGAGGGACTTGATGAAGTGCTCCTCTTCTTTCGCGTCCGTCAAATGCCGGGAAGCAACTGGATGGATGGAATCACGGAGATATCGACGCAGTCAAGACAATCTTCATTCTTATCCGTTGCTGGAAAAGTGCACGTTCTGGAGCAGCGCTCACCAACCTTTTTTGAAAGTGAGCGCTACTTCTTGGGGGCCGATTATCGGGAAGGGCTCCCAGTTTGATTCCATCCATCCATGATCCTATTATCACACTTCTGAAATCACACATTTGCTCCAATTACCTTTGGTAGCGTCAGAATGATATGTTAAAAATTAGGGATGTTTCAGTCCACTTCTTTTCAGACCAAAACCAGTGTGAGTATTTGCTCTTTGAGTCGCGATACCTTCTCGTACGAGAATTTCACTTCACCCAATGACAAAAAATGTGAACAAAGCCCTTTCCTCCTGGCGCAGCTGCTGATGATTCGATGATGTGTCAAACTGCCGCAGTATAGCTACTGCCAAATAGGACCCCCCCCCCCTTCGAAGTATCGGTGGCTTGTATCGGTAGCCTTCACGATCAGTGCTCCCCACTTTCTTTCTATAAATATCTGCCAGTTCTTTCCCAATTTATCCGTTGCAGTAGGCTTATTTGCATCAAATAAAAAGACAAGAACAGCAGCAACAACAAAGAAAAAAAAGGATTTAACCAAGCCTCCTGCACTGATTGTCACTGAGACGGGGCGCGCATGACTTGAAAATGCCCGTACAGAAATAATCTGCCCCAAGGGGAAAAAGTGCAATCCGATCGCTGATCTTACGAAAATATTATAGTTAGGCCGGCGAAAGGTCAAAGCTCACCACGTGTCTTGTTTTACGTGAGCGGAGCCCCCTTCCATATGGCTTCGGCATTGCTGCAAGCAACGGAAAGGGGCCGATTCGCTGCCGCGCCGGTGCCTTGCGCGAAACGCTTGTAAACGCGCGCCTGAGTTTCCCGTGTCAGCAAATGTATGCAGCAGCAACGGAATCCGCTCCGTACGCGCTCGCCTTATCACCCAAGGGCCATATTCGAGTAATTGGGGAGGATTAAAAGGTCAGCGGGAGCTGCCTTAGGCCAGCTGTCTTTTTACGCCACCTGTTGCATCCCTTTCCCTGCCACTGAAACCGATTCAGCAGATTAGCACAATGCGAGAATGCAAGTTTTTTTTTTTTTGTTTTTTGGGGGGGAGATAGGAAAAGTCCCGAAAGGTGTGCTGTATCTTGAAGATGTTCTCCCAATAGTTGCCAATGCGCCAAGCGACCTCGTGCTTCTTTGGGGAACGTTCAGTGCAACCGCAGATCGGCTTTCGCTAGGCCTTTTTTTTTTTTTTTTTTTTAACAGTCATCAAATCTAAAATTAAAGACGTGATCTATATTTAACCGCGTTTGCCGTCTATTGTGGGAGCAATGATGGAGCGGTGCCGTAAAAAGAGGTCCTCGCTTATTTTCGAGCACCTGTTTGTGTTTACAAATGTGACACTTTGCGACGTGTGAATCCGCTGCCGCGCATGACGGAACGGAAGTTAAACAATTCTTGATGTTGTTTCCTACCCTTAAAATGAGACTAAGTCAAGCTCCGGCGAAATGTTCCTCATGGGCCAGATTCACCGTTTCAACCATAAATGTACTACAAACAATGATCCCAAAGCACTTCGTTTTCAAAACAAAAGGTGGCTAACGCGCTCTGTAACTTCCACTGACAGCCTGAACCGGTTGCCAGCCAATCGCAGGGCACACAGAGTAAAACAAGCATCCACGCTCACACTCACACCGAGGGACAATTAAGAGTGTTCAATCAGCCTGCCATGCATGTTTTTGGAATGTGGGAGGAAACCGGAGTACCCGGAGAAAACCCACGCAGGCCCAGGGAGATGCATCCCTTCAATATAATCCTTGACACCAATTACTGCTGTCCGATTAGCCAGGGCTTTGACGCCATTTTGTGGCATTTTAGTGTGTCGCGGAAAGAACGCAGCTGAGGATCAGTTCCGAAGAACCCCCCAAAATTCAAATTTGTGAAGAGCAAATACGAAAAGGTGGGCTGTCGAAAAGAAATGTTGCTATTTCAGTGTGGCTTCGGAATCCTTTCAGCTGACTGAGGTCCCTTGCTCAGCTACTCTTTGCTCGTCTTTTACCCGGTTGCTGGGAGACCAGCGATGGGCGTATAGTTTTCTTTCCTGGAGGTGGTTATTCCGCCATAGTTTCCGCAACGTTCTCTCAGCCCGAGGTTCCAGTTCAGCGTGATGCTGTGGTCACGTGCCCATCATCAGAAATCATTTTGATCACATACAACTGTCAGGTCATAATGTCACTTTTGACAGATGTGGGGAAAAGTGATTCTTATTTTTTGTAATTATTATTATTATTATTATGATTATTATTATTTTTTTTTGCAAACGCCTGCATTGAGCTGGCTAAGGTGCGAGCATCAGCGACGTCTCTTGTAAATGCATTGTGCACAACCTATACCATGAATGCTATATGTGAGATTTGCAAATCCTTGCGGCCCATTTGACACAGAGCTGACACTCCGGCACATCCGCCTGCCTTAGGAGGCGAACGTGGCATGTCATCTCCAGACAGGAGCTTTCCATAATCTACCCTCCCTTGGCCTTACTTTCAGGAACATTTATTCTCCAACACTGTCACGTCTCTTCCGAAGCAGGTCGTGGCCTTGGACCCGGGCTGGCTCGGGGGGCAAGAGCTTTTTCGAAGGCTCCCCCTTTAACCCTTCCGTAGAAACCAACAACAGGCCAGTGATTAATATTGTAAACATTTCTGGAGTGGACACCAAATTTGTGTCCAAACTTCCAGTCATAAATCATCTGATGGCTTCCCCGAGGTGACTGTCAATGTTCATGTCGGAATAGTGATTCCTTCTCCCTAAGTGAAAAAGCAAACGGCGCGCAGACGGAAAGGATAAATCACTCCTTCAGGCGAAGACAGGCAGCGTTCACCAGCTGGCCATCTGGCCGTTATCACGTCCTGGGTTGATTTTATGACTTTTCATTGCCTTCCGCGGACCCAGCAGGGATTGAAACAAACAAGCCCGGCCTCGGCTTGTTGACGTGATTACAATATGCGTCGTCAATACGCCGCCCCCGCTCGACAACGTCGATTTCAGCAAGAATGTTCCAATGCAAAGTTCCCGTGAGGAAGAATTGCCTTAAGTGGAACGACATGCGCATTTGAGGGCAACTCCTTTGAACTGCTGCTTAGCATGGCAGAGGAGAGATTTGAGGTTTGCGGACTTTGCAGATTCTCTGTTTCCACGCCTTGGTGAAATTTCTACTCCCACGTTCCCGAAACATACCCGTGAGCTTCACGCAGACTCTCGATATGGGCCGCCGTTGGCTGGTGACCAGTTGAGGGTGTACCACGTCTCGTGGCCAAAGTCCACCGGGGTAGTTTCCAAGCTCACCCCTCGACCGTAGCGAGGATAAACGTGCGTACTTACGAAAGAGGCTCCAGTTTAGCTCGCTTGTCTTTTGATCAGTTTGATCAGCTCTTTCGAGACCCACAGCGTATTGTGTAATAATAGAAGCATCAATAAGAGTCGACCAGGCGTGGAGAGCGCCTAAATTGACACCCCCAAAAATGGAGAAAAGATTTTTAAGCAAATAAATCAACCAAATGGCTGCCTATATGGTCCACAGAAAATACTCAAGTAGAAAGTTTGGATTTTTGTATTGCCAACAACCAAATAACTCTTCAACATTCTTATACAAATGTATTGTTTAACATTCCTCAAGATGCCCCCCCCCCACCCCCCTCAAATTGAATCCCAGTTTCATCCGTTCCAGTTCTGCTAATGTTAACACAACAAGAATCGCGTCCAATAACCGGGTCTCCAGCTGTGTTGGAGCAGTCGCATAGCCCCGAACATCCTTCTTCCCTCTCCTCTCGCTCTCACTTCCTCACCTGTCAAGAGGTGGAATGTCACTGGCGGATGCAGTCCTCCAGAGTCCCGCCATCACAACAGATGTCACGACGCTCAGGCGAAGCCGCGAGGACGACCCGCGAGGAACAGACAGGCGGCAATAAACGGCATGGGGCGCTTCAACCTGGCTCTCGGCACGGATGCGCAATGTCAGACGGACAAAATTCTCATCAATTTGTTTTGGCACATTGGGCAGTACGAGCAGTTTGTTGCGATTGTGACAACATTGGTGTCGGGAAACCAACAATACTGACTGAAACTTTGCCTCAGCCTTTCTTCAGCAAACGTGTGCAGCAGTGGCGAGCAGACTTGCACTTGTTCCTTTATGATTGTGATTTTGTTGAGAAACCATTCATTACGTCCCGGAAGCCACCATATGCGTTCTTATCCACACGGCGCCACATTCTCCTGTGGAAATGTATTCAAGCGACTTCACCGAGTTGAATATGAAGAGCCAACCGTCGAAGCCTGGCTCAGCTCCATCCAATGTGGCGGCCATATTGGATGTGGCAATTTCCCGTCAAAGGCATGAGCCACTCGAAGCCACTCGCATACAGACCGGACGTTGGCTTTAACACCAGCCCCGTTTCAACGTGACTGCCTGGGCAGGCTTCTTCGCAACATTCTTCTCTGCGGGCTGTCAATTAAAAGACATGTATTTTCACATCACAGAGGCTTTCAACAAGGCAATGATTGGGGGATATCTGACACTCTACGGAGCCCTTAAGGAAAAAATTTTTGAAAATGCGCGTTTATGTACTTTCGGGTCGGTTTGGCTACTGCAGCCTTTAACGCGCAGCTGTTTGAGAGACGACAGTATGTTTCAGATGTTTTTCGCTTATTTATACTTGAGATCAATCACGGATTTTTTTTCTTTGTATTTCAAGCCAATTTCAAAGTCAAATTTGATTAAAGTCGCCCACAGGTGAAAACGCTCCACTTTTGTTGCTTTCGTTTACTGGAAGATGACCTGGAAGAACATAAACACACTTAAAAAAAGACTAAGCGAGGGTTTTTTTTTTTCCTTCCGTGTCACCTAAGGGTGTACTACTCTGCATCTGTTATGTGATCGTCGTTAATACTCCCTGTAAGGAGTGAAAAATACAGATATCCGCTACTCAAGCAAAGTACGGCGGAAGAACATAAACACACTTAAAAAAAGACTTAAGTGAGGGTTTTTTTTCCTTCCGTGTCACCTAAGGGCGTACTACTTTGCATCCGTGATGTGATCGTCGTTAATACTCCCTGTAAGGAGTCAAAAATACAGATATCCGCTACTCAAGCAAAGTACGGCGGCAAATCGAGCGCCATTGAGCCTTTACATTTATTTGTGGCACTTTAGCATCACTGGCAAACGGGAGGAGGCTAGAATTTTAAAAATGTATAAAAAGAGGGTTTTGTGGCCGGGCTGTGGTCCAGCTCTCAGCGGGGCAAGGAAGTGGCTCTCTAGGGGCGACGCTCAATTCGCCCTCTACTGGGCAGAAGTCAAGTCTCATTGAGGCCGTCAAGCCCGGCAGAGGTCACGCTGTCACTTCACATCCCCTCATTAGGCTGCCACACTTGCAACAAGAATCAAACAGCTGAGTCATGGAAATCAAAGTATATTTGCACCTTTGCCATCAGGTACGCTTGATAGAATGTGTGCGCGTGCGTGCGAGCGCGCTGTCATTTTACTCCCTGCTTACTCACACCACGTGTGTTATCAGTTTACAGCATGTGTTGAAGACATACAGATTCTCAGCTGCTGAGGCGAAGCTCTTAAAGTCCGTCAAGTCCCACGTCGCTTGTAAATCAACAACAACAAAAAAGAGAGCGATGAAAATCAATCGCTTATGCATATCGCGGTCGCTTGGACCATCCATGAGCTGGTGAAATGAGCACTTGAAAAAAATGCTGCCGAGATGAGCCCTCCTGTCGTGTTGCCAGCCAAATTACGTACGTGTTTAAATTCATTTTAAATGTATTTTTTTTCATAGATCTCTATGTGACACAAAGAGCTAAGATGGACACAACTGTTTAAACTTTATGTAAAAATATATATATTTTTTGTCTGACTTTCATCAAGATCATTATCCACCTTCTGCAGATCCTGCCGACGAGCTGATGATTTGAATCGGGTGTGTTGGAGCAGGGAAACATGAATCATCCAGGATATTGGCCCTCGACGACCGGAATTGCTCACCCCTGCTCTAGGGCAACAAGGCACTCTAAAGCAGCCACGCCAGTGGGCTATTCGAAGGGAAAGTGTGTTTGCTAAGTGCAAGTCTCCATTTGGGCAGGTAACTGCAGATGCAAACAAAGGCGCTCGAGTTTTTATATAGTGGGCAAGGGCGGGGGTGGAGGGGGGGGGGTAATCCCGCCTGAGCCTTACTGTGTCATTTTAGCCATGCCTCACCCCCCAAAAAATCTGGAAAACTCTGAATCACCTCCACAATTCAGGATTCCGCAGTTCACAGTCTCTGCACGCGTTTTCACCAATCATCTTCAAGCTTGTGTCATGTTTTTGGAAACAAACCTTTGAATTCACTTGAATTGATTCTTTGATGGTGCATCATTTTTGGTAGCTTAAAACAAAGACCAGCACTCAAGCTAAAAACTTTTATTTGGTAAAATAAGTACAGTATATAGAGTTGTTGCAGTACATCTGCTATCTTGTTAAATTGCAGTTTGATTCGTGAGGACCAAAAAGCGGTTAAGAAAAAAAAAAAAGACCCCAGTAACAACAAATTCATATGTATACAATACAAACATATCAAAATCAATTTTTACAACTTTCGTAGCCACCAAGTGTTTCCTATTGGCGGGCCATAGTGCAAACTGCATTGTACAGAGCATACGCGTACTCAACATATTCCCACAATCGACGTTTGCCTCGAACACTGCATTCTTTGAGCCTTCACCTCAAGTCCTTTTTGAATCCTGTCAATATGATTTGATGAGCATCCTGCACGGGGGGTGGGCCATGCACGCTGCCGTGGTTGTTGAGGAAAATGGAACCCGGAAGCTCTTGGGCTGACGAGGTCTCAGTCCATCCTCAAAAATGCTTTGAAGCCCGTTCAAGTCCATACATTGAGTTAATTGGAAAGTGAGGAGTGCTCGGTGCATTTCTTTCTTCTTTTTTTTTCCATATCCGTTCATGATGATGCATAGAGGGGATATTGAACATTTGAGCATTTCTGAGGAAGTCTGTTGAGATCGCTGATCACAATCTCGGACAGGTTTGATCATCAGTTTCCCGGATCGGTCTCGACTCGAATGAATCAGTAATGCCAGACAGTTCACCAGTTGGTCTTTTCGTGTGTGTTTTTTTTTTTTTCCCCTTAGGGACCCTATACCCTGATATTCGCCCAAAAAAACTTCCCTATTGAAACTCCCCACAGATGCCACAAAAGCTCTGTTATTTCTTCATCAAAACGACTTTCCTCCTTCAATGATCTTTAATATTCCAATAAAAAAACGTTGTTCTGGTAACGCTACAACTTTAAAAAAAATTGAGTTTGAAACGATTTAAATGTGTTTTGGGATCATACTTCACAGTATATTTATTGTTGAAACTATGAACATAGGCACTGACTATTGTGCTATGAGATTTTTCAGTTGCAAAATATCACTGGCGGCAGGGCCAAAAAATGTCAAAATTTGGTCAATTTCATCATTTTTCGCAAATCGAAACTATTGGTCAGTCCACTTGCGAGTTGAAAGTCATTGAAACGGACCTGCTCGCTTTGACGATGCAATAGTATGGTTGAACTAAGATTGTGAGGGTGTGCGTTTTTTTTTTCCTTTTGTTTTGGGGGGGGGGGGGGGGGGCGGGGTGTCCTGAAAAGTGATGATTTTGAAGGTACAAGAATTCTACCGATTACATTTTGGGAAACTGGGCCCTGAGGTTAATTTCCAGACGGATGATTGGGGGGAGGGGGGAGAGCTACCCTGTGCCACTTGTGAAGAACTCCACTGTTCACATTTTTATCAAAAAAAAAAAAAAAAAAACAAACAACAAATCTTCAATTACGGTGAATCAGCGTGGGTGCGTTGTATGCTAAAGTGATACATCTGCACTGAGAGACGAGCTCAGTGTGTTGGGGAGGCGTTCAGGTTGTGGAAAGTCTTTGCTTCTGTCAATTTGTGAAATCAAATCGTCTGTCAGGCATTTACGGACAACCCAAGTTAAGCGTGAAGTGATATGAAAGTGTTTCGGGATCGTCGTTCGCGTGAACACTTCTTCGGGAGATGACCGGGTTTTGTTTTTGTTTTGAGATACGGTCACCAAAAATGCGCCCGCGCCCAGTGATGATTGCGAAACCCTTGTTGTCTATGGCTAGCGTCTCCCTCGCGGAGGAGCGAAAGGAAGCGACAGTAAGCTGCGTGAGCGCCTTGGGCTTATCGGGGCCTCGACCGCACCAGGAAAAAAGACTGGAATTGGTGTTTGGGGGTGGAAAAGCCTGCAGGGCGGAGGCCCCCTCAACAGCTCCCTACTCTCTCGTGATGGGCTGGGGGCGGGCTGGGGGCTCAAGAGCAGCCGCAGCGATCCACCACCATGGACGGGATCTTGCCGTAGATGATCTGCTCTTTGCGGTTGAAGTAGAGCATGTTGATGGGCGACATCTTGGTGGGGGTGCAGCACGGGCCGGCGTTCCCCCGCGGGTTGGCCTTGTTCACCAGGTGGGTGTGCGGGTACTTCTGCAGGTGCATGTACTCGCACTCGCCCGAGCAGTAGTTGGCCTTGTAGCGTTTGGGCGCGATAATCCAGTCCCAGCCGAAGTCCTCGAAGTCCACGGTGAGCGGGTAGCGGCAGCAGCGCGACTCCGGCGAGTTCTCGTCGCAGTCCAGGCCCGAGTCCCTGCGCAGGCGCCGCGGACCCTCGCTCAGCTTCACCTCCATGAAGGGTTGCTGCCGCAACATAAAAGACAACGTGGAGACGACACGCAGCCACGTCACACGTGAACCGAGCGAGAGACCAATTTCAACTTTCTAACGAATCAGTCGCTTGCTTTTTTTTTTTTGCCAAAACTTTCTGAGAGAAACAGTTGTACTGTAATGCGAAGTCAACTCCACACAAGAAGGTCGGAATCAAATCGCAGACCTCTCCACTGTGAGGCGGACGTGCTAACCACTGTTCCACCATGAAGAAAAAAATGAAAGTACAATTGATTGTATTGGTACACATTTTAGCTTCATTCTCATGAATTCTGTCCGATTGTGTTTTCATTTGGTCTTAATATCGAAAAAGTTTTCCACCACATTTAAAGGTCAATTTGAGCGGCAGTTCCAAGTCAGTCTTGTGGAAAACATTTCCTGAGTCACGACGACATCGTCGTCGTTGTCAGCAAATCTTGGGAGACTTCCACTTTGTGGAATTCATCCATAAGTGCGCTTGAACATTTTCTTTGGCTTTTTGTGATTTTTCTTTTGGAATAACTGCTGATGAGAGATGGAAACGACTCGAGAAACTTCATCACCAGCAGCAGCATGCCCTATTCAAGTGCCACTAGGTGACGGCAGAACGTCCTCCCGCTCCCTTGCCAGAGTACTTGGACAGGATTTAGCTTTTATTAGCCTGAGGCTTAACACTTAGCATTTGGCAACATTCTGACAGGACATGAGAACAAAGTCAATCAGCGTCCATCAACGTTGGAGCTTCTCTGACAACTTTCGATAGCCGCTTTGCCAAACAGGGCGCAGCCCAAATCTTTTTTTGGTTTTGTTTGTTATTTGGAACAACAAAATGACGACGGCTCTTATGCTAACAGACTACCTGTATACATTTTGAAACACAATCTTTTTCAGCGAGGGAATCTCACCAGGCCTTGCTCGCCCGGCTCGGCGGAGGTGACGGCCAAGTCGTTGCCGGCGTTGTCGTAGGCGTTGATGTGGATGCCCCAGTTGGTGTCGGGTTGGCGCAGCCACACGCTCAGCACTTGCTTGACGTCGATGCTCTGCCAGGAGCCCGCCCCGGCCTTCACGTCCAGCTTGAGCGAGCGCACGCGCACGTGCCGCCCGCCGTCCGACGCCGGCGTCAGCCGCGAGATCTGCAGGAAGACGGCGGTGGGCTCCTCGGCCGGCCGCAGGTACACCCACAGCTGCGCCCGCAACACGCGGCTCGCCTGGAACTTGGGGCTCAGCGTGAACAGGCAGCATTTGGGCGAGCCGTTGGCCTGCACCTCCGGGTCGGCTGAGGGAGAACGGGACCACGGACGTTAATCGACTCCGAAGCCGTGAGGAAATGAATCCATAAGGAGTCTGATCATCGATTCATTCTTCTTCCGCCATGTACATGCTGATTGTTAGCCACCCCCCACAACAACAACAAAAAGCAAGGGGTGTGAAGTCATTTTTGAAGTCTAGAAACAGATAATTGAGTTTCACACTAATCTGAAAAATGCATACGGGTGGGAGGTGAGGCGTTTACATTATTATCGCTGCTATTATGAGCCAATTTAACATTTTGGGGTTTGATTTGCTCCTGCAGGACCTGTTGTCACTTCAATGTCATTATCTCGAGGACGCGTCGACTTAAGTACAGACTGTGTAAGTACATTTGCCACCTGTACCCAATTCCGACTCTTGTTCCAAAAGAAACCGTGCGCTTACTGGCCATCATCCACTCGTTTATACCTCCATTTGCTTTTGCGGCGTACGTAAAACGGTCACTCGAGTGTGTTGTGGTTGACTCTGTTTCAATCAGATTCCAAACTAAGTTTGACAGTTAACATTGTAGATGTCAACAACGTCGTCGTTGAGTTCAGTAAATCCAGTTTGAGATATTTACAGCAACATTTTGACCGGTTAAAATGTAATTGAAGATATGTGAATGGCAACTTCATCACATTTCACATCTAACTCGATACGTGTTGCCGATATTGGTCATTCCGTTTTGTTTCTTCAAAGAGAATGTTTGAGATTTCCGTAAATACGTTCTTTCTCTTCACCATCAGCATTTCAAATATCCGCATCATCATTTTGCGATAGAGGACAAAGGGTGTTGTTATTTTTGGCCACTGATGTGTTGGGGGGGTTCATTTGGCGATATCTACAATTTGATTCTGACTGAGAGGGCTGCACGATGTTGGAAAAACACGTCACGTGCGAAATGGGTGTTAAATTCTCCAATATCGATATTATTTAACGGACCATTTTTATTATCTAATGAAAGGAATATTTGTGTGCTACAAATAAGCCGCCTTAATGTATTTGCCAATCAATTGCAATAACTTGCAATCCTTTATAAATGTGACCATTTTTTTAAACGCGTTTTTTGAAATAAGAACATTTCAAAAATGTTATCGTCGTGTAACAGAAACACCCAATCAACATTTGACAGCAAAGTTTTGCTGGTTTTCTCCACACTTCAATAATTGATGACATGTTCAATCGACAGCTGCAACTCGCACATCGCTCAAGTTTGTGATGGCGTTGCCACGCATCTCAAGAGGGACTCTGCGAAATGTCCCGACAGATGTTGGTCTTTGTGGCCTCACTGGTCTGTGGGTTGTTGCAATACACTCTCTCTTTCAGGTGTCGAACTGACCTATCGATCAATATCTTTTGTTATTTAGTGTTAGTATGGGAACTGGATGGGAAAGTGTAGTTAGGGTTGCACCCGCCTGGTCCAAGTGAGTAAAAGCAAACAATTCCACACGCAACTTATCCCAGTCTTGACACGAAGCATATTGAATGTGCCATTTTTCCCCCTGCATTGTGCACCCTTCCTGACTAGACATAATTCCAGTTCACGATATCTTTAGTTCAAGATAGGTTGAGATTTTTTTTTTAATCAAGTCTTAATGACGCAAATTGAAGATACATGTATATATATCCGTATGTAACCGGCTCTGTATCTGTGATTCCGTTCTGACGAGACAAAACTGAAGTTAGCTTTATCGTGACTGAAAATGCCAACATAAGAACCTCGATGATATCGACCACGTTCAAGCCGGTCGGTCAATCGTGACTTCGCATTTGAAAGCAGCCGTTTCGCGTGGCCACCAACCGCGATCGCAACCGCTGCTTTCAAATGGAAGCCTGTGCCGAACGACCGCGAATGACATCAAAATCAATTCCAATTGTGGGGGTCCACTTACGCTCCGTGGCCATCATCATGATGGTCTCGGTGACGGCGTGCTCGTCGTCCTCGTCCACGACCGCATCCCGGTTGTCGTCCCCCAGGACGTCGTACTGGTCCAGCAGCTGCTGCAGCGGCGGCGCCCTGGGCAGGAGCTGCTTGACCACGTCGCGGCTGATGTTGGGCGCCTCCTTCATGCGCAGCTTGCTCAGAATTTGGGACTTGATGGCGTTCAGGCGCATGCTTTTGATTTGCTGGCGCACGTCGCAGGTGGAGCACGGCTCGGACGGCTCCTCCGGCCCGCCGGAAGACTGCTGCGTCTGCGCCTGCTGCTCGCACAGGCACACTGCAGCCGAAAGCATCAGCAAAATCAAGCCAGCGTGGGAGAAACGCATTGTGTGCGCGTACAGATGAAAAAAAACGCGCTTTCTTTAGAATTAAAGTCCAAACACTGATTGGCATCACTTGATTAGCGCGCACGTTTTTATATTCACTTTTTTTTCCTTTTTTTTGGCGTCCAAAACGATGATTGGCTGGGGAGGCCAACAATGATTTCGAACTGTGACAACTTTTTTTTCCTCCTCTGTCAAACCATAAAGGGACTGTGGGCGGGGGACTAGGGGGGCAAGGGGTGGGTCGCGAGCAGATTGGGGATAGATTGACTTTTCGTGCGCCGATTGCGCAACCGGCGGAAGCAAATTTGACCTTCTTTGCACAAGACGTGATGCGCGTGTGCGTGTCTTTCGTTATGGGCGAGGCAATGCGGCAACGACTTCATTTTACATAACAATCAGCACATATGATCACACCGATATTTTTCTGATGATAAAATGCACATTTGTTTTGAAGAAAAGGGATTCCCGTGTTAAAAATCACAAAAAAAGTTTAAGCTATCACGATAATGAGCAACATGAAAATGCAGTTGCACAGAAGGGCTAAGTCTCCATTGAAAAACGAGACTATGGTTTTAGTCCTAAAAAAGTATATTTAAAATTATTGTAGGCCACTGTGGCGAGATGAAAAGTTTGACCATTCACATTCTACTCAAATATACGAATATGTTTTTTTTAAACTATTGTACTCGTGCTATAAATTAACAATTCCACCCATCAATTTCTGGCAAGAAGTGGAACACATGTAACTTACATAAGGGAAAAAATAAATAAAAATGTTACTTTTAAAATGTTTGAAAGTAAGAGGAACTTCAAAATTAACTACAACTCGATTTAGGCAGTGATGCTTTTGAATACCACTAGAGGGAGCCGTATCATGTCTCCCGATTTCAAAATCGATTTGTTATTAGGAACGTATACAATAATGCATTAGAGAGGCAGTTTTTGGTTTACTTAACCACAGACGAGTTTCATCAGTTCTACATAATTTATGAGATTAAAAAAAAAATCTAAACATGGAAGTGGACAGAGGCTGTCTTGATAGTTGTTTGGACCACAGAATATGGATGAGGAGTGCCACCAAGTGGTCGTTCACCAGGAAAAAAAAAGACACTCCCCACCAAAAGTTCTGGAACAGTGAGGTCAGTACCGTTATTTCATCAGTTGATCGAAAGCATCTACTTTTAGTGGCATCGAAAGATGAATTCAACATTTCGGTTTCCATTTCAAGGTCTTTGTATTTACGATTCATTCTTAGGTCGCTGATGGTGTAGTGGTACACTCCCCTGATTTGCAGCGTCGGATAGCGTCCCACTCAGTGACGGTGTGAATCGTCTGTCTGTCCCTGTATCTGACTGGCGTCCAGTTCAGGATGTAGTCTGCCTTCCCCCCGGAAGTCAGCTGGTATAGGCCCTGTTCAGGATAAGCGGTATTAAGAATGGATGGATGGATCATTTATTTATTCGAAAACTATCGACACACACGGTAACAAGCACACACACTGACAGCCTGACACAAAGTCTCTCTCTCTCTCACGCACAAACGCAGATAATATCTTACTTGGTCTCACACGAATTAAATGCACATTCTTGGTGAATCAACGATTTCGTACCCAAGGCATTCTAAAATGCGAAACCAAGGAAAATGCACTTTGACTTGCAACATGGCCACCTAGTGGACATTTGTAGCCATGCAGTGCAACGGCGCCGAATAACCCCCGTCAACTCGGTTGTAATGCCCCCCCCCCCCCCAAGTGTCCACCAGATAGCGCTGCTGCTTCAGTCAATTGTGACCTCTTGCTCGCGTGCGCGCGCGCGTCCACGTCGTCTGTTGGGCTGAGATCAGTCGGATGTAGTGATGGGATTTTCGGCTCTTTTCGGTGATCCGATTCATTTGGATCGGCTCAGTGAAAAGAGCCGAGTCTTTTTGGCTCTCAAACGGCTCTTTTAACTTTAGCTTTTCTTTTAAATATTTATGACAAATTTACCATACATTTTGATAAATGACTTGGTGAACTAAATATTGCACTAGATCTACTGACTGCAAATAGCAACAATTATCAGGCAAAGAAATGGCTTTTTACTTATTTTATTGAACATTAAAAAGGCTCCAAACAATAAACAAGCAACAAAATTAAACTTCAACCAACAACAATCAAACATGCTGCATCATAACGAAAATAGTGAGTATTAACTGCAACAGCAGCAGTGAACAAAACAAACATAAGATACTCCTTGCTTTATTTTAACAAACATAAGCGACTCCTTGCTTTGTTTTAAATTTGCAGTCAACAAAACTAAATACTTCAACTTGGAACACTTCTTTTTGCCCAGTCTTTGAGAACGCCCTCTCTGACGGGACAGATGTTGCTGCCCTCTCTGACTGGACAGATGTTGCTACAATGCACAATCTACTCTCCATTACTTTGATCAAACGGGGGTAGACGGAAGCTCGGTATTTCCACCAGCTCAGTGGATCAGCTGCCCTTGAAATCCGTGGTTCTTCAAGATATGCCCTAATTTAGTGTTTTGTGGTTTTGCACGCTTGGCTAATACTGTAAATTAAATTCAGATTGCTTGCAAAACGCCTTTGTGGTTTCCCGGACAGTAGGGGGCGATATGAAATAAAGACATCCGATTCACCAAGAAGAAAAAGAAGTACAAGCACAAGAACGGTACCACATCCGGTTCAATCAGCAGTTTTTACGCTGTCCACAAGCCCTGTTCTCAGTGAGTAATTTTAACATTTTAAACTGACTTCGCAGTTGATCGCTGAGTGTATAGATGTAGACAGTTGGGGAGAGTTATTACGACACGTTGCTCCTTTAATTTTGTTGTTGTGACTCAACGTAAAAAACAACGTCGGCAAAGGGGGGCAGTGGGCGAGCACGCCGCCGACAAGTAGACCTCAGCTGTCAAATCAAAAAGCAATCGCGAACAGCGTTTGACTTGAATACTATTCTGTATGTTTTCCACACCAAAGCTGCTATCAGCAGTGGAAGTGTGATGGCTTCACATCAGGGGTGGCAGATTTGTTTCAAAACTATTCCCACAAATGCACCCGTGACTTTGTTCATTTGTTTTTCGAAAGGAGGTTGCTCATTGTACTTTAGGTGTGGGGAGAGAGCCGCGAGTGGATCACTCAAACAGATGCATTGCGAGTGCGGGCACGTTTGAAAATGGACGGGTTGAAAGTAAAAGTCTGCCACTTTACGAATAATGACTCAAAGTAAAAAGAAAAAAAAAGAAACATTTTTTTTATGGACTACAGTGTGTGACTTTCCACTTTTGTTGTTTTTCTGCCTGACCAGATGAGTCAGATTACTGGACCAAAGGCACAGCTGCCAGACTCGGAGGACATGTGGAAGGGACGCCAACCTGCATTTGGACACGCATGAGTACTGAGCTGTGGTGTGCTTGAAGAGCTGAAGTCTGATGTCACGTTGCACCACAAGGTGCAGGTGAGTGCGCATGCCTGTCTGTCTCTCACTCAACTTAAACTTCTGCTTCGTGTACTGCACAACAGTATCAACTCCACATAAACAACCCGAGCATCATCAAGCACTTCTGGAATATGTTTTGAAACCTTGAAATGGACCAAGTTAGTTTAAAAATGTGTCTATGTACGCACATATATATAATATATACATACATATGACTAACTTGGCCCACTTCAATGTCATTTAAACACTTGACCAGAAGAATGTGATCATGTTGTTGTGGAGTACACGGCAGTTAGTTTTTGTCTCAGCGAGAGAGGTCGGACGTGCTATGTCCCCCTTGGTGTGTCATGAGATGTCAGTGACATCACACATGAGCTGGTCAAGCACATGCTCCCATCTCAGGCCTGTCGTCAGTGTTTGTGTGCGTGCAACTTGAACTGGCCTACACTAAGATTGACTGGTCAAATGCTTTCACATTGTTATGTTCGCTTTTCTGTCCAATAAATTGTTCAACTTGAATCTGAGTCTTTGCCTTTCATGACTAAATCCATCCTCAACTCACTCGAAACCTTTTCAAAGACTGACGTCTTGAGCTCAGACTTGCACTTGGGTCACATCAGACAGTCTTTTCACTGTTCCCGTTGGTCTCCACATGACTCGAAACTCCAGGAATCGAGCTCTTGGGTCATGTGAAACCGACCGGAACAGTGAAAAGACTGTCTGATGTGACCCAAGTGCAAGTCTGAGCTCAAGACTCAAGTGGGACTTTGAAAAAGTGCTGCAATGCCCGCCCCAAACCACACCCAATTTGATATCCACCAATTGCGGTGAGGCTCTCATTTGCATACTCTTAACCCTAATTTGCACAAACATGCCCACTTTCCAAGTTCTGACCAATCAGGTTGCTCGAAACTTGCATAACCACGCCCCAAAGAGACCACCAATCAGAGAACGCTTAATTTGCATAACCACTCCCCCTCTTTCCCCGCCAATCACAGCATGCTATCGTCATGCTCCACCCACTTTCACAGCTATCAGCGAATCTTCAGCCATCATTCCGGACAGGCCACACCCACTTTGCTGGATATTTCTGCCTGGAAAAAAAAATCCAGGAAAAAAATTTTTGGGGAATAAACAAAATAAAAATAATTCAGAAAAAAAGTTTAGAAAAAAACTTTTTTTTTTTTTTTTTTTAAGTTAGATTGTGGTGATGTGTTTAAAAATGACGTTGAGTTGAAGTGTTCTTTGTAATCAAGCTTTATTTCTTTTGCAGAGTAGACAATCACAAAAGCAGAGGAAAAAGTTGCAAATTGGATGGCAGTCTGCTTGTTGCTGGGCGGCGAAGTGGTCAGCTCTTGAGAAGAACGTGGGACAGGTGTGTTGACCTGAGAGGAAAGGCATTCGTAAGTTACACGCAAGTCAAATTCTTGTGCAGACAAAGATGTGTTAGGCATGAAACTTACGAGGGCGATAGACTGTTGGATCTTTCGAGAGCAGGAAGCCGATCATGTTTACTGCTGCCTGGGGGAGAAAAAAAAAAGTCAAAAAAGTAGTCATGATGGTGCATTGAACGTGTGTAAATGTCTCCTACTTTTCAGGCTGGCCCAAAGTTTAACTTCAGCACCTTGCCAATAACAGGAAGAAGAGCAAAAAGTGTTGCCTGCAGGTCTGTGCTCGGAGGTGGACTATGGCGGTGAGCAGGTGACGCCCTCTGGTGGCACGGAGGACTCAAGAACAATCTTCCTTTAACTCAAAAAAATGAAATGAGGCTTGTTGTGTTGGGTCTGTCTCAGTGACAGAGTGAGGCTGCTGTTGTCTTCTTCTCTGATCAAAACAATGTTGTCTTTTCCTCTGATCAAAACAGTGTCTCCCCTTAGCGGATATTCCACGAATTGCACC